>NC_143012.1:275813392-276164017 GCF_055824585.1 Amblyomma mixtum | reverse complement strand
CTCCTGGTGACCTGCGGTCCGGAAGCTTCGTGGGCCAGGACTCATTCGCCGATCTCTTTCATCGTGGCAGCCAGCACTTCACCACCTTGCCATTTCTGTTGTACCGTCCTGTCAAGCCATCACCATTTTGCGGGGGTCTCGTCGTCTGTGATCTTCATTGAGGATCGGTACGACCGCTCGATGGCTACGATAGTGTCACGAAGGAGACGAAGCTGGCAGTGACGCCGGGCGGAGAGCTCACACTAGGCCAGCCGCCATTAAAACATCTCATAGCCATCTTTCATCATGTCTCATTCTTCTGCTTGCCCCCATGTAACAATATGTACACTTTATTACACGGATCAAGCAAAACACTTGCACTAGGCCAGAGTGTAGGCAGGCGCCACTCTGTCTGTCACGAATCATGGCTCGCTCGTCAAACTCTCCCTTAACGAAGTCTATCTCGGAGATCCACGAGTCCCTGGTCTGATCTGTCCTCCGATCTCCTCCGATCTCCCTCTTTCACGCCAAACAGCAGCCATTAAATCCCCGTTCCCAGCATTCTGGGTACCCTTTTTGTAACCTATAGGAAATGCGCTTGCCAGAGCCAGTGAGGAGAATTTTGTTCAAACTGAAGAAGCCAATAGCACGACATTGCTCTGGAGGTTGTTGACTCACGAGCACCGCGTGAATACTGTGAAGACGCTACGCATTTCCGTTTGTAGTTACAGCACAGAGACAAACATACAAAAACGCCAGCGAAAACAAAGACAAGGCGAACACACAGTCCTAACCGCTCGTATTGCCCTAGTCGCGCTCCCACCCTTCGCTGCTCGTCTCTGGGACGGTGTGCCGTGTGTGATGTGCCGTCGAAACCAAGAACTTACGCGCGACCCCCTCGAAATCCAAGGGGTCCACGTTTGTTTTAAAAGTAGACACGTTCGAACGGCACCGGGGGGGGGGGGGGGGGGGGGGACAGCCTTTCGAGGAGGGAGCCCAGACCTGAAGTTACAAAGAAAACCAAAGAGAGTTAAGCTGCGGCTGCTGGGTGTGCGTTGCCTGATGGCCCCCGTGCGCAACAACCCGGGATCTTAACTCTGAACAACTGAAAACACCATGGAACCGCGTAAAAACGTGCGGGTTAGAACCATTGCGCGTTTTCACTTCAGCACGGATGTGGAGAGACGAAGGCGCTCTTTACGCCTAGCTAGTTGTGGCTGGTATAAAATATCCTGAGTGTGGCCTATGTTATCAGAACCAGTCGAACATTAATGCCGGATGCAAAAACCGTCATAAGGTAAGTTTCGGGTCTAGCACTTTGGAGTAGGTGCCGAAACGCCCTCATGCTCGGTGCGGCCCTAGTTCGTCGCTCTGTTGGGGTTCCCAGTCTCAGAGGGCCGGAGACCTCAGCAAACGTTCCCTGGTGTGGCAGAGGGCTCCTGAAAAGAAGCTCGTCTCTGTCACGATCATTTCGAAATCTCACGCTCTCCTATCCATGTGCCCATAGCCAATTCTAAATTCTCTTCTTCCCGCATCCGCCGCCTGACCTATCTAATCCTAGGACAGGTTAGGGAAGTCTGCGTGTGGTTTCGTTTATATTTTAACGTGCGGGTGCACAAAACTAGAATCGCTATTCGAACAAATGCCATCCCTGAACACTGGATCCGTATACCGGAACCGCAGTGAAAGCCAAACTGCCAGCGCACCTAAATCGTATCTGGCCTAACTACGCAAATCGACCATGATTTTTTTGCACCTATTGCAAATAAATTGGGCTGCGATCCTTTGCGCTGTATGAAGTTTTAAGATGTTTTTTCCTGTATATGGATCCAAAGTATAGAGGGGCCAAAGAGCCGCTGTCGAAAGCGTTCCGAATCTATTGAAGGTGGGAAGATCTCTGGTCCTGACCGCTGAAAAGGTTAGGAGTAGCACAGATGCCACAAGGGCCAGACTATGCGACTTAGAAGCAAATGTCTTGGGCCGTTTACTTATGACAAAGGCTGCAGACGTCTTCACTGAACCGCACTTATTAAATGCGTCCGCAGAGGTGCATCGCTTCGTTTTGGCCGCTCTGAAGGCCGAATTATTTGCCGTTAGCAGTATCAAAGAATGACGCACAATTTTTAGAGATACATATAGCAGGATATCGCAGAGTCTTAATTTAGAACTAATATGTAAATCGTTTTTTGATGAATACAGGAAACGAATACCGGGAATACGCACAAAGCTTTCTTGCTGTACCGTCCCGTCTGAAGGCATACATTTGATACTGGCTGCCGCCTGAGCGGCCGCCTCATCGCCTATCATTACAAACACATCTCGCAGGGACGGGGAAATAGAAAAAAATTGCAGTGGCTTAGCTCGGCTATGCCAGGATATACGTAGCGAAAGCTACGTTTGGCATGGTTATACTTGGTTAATCTATGGCTATGCTTAATGAAGAGAGACACTGGCTGATACATGGCTTTATTCAGCATTTTCTTTGATTGCTACGATGACTGTCTTATGGTCCGTGAAGTAGTATGACGCCGTTTCAACCTTGTCTGTACAGTACTTAACTTGATTGTCTCCCTCTGATCGACCAAGTTGATGGCGGTTCCCCATTGGGTAGTCTGAACGAGAGGGTTCGAGGCGAGATCGGAGTTATACTTGTCTTTCATGTTCTGGCTAAGACTGTCTTCTTTGCGGTTGAAATCTCGCAACGTCACACACAACACCGAGACCGGGCCGTAGGCAAGCACACATGTGGCAACCACGTCAATTGTCTGCTTGACTGTTGTTCCCGGCGCCAAGTACACATTCTATTAGTAGTAGTAGAAGACCTTTATTCGACCATAATTTACAGGCCGAGCATGTCGACCGCCTGGGCGACCAGAAGTCGCTGTTCTTCCTCCCCTTCAGCGCCAAGCCAGTCGAGACAGGTGGTGATGGATAGAGAACGTGGGGGGGGGGGGGGGGGGGGGGTAGAAACCCGACTGCTGAGCAGCCGCACAATAGAAGAGGCAATGGGCTAGGTCAGCATAGACACTGGGGCAGTTGGGACAGGATAGGTCCGATCGATAGCGATAGAGAAAGAGGCGGGACGGGGTGATGACTGCATTCATTTGGATGTGCCGAAGAAGGCGACACTTCGGCACCGTGAGTGATGGATGAGGGGGAGGGTAAAGGCGTTTGTCGAGGCGGAGCTCCAGGTAGACCTCTTTTATGGTGCGGCGAAGGGTGAGTCTTCCATCGTCCTCCGAGGGCTTTTGCCAGGGGATCAACGGTGCCCAGATAAGTGAGTCGCGGGCGAGCTGATGGGCCAGCTGATTGCCGTCAATCCCTGAATGCCCAGGGACCCAGCGGACGAAAATGATGGAAGGCTGCACTGAAGAGACCGCTACATTCAGTGCCGGGCGCATGCGCACTGCGCACCTGTGGCGTGATTGAGGAGCCGGCGGCGGCCCCGGCGAGCGGCGGTGGCGGCGCAGCTGTCGCGCGGCTTACCTGTGGCGAAACCAGTTGCCATAGTGACGACGCGCTTGCGACACACACTTTCAAACACCGGCGAAGTCGCTGAGGGTAGGCCAGTGTAGCTTTCGCTTCAAAAATGAAAATTCGTTTTGAGAAAAGGAGACTCAGTAACTGTCTCACTTCTCAGTGGACACTAGAACAGCGCCGTGATGGAAGGGATGATGGAAGGAGTGAAAAAATGAAATGAGAAAGACGAGCTGTAGTGGAAGACTGCAGAATAATGTTTTTAACGAGCAGTAGCACCGGATAGCACACGGGCTCCTTTTGCGTTTGCCTGCATCAGAACGCGGCTGCTGCGGCCAGAATTGAACCCGCGTCCTCAGCACCCTAACCACTCTAACCCCTGCACCCTAACCACTGAGCACTCTAAACACTGAGCCACCGTGGTGAGTAAAGTGGGTACAGCTTCTGCAAACTGTCTCAGCACGAATCAATGCAAAAAAAAATAAAGCAAAAAGACGACGGGACAAGCTCTTGTAAGCAGCTTTGCGAGTTTGCCAACTGGGCGTCTTCCCAGGGATGCACACCTTAAGGAGGCGCTTAGCTTAAGCATGGTAACTGCGTTAGAGAAATGCCAGTAGCAAACTCTGCTGATGTAAGCTGGAGCTCACCTCCAAGGAAAATATGAGCGTTGAGAAAAAGATGGTTGGTTTATGGGGTTTAACGTCCCAAAGCGACTAAGGCTATGAGAGACGCCGTAGTGGAGGGCTCCGGAAATTTCGACCACCTGGGGTTCTTTAACGTGCACTGACATCGCACAGTACACGGGCCGTTGAGAAAAAGAGAAAAGATATTAGAGCGTCTTGCAGCGTTCGTTTAATAAAAGACACGTGCGCGACGTGGAGAGCACGCCGAACGCTGATAGAGGTGTGCGGCTTGCCCTCAGGGCGCCTTGGGAGGGGGTGGTGGTGGGCGCGGCGGCCGCGGCTGAGTCCCGGTCGCAGGACCTCTCGGCGCGGGGCCTCTGTGGCGCATGGGCACGGCACCGCCGATGGGAAGCGGCTGGTTGGCCGGAAGGCCCAGCCGCTGGCGCATCTCTTTGACGCGCTTCATTTCGCCGTCCCTGCACACGCCATTGACACGAGAGGTGAGTTGTGTGGTGGGTCAAGCGATCTCACACTGTATCAACGCCCCTTTAACTTCCAAATATTACGACATGCAGACTACGGCATACTACGACGAATGCGCGCACGAGGACATCTCAGCACCCTGGCTTGACTCAAGGAGGGCTCCTTGCTCATGGTCAATATACGCGCATCGGTAAGGAGACTCCGAAAGTGGGCGATTTCGTGAAGAAGTGAATGTAGCGGAAAGCAAAAAAAAAGGGGGGGGGGGGGGTGGCGACAGAACACAAGCCACGGTGCTGTGTGGTGTCGTGGAGGTCTTTCCTTCCTTCTGTGAGTGTGTGTGTTGCGCCGTTGGAAATCCTATGCAGCGAATCTGGACATCTGCCCCTTGCGGCCAACTCATATCGTTCTGAGGTGGTTCCAGCACATCTCCATTGAACTAGAGTTTGATGATGGATTACTTATGAAAGCTATGAATTTATGTTTGTGTATAAATGCAGTTTTTTTTAAAGCGATGTTGATTGCCTGGGGGCATAAAACGATATGTAATGATAGATGAAGATGCCTGAATAAATCAAAGAAGGTTCGCTGATCTAATAAAAAAAAGGCAGAGTAAGTTGTGGTGGACGACAGCGTTCAACATACTGAAGACACCGATTAGTTCGTAATGCTTCGAGAAGTACTTGTATGCAGCTGCTTAGCAGTGAAGCATCGTCAATTTTTTTTTCGTCTTAGTTTATTCCTCACTCGTACTACACATTAGCTTGGGAGAACTGGCTCGCTTCACGAATGAAACCGTTGCAAACAGTTACTACTTCAGTAAATCCAGCACGTCCACGACGCGCTGGGAATAGGATCGAGTGATAGCTGCTTGGAGCGCCCGACTGCGTCGTGAGAAATAAAATTTTCTCTGTGTCGAACGTAACGGAATATATGTGCAGTTACAACTAAACTATCAGGTGAATTTGAATCCTTGCAGCACTTACTGAAAGATGCATAAACAATCGTGCGTCCAAAATTACTGCTGATGTTCTCGAAAAACCGCCACCAACTAGTCTAGCAATAAACTCCCTCGAGATGTGCACAGGTTACGCTGGCGAGCTCCAGGGAGGCACCTAAGCTTGCTAAAAGCCAAAAAAAGTGAAAAAAAAAATATTGCGGGGACACTTTGGCGACTAAAGTGTTGAGAGGCGAAAGCCGAGGACACTATGCTGTGACGACTTCCGGTGGATGTGACGTCACACTGTTTCCGTGGCTATATCGATACCCAAATTATACATATTTCGGGGATCTAAGTGTTTTTAAGTACATGGTGAAAAAAACAGCGCAAACTAAGGCAGAAAACACAGAAAAATGTTTTTAAGTACACATTTTCCTATCTAATTTGACACAAATCCGACGTTTTTCTGACCATTCTGTGACAATTTTCACTATGCCGTGACGATTTCAATACCGCAAACACATTCTGCTACATTTCTAGGTGTGATAGTTGACTCAAACCTGAAGTTTAATCATCATGTTGCCTCCGTTGTTAATAAAATTCGTTTCGGAATAAGGGCTCTCATCAGAACAAGGCCGTTCTTTAGCTTAGATACGTTGCTTTCAATCTATTACGCATTCATACACTCCCATATTAATTACTGTATCACTTCATGGGGTAGCACATACAGAATTCATCTTTCTATACTCATTTCTATGCAAAAACAAGCACTTAGAATCATCACTTCTTCTTCTTTTACCCAGCCGTCTGCACCTTTGTTCCATTCACTACATGTCCTGCCCCTTGAACATCTCCACAAATTTCAGGTCCTGGTTTTTCTTTTCAAAGTCATCAATAAGTACATATGTGTTAATTTTGTCCCTGAAAATATAATTACAAATAATAACATCACGCGTTTTGCTTTGTCGAACAATTTATTGTTGCCAAAAGTACGGACTAATTATGGAAAGCAAACTACATCGTTCTTTGCCATCTCCACTTGGAATAATTTGCTCCCTTCACTGAAAACCCCAATGTCATTGTACAAATTCAAAAAAATGTTAAAAAACCACTTGTTTGAATCCTTAGATGCTTAATAACGTTTTTGTGTTTGCAATCACTATGTAACATTCATTTGCTGTACACTTCTGTTGTGTCCCCTTATTGCTTTTGTGTGTGTGCGCCCCCGCGTCCTCCTCCTAACGACCACTCGCATCCTCCTCCTAACGACCACTCGCATCCTCCTCCTAACGACCACTTGCCCTTCGTCGCACGCTGTCGCCAGATGCCCCCACATGGTGCGCCCCCGCATCCTCCTCCTGTTTTGGGAAGCCACTCCCTCCCGTGGACGCTTCTCCGCTCCCTCCTTTCTTCGGGCAGCCAGTTCGGCTCCTGCCTCGGTCGACGCTGGTCGCACCCTCATCGGCTTTAAATAAACGAAGTCTTAAAGTACCGTGTGCGTCTTTCGCTGCATTCAACACAGCGACCGGACACGACAGTGGCGACGAGAAAGTGGATTCGACCCGCGCTACGCAACGCTATTGACAAGCCATGGCTACGCGAGGGTTTCCCAATCAGATACCAGAGTTCAACGGCTCATCGTGGTCATCGTGGGTTGGACGCCTTCAGTTCTACTTTGAAGCTAACAACATCACAGACCCAGCCTTGAAGAGGGCCAACCTGCTGACGCTGTGCGGGGAGCAGACCTACGATACTGTCTGCGCCCTTATTCAGCCAAGCACACCAGCGGCAGTGTCTTACGACGACATCGTAAAAGCGCTGCAAAAGCACTACGACCCAAGGCCATCCGAGGTCTACAGCCGGGCTCGCTTCCAACGACGAGATCAACTGGGAGGAGAAACTGTGAGCGCCTACGTAGCCGCGCTCAAGAAGCTCGCTGCCGACTGCAATTTTGGAACGCTGTCGACAACAGCTACCGGGCAGGAGGGAGACGCAGCTTCTTCTGCTAACACCACCATGCTTCCCTTGGACGTGATGTTACGCGACAGATTTGTGTGCGGACTGAGTGACGAGTCACTGCAGCAGCGCCTGTTCGCTGAGAAGGACCTCACATTCAGCAAAGCTTACGACATCGCCGTTCGAGCGGAGAGCGCCGGTCACCAGCAGAGAGGGATTCGCCGGAACACCGAGCCGGTACACCAGACAAGCAACCAGGTGCGCAAGCCTTCTGTTGTTGTAAAATCGGTCAAAAAGGCACAACGCTGCTGGCGGTGTGACGACCAACACAACCCCCAGGGATGTCGATTCCAGTCAGCCACGTGTAATTTTTGCCACAAGCGAGGGCATATCGAAAGAGCATGCATTACGAAACGGAGACTTGCCAAGATAAAGTCACCTTCCCAGCCTAATCACAGCGTCAACGCCTCAGAGAATACGCCGCTATCTGATCTCCATGGAACAACATCAGCAACACCATCTGTGTTGTACGACCTGAACACCATGAATCTCGGCACGCGACCGAAGATTTTTACAGAAGTAAGCGTACATCACCAGCTGATTAAGTTCGAGGTGGACTCCGGCGCAGCCTGTACTCTGATCAGTGAGGACACGTTCCGAACTTCATGGCCATCTGACGCACCCGCCCTGCAACAAGACGACACGCACCTGCGAACGTGGTCAGGACAGAATCTGCCACTATTGGGCTCTGCCAACGTGCAGGTTAACTACAACGGCCAGACCCATACGCTACCTCTGCTTGTTGTGAAGGGCACAGGATCAAGCCTTCTAGGGAGAAACTGGTTTTCTCCACTAGGCGTGATGATATGCGGCATACACCAGACGCCGAGCCAGAACATGGTTGAGCAACTGCAAGAGAAATACGAAAGAGTATTCTCGGAAGAGATTCCAGGAAACGAAGGGCCCCCGGTCACACTGGAGTTGTTGGACAACGCGCAACCCAAATTTCTGAAGGCCAGGCCGGTGCCGTTTGCTCTCCGAGATTCAGTTGAAAAAGAGTTGGACAAACTGGAGCAGCAAGGTGTCATCGAGCCGACGCAGCATTCAGAATGGGCCACACCACTTGTCGTAGTTCGCAAGAAGAACGGAACCATACGCCTCTGCGGAGACTACCGGAGCACCGTCAATCTTGCGACTAAAGCGTCCTCTTACCCGCTACCGACACCTGAAGAAGTATTCAGTGTACTACGTGGCGCAAGAGTCTTCAGCACATTGGACCTCACCCAGGCGTATCAGCAGCTGAAGGTGAGCGAGTCAACTGCTGAATTATTGGCAATTAACACACTGAAAGGCTTGTACAAAGTCAAGCGACTGCCTTTTGGCGTAGCTGCAGCCCCGGCCATATTTCAAAAATTCATGGAGACAGTGCTTCAGGGCATCCCAGGAGTTTGTGTCTACCTTGACGATGTCATCATCAGTGGCACTTCCACTGAAGAGCATGCAGTGCGCCTAGAGCTCGTTCTCGAAAGACTAGCAAACGCTAATTTGTGCATAAGCAAATCGAAGTGCTGTTTTGCGGTGCCAGAGGTGCAATTTCTGGGACACCGAATTGATGCGGAAGGCATTCACCCTACCGAGGACAAAGTGCGAGCGATCACAGAAGCACGAGCTCCAACAAACAAGCAGGAGCTACAGGCTTTTCTCGGACTCTTGACGTTCTACGACCGGTTCTTGGAACAAAGAGCTACCGTGGCCAACGACTTATACCAACTCCTTCGGAAAGATGTGACATGGACATGGTCGCCACGCCATCAGCAGTCATTCGATGCCCTGAAAGACCTGATTCGAAGATGTACAGTCCTCCGCCACTACGACGAAAGGAAGCCTCTGCTTTTGGCTTGCGACGCATCACCGTACGGAGTCGGCGCGGTTCTATCGCAAACTGACGAGCAAGGAAGGGAAGCTCCCATCGCCTTCGCCTCACGTACGTTGTCGCAAGCAGAACGCAACTACGCGCAACTTGACAAAGAAGGGCTAGCCATCGTCTACGCGGCGACACATTTTCACCAGTACATTGCCGGCCGGAAGGTGACCTTTATAACCGATCACCGACCGCTATTGGGCATTCTGGGACCACAAAGGCCTATGCCACCAACTTTGTCTCCGCGAATGACACGTTGGTGCATCAAACTCTCAGCGTACGACTACGCTCTGGTCTACCGCAATGGGAGTAAACATCAAAACGCCGATGCGCTAAGCCGTCTGCCACTAGACGCAACTGTTGACGAACCATTTCCACCAGGAGACGTTCTGATGTTCGAAGCACTGCCAGAACCTCCGCTTACAGCAGGCACAGTTGCAGCATCTACGCAGAAGTGCGCAGCTCTCCGGCTAGTTTACACAGCTGTTCAACAAGGCAACGTGCATAAACTCAAAGGGGACAACTTCGACGCTTACCGCAGGCGAGCTACAGAGTTGAGCACCCATCGCGGCTGCATCATATTTGGGTCCCGAGTTGTGATGCCGAGAGAACTACGCGCACAAGCTATGTCTCTCATCCACGCCGGACATCGGGGCATCGTTGCAATGAAAAAGTGTGCCAGAAGCTACATGTGGTGGCCTGGCATTGACAACGACATCGAAACAGTGGTGCGAGAATGCAAGCCTTGCCAGAGCAGCCGGAGCGCCCCGCCGAAAGCTCCTGTCCCAGAATGGGAAAAGCCAGACACACCATGGCACACACTGCACATTGATTTTGCAGGACCAATTGAGGGCTGCACTTTCCTTGTGGTCGTAGATGCCTACACAAAGTGGCTTGAGATAAGGCAAATGGGACAGACGACTTCGGCAGCAGTCATTGACAACCTCCGATCACTATTTGCAACGTTCGGCCTGCCGCGCAAGGTAGTGTCGGACAACGGAACACCGTTTGTGTCTGCGGAGATCCTCAAGTTTTATCGCGACAACGGGATCTCATCAGTTACATCGGCCCCCTACCACCCAGCGACAAACGGACAAGCCGAGCGCTACGTAGCCGAGCTAAAACGCGCCCTTGAAAGAGATCAGACAGGCTCGCTGCAGCGCCGCCTTGCGCGCTTTCTCTTCAAGCAGCACACGACGGTTCAGAGCACAACAGGCGAGACCCCCTCGAAAATGATGTTCGAGCGTGAAATGCGAACCCAGCTCACAGCCATCCTCCCCGAGCCAAAGGCAGAGACGTTCCGGGAAGAAAAAGCAATTCCGCGCTGCGGCACGCTTAATGAGGGGCAGCGCGTCCTCGCCCGACAGTTTCTGAAAAAGCCACGCTGGGAGGAAGCTACAATTGTCAGACGCATAGGCCTGCGCTCTTGGCTCGTCAACATACATGGCACAGTAGCACGCCGACATCTCAACCAGCTGCGTAGATTTACGACGCCGTCTGAGAGCTGTCCGCCAGCGGAGAGAGCACGTGCACCATCTTCCCACATAGCCTGGCACCTCTTCCCGGAAGAAGAGACTTCGCCCAGGACAGACCTAGGAGACACAGCGAACAACAGCCAGCCTACAAGTGTTTCTCCCCCGAGCGCACAAAGCCAGCGCGCCTCCACGCGTGAGCGCCGACCCCCTGCACGATACCAGGCAACTTTCTAAGGGGGAAGGAAGTGTTGTGTCCCCTTATTGCTTTTGTGTGTGTGCGCCCCCGCGTCCTCCTCCTAACGACCACTCGCATCCTCCTCCTAACGACCACTCGCATCCTCCTCCTAACGACCACTTGCCCTTCGTCGCACGCTGTCGCCAGATGCCCCCCCATGGTGCGCCCCCGCATCCTCCTCCTGTTTTGGGAAGCCACTCCCTCCCGTGGACGCTTCTCCGCTCCCTCCTTTCTTCGGGCAGCCAGTTCGGCTCCTGCCTCGGTCGACGCTGGTCGCACCCTCATCGGCTTTAAATAAACGAAGTCTTAAAGTACCGTGTGCGTCTTTCGCTGCATTCAACACAGCGACCGGACACGACAACTTCTTTCTTTTTTGTCGCTTTATTTGCCTTTTTTTTTTTACCTCGAATTGTTGTGCATGCGTCGGTTTATGTATTCTGTTCATGTAGCCATAGGAGGCCCTATTTGCAGTCTCGACTTTTGGGCCTCCTGATGTATATACCCCATAAACCATGTACTGTAAATATGAAATAAACTTGATTTGATTTTTGATTTCTAGTGCATGTGTCGTCCCATCGTTCACGTGGCTACATCGACGTCCGCGCTTTTTCGACGCAATTTCGAAATTTTTGCCTATAATTATATTAACTAATCAATCTGCAGTCATCAAACTTGGCTTCTAGGTTCATTTTTACCTCCTATATCTGAAGCAACCATTGGTTTTCTTCTATCTTTTATAGTTCCATAGTTAAACGCGTGTGACACGCTTTGTTAACGGACGACAGTATGAGCCATTAAAGGCTTTCGCTTTAAAAATGATGCGGCTGAAGCCAGGGGTGGAAGCGTATCGAGTGCCAGCAGCCATTTTGAAGGCCCGGTTGCTCAGCGCTAACAAAAGTACGTGCATAAAGCCTTGAGTGCAAGCTGCGCACGCCAACTTTTTCTTCACGTCACTTTGATTTTGTGCGCATTAAAAGACAGAAGAGGCCTCGGAGCCGTGACATGTTTGCTATTATGTGCGCGGCCAGAGTTCTTCAGTGTGTGACAAGCCCAAAGTTAAATGCAAGCAAGCGTGGACGTCTTCAAATCAGGAACCGGATTAGCAATGCCGCTTGCGCACAAGACCGGTCCGTAGGTTTTCCGCGCCCTATTAACAAATCGTCGCCTAACGCGAGGGATAGAGCGTCGCTGCGCCATCCAACTGCAGATCTTTTTACTTAATGTCAAATTTTAGAAATCGACCGCTTGATGTCGACCTTTAATTTAATGACAGCAGTTCAACAGCTTTCACAACGCTGTGTTTCTTTACTGAAACACCGTATGGTGTTTACCAGTGCAGTGTGCCTAACAAATCTACGCACATAATGATACATGTGGATTGGTGCTGCTTACTAACTGTGTGGGCCTGAGCAGCAGTTCACTCCTCGAATAGCTCGTTCTAACATTTCAAAGGCGCTACGAGGGATGGGCATTGATCTCATTCGGATTTCATCTCAAAACAGGAGACAGCGGGACTTTGCAGTCATACTGCTTTGTGAGGCGCTGACGTAACAACTAGAGTTAGCACTACGACACTCAGTTTAAGCTGATCGTTAACATTAAATCAGAAGGAATGTAACCTAGCGCTTCTGGTGAGCTCCTTTGTGCGCAGCTCAAGAAATACGGCAGATTTTTGAACAACGGCCTGTGTTAACAGAGTCGAATGGTCGTGTTCCCTCCGCTGTCATTCGTTCCTTTGGCAATCGTATCTGGCTGTCGGGATCAGTCAATAACGGAGCGCGTAATTGCATTCGGGCAGTTTGTGATTCTGGCCTATCTCTTAATACTGGGCACCGTCAGACTCGGGCACCGAATAGTAGCTGCAGTCCAGACGGTGTACCGACCTTTATTTTTATTTTCAGTTGGCCGCATAATCAGATACGAGGCACGTATCCCTATACGTGCCACATCTGTGATTATAGGGCAAACTATTGTTCGGCTGTTGTTCGACTACGGTTCATGGTTCGGCCTCGCTGGTACGAACGAGTCTCACAGTGCAAAGCAGCAGCAGAACAAGCGGAGGTTAGTCACAAGAAAGGTTTCGTGCTTGTTCGTATTTCTGTTGTTTTGAGCTTTGTACTAGCGAACATGCAACAAGGATTGTGTAGCCAACGCGCCTAAGTAAGCTACACCGAAAGCACACTGTAACGAAACGAAACGACGTTTTTCAGAGGCAATGACTTACAGCGTTTCCGGTACGAATTCTCGTAGGCGGTCGTGTTGCCAGCGCACAAAATCTAGTTCGGATTCATCCATCTCGGCTCTGGAACGAAGACATGGAGCGCAGACATGGAGCGCAAATGAAACAAAGCTCGTGTCTCGTGACAAGGGAATCAAAAGCACGCTGTGCACCTCCGACCGCAAGCGCATTAAAACTTCTCTTTACAAAGATGAGAGAGCATTTTTTTTTAATCCAGAGCGCATGCGAAAGGGTTTCGTGAATATTCGCATGCAAGGTGTCATTTACTTACCCAATCAATTCCTCAAGGTCTCTGTTGGGTTTAACACGTAGTCTCGTTAGTTATCAGGCCAGCTTGATAAAACATTGACTCTCAATTCTCGCTAGCAAAGATCGGCGATTGTTTTTCTCTTTATGTATCACGCGTCTTGCTCGAGGAACTGGGAGAATCTCCAGCGGGTTCGGATCCACAAAGCTGTCTGTGCTTGAATGGACACTGCGGACAATTGCACCCAAACTTTATTCGTAATAAAAATTGATTACGTGGTTTTTTCTGGCTAAGTTAATATTTGCCCAGTGGCAAAAGCCGCATTTATTATTGAGAAAATTAGATTTTCAAATTTTTGTCATCATTGATTCAAACTCGTGACGTCATGACAAAAGGGTTCCGTGATCACAGTTTGAAAGAGAATAGCGGTGTAGCCTAGCCTCAGGGATCCGCACAAAAAACTGTCTTCACGCTTCGTAGTTCGCTGGCGAAAACGGCCGATGATGGCGACGCCTGTCTTCATATTTTAACGTTTATGCGTACTAAAGTTTCTGTTTTTAATGACACAACTTCCTTGCCATTAGAACGCAGGTCAACTTCAACTTGCCCGCAGTGTCTATTTGAGGCAGCCTTTTGATCAAACAAAGCTCACGCTCTGACTATAAACATGGCAGTTATAGTGCGTCGGGCGAAGTACCGACCAGCCAGTCACGAGAGAGACCCATGCCTAACGCAAGCTGCGTAACATATACAGACACAGTAGCAGTTTAAATCGCCGTGCATGGTCACTGTGCCCAATTAGGTATAAACACGCATTTTGCTAATTAGAAGGAAGTTGTAAAGCAGATTTTAATTGGGCGCACCAGGCTACTGCACAGAAACGAATATTTCGCCGGTGCATATCGGTGTACAGGGCTGCACCGAGAGGGCCCAGTGAAGGAAGCCTATGGAGCTGCGCGTATGATATCTCCCTCTGTGCGGTCAGCCCATGTTTCCTGTGGCGCGGTGTCTTTCACTGAGTTGTGCATGGGCCTAGCACCTGTTATCTGCACACGTCAGAAAACAGTTTTACTGCTCCCGGATTCCCGAGTATTGCGTGGCCTTCCGCAAAAGGAGCGTGTCAGCCCGATACACAAGTAGTCTCGTGAACAGTGCAGCGCTGCGTGCCGTTAAAAGTGAAAGATCCAAAGCATAGGTTTGGCCAAGAGTTCCCAGGGCTACGAAGCCGCCGACGTTCTCAAGGCGGGGAAAGAATGAAATTTCACGCTGTAGAGATCTTTAGCTTGGGGTGTTTCGTAAATGGCCCACTGCAATGCTCAAAAGCTGGACCGTCTGGCCTGGGAACTTTCGGCCATACCTGTACTTGAACGCTCAAGCAACAATCCTTTCCGCGCATGGAGTAAGGCACTGAAAGCGCTCTCTTCGCTTTTCAAGCTAATGTTGCCAGCGAATTGAAAGTTGCTTATTTCAGTTGTTCGGAGAGTTTTCGTCACAAATCGAGGGCGTGTCTTCTGTTAAAAACTGCGCGCTTGCTCTATATATCTGCGACAGATTGTGCGCGTACGTACTTCAGAACAACTCCTCCACTAAGTAACCAATTTCGTAAAACCTACTGTAGTAAAGATTTCCGCTAAGTGAACCTTTCTGGCACCAATATTCCTCTCACGTGCGTGGTGCCTTCCGACGACTTTTACTTTTACGTGGGGTCAGTTTTTATACTGCACGTAAAATTGCCACCACTAGAAAAGAGAGTTTGGAATATAACTGTAGAGCTGGAAGCAGCTGTCTACTGACGCAATATGTTGAATACTTACGGCTTCTGGTAAGGATTACTTTCAAATTTCCTAGTGTTGGAGAAAGATTACAGCAATTTGTGGGTCATCGATGAGCAAAACGACGCGCTAATCGTTTTTAAGATACTTACTGGAACCGTCCCTCACTGCAAAAAAATTACCTTAGTTACTAGCAAAGACGATTACTTTGCATACCCTACAGAACAATACGGCGTCTTTCCCGTGCTTACAAGTCAAATCTCGGTCGCCTGTAAAGCAAACAGAAATCATTCAAAAGAGTGTTCACAATTATTGGTATGAAGAGATTTGATCGTCATTCTATACCAAAAAAATAGGAGCTTGCCTCAATAGAAGAAATTTTAGAAAGGAGCGCAATCATTAGAATGTAGGTGAGATACTAAAATCCGCACGTAGATAAAGAATAACTTTGTGCCCAAGGATGAAGATTTCTTAACAAATTGCTGCTTGAAATAACTCTAACAATTCAAATTTCTGTAATGCCAGCCACCCTCTCAAATTCGAGGAAAGCAGAGAAGTCGTGTCATGGTTGGCTAACGGCACATAAATAACGCGTCGTGTAGTAGAACTAATACGGAGAAGAGTAAGATGAACTGTGATAAAGGAACGTACCTCCATTTGTACTGGCCGGGGGGCATATTGGAAGCGGCACTGAGGTATAGTGAAAATTACGCATTAGTACGTTGTGAGGAGCGACGAGGTGGGACAGTGGCTCGTACTGTTGAGCCTACCTGGGCGCGTAGCTGACGCTCAGACCCGAAGTCTTGTCGTCCGGTGGGCTGGCGCTGTGACGGAAAGCGAGGAGAAGGGCAGAAACAATATATAGCTTCCTTCTTCGTTCAGGCACGGCTCGCTCGCGCCTTTTTCTTCTTCGCGCTGGATCTGTCGACACTATGCTTGTGCACACCGAATACACTATTTCACGTGACCTGTAGCGGTAGGGCACAATTATCACACCAGTTGATAAATTCCCTTTGGGCCCACAAATCAAAAATCCGTCGCACTCAGATTGCCTTACTGCCCTGAGCTTGGTTGATCACGACTCCTTGGGACATGCAGATAAACGGCTCAGCGCTCCTCAGAGCATATATGGTTACGGTGGAAAAGGGAAAAATTGCAGACCACCGCCAGTACCTGACTGCTCAGCCTAAAGGTGCCACACCGTCTGTCCACATCCAAAAACTGGCCGCAGGTCATGCGCGGATTCGGATTTTGTGTCTCTGAAGCGGTATTATTATTGAAGAACAATGCTGTGCACGGAGGAGCGGGGATATGCTAAACTTTCGATTATTGCCTAGGAAGAGAGCTGAAACCTGGGAGTTTAGGTTTATATGCACTGCGATGGAAGCGACCGGCTGCAGTTCAAGCGACACAGCGGAAAGGTATAGACGAAGTGTAGTTGGGAATCCTGAGTGACTCCTGGGAGTGTGTCCGTTGTGGCGCTCTTCGCTCAACACTCACGAGTCTGCGCTCCGAATAGAGACCGTTACATCTGGTGGAGGTGTCTCGGTCCCCTTCCCAGTCCTCATCCTGGAACTTCGCAGCCGAACGTTACGCGCCCCGGCCATCATGCAACACAGCTCGAGCCAACCATCGCCGCCCCTCCCTGCCACCGTCCTCTGTTCCGGGGTTCAACGCCAGCGTAACCCTTATATCTTATATATATATATATATATATATATATATATATATATATATATATATATATATATATATATATATATAGCGTGTGTGCGTAAAAGCTTTATAACTTAGTGGCATACGCACGCCGCGAAACAATAACAAAACTGTACTAGCATTTCGATCACAGTCTGATGAAAACCGATTCCCAGTAGAAAATATTTGTTCTTGGTTTTCATAGTGTGTAAACCATAGCAGTGTTACAGCGTGTCAACATGGACTGGTCGCGCTAGATCTCTTGAGCGTGTTCGTTGCAAGCGTGAGGAGAATAGCGGTCGGAAGTGAAAATTTCACTTCAATTCAATCATTACTGCTGAACGTAACTCTTAGTCGCCGATGTAAAACAGTTGCTTATGGAAGTAACTGCCTCCGATGCAACTGAATTCGATCAGGCTTTGATGCAGGACGAAGCATTGCCAATTAGATAAGCATATCGCAAGTCTTGCACTTTCTTCCTCCTGACGCTAAACTAGGAGGTCTGCAAATATTGGACGACGTTTCGGTAGAACACGACAGTGCCTTGTCTACAGAATAATATGTTCGGAAAAGGTGCTGCAAATATAATAAACTGGGTACTTAATGTTGAACGAACCAGGCAGAGAATCAGCCGCAGTACGTATAACAACGAAGGCAGGCGGCGACTGTATTGTGCAAGCTTTTGTGCCTGCTATCGAAAGAAACGCAAAGTGTTTCCTTAAATGCACTACCCGCGCGTTTCCGAGAAGCGTGAAGCGGAAGGGCACTCAACTCACATGGACTCCTCGACCTCCATTCCCTCGTACATGTAGTCGTCCATTCGCATCAGGTACTTGGACAGCTTGAGAATAATGAGGATGGTGGCCGAGAAGAAGAAGCAGACCAGCCAGAGCGCGAACCACACGCCGTTCTGCGAGGCAAAACAGCAATAAATGAAACATGAGTAAAACGCGAACACGTCACCGGTTAGGGTATTACCCAGACCCAGGAAATCTGGGAAAACGTTTCTATATTTGCGCGCTTGTCAGCACGCGCGTCGCAGCGCTGAACACTCAAATGCACCGCCGGAGTTACGAATGTTCGGTACGTCGCACTGATTTTCTATGGCCGTCGGAAATAGTTGGTCTCGCGAACAGGAGGAAGAGTTGGCCATAATAATCACCATCTTCGCTCATAATCTCTTGGGACAATACTTCTCTCAAAATTACGTGCTTAAAACATGCCCATCGAGTTACGCGGTGTTAACTACTGGTGGCCAACAAACAAATAAGACTACCTGCTGATGAGGCTGGGCATGCAAGTTAACAGGTGCGCATACAATGTTCAGCGTATTAAGGAGCTCGTGTCACAGAAAATCCGGCACTTCGTCGGCCGTTATACGAACATAACGGTCAACGACGAAAAATCCCCGCAGAAGCAACATAGGACGCAAGCCGGCCACCTAGTAATGTTGTGGCGTCATTGCAACCTGCCCACCGAATTATGAGCACATTGACCACTGTGGCAGGTGGCAGTTAAATTAATGATTGGTCGGAAGAAGTTGCTCGGGAAGTGCAACCTGGGTCGCACAAGCAAGCCCCACCGGTGGCAGAACTTTCCATCGCAGGGCAGTGGCTCATCGCTTGGACTCACAGGAATCTATGTATGCAAAATCGAGAATGAGCAATGGTCTACTTAGCGTTAACGTTAAACCTTACCAATTGGTTAATGCCCGTTTGCTAATGACCAATGGGCATTAGCCCATTAACGCTATCGAGTCGTACCCTTAAGGCGGAGCTTAAATGTCCCCCTCCAGTTTTTTATTAAAAGAAAAAACTAGGCTAGATATAGCTGTTGACCAATCAAGGTAAGGTGGTATCCTTAAAGCGTGCTTATGTCGTGATGTCTTTTTCATTGTTTTTGTTTAACCACCAACAATATAGTAACAGAGTCAGCATCTAAGAGAACTTTCTTGGGTTAAGTGTAGCGAAATCACCTAAACAGTTTGTGTGATTTCATTAAAGGGCAACTGCAGCACTTCTTTGAGAATTTCACGATTATCAAGGATTCAAGTCTATGAAGGCTGTAGGTAAAGCATGCCAAGTGTTTCTGCACTAGCATGTAAAATAATGACGTAATTGACTATTGAATTTCGCGCTTCTTCTCAATGCGCCGGAAGAGTGCAAACAACTCAGTGTGACGTCACGGAAGGTATGATTTCAAATTACCGATGTCGTCAGCCACACCCTGCCCTGACGCGTTAGACGCTGCCTAACATCTCTCGGCAGGGTTCGCCTTCGGTGGCGTTGGTTTTTTTCCTTCAAAGCAGGCGTTTGTGCGTTGGAAAAGTATCGATAACTTCAATGACGTCATCATGTGCCCCCCCCCCCCCCCCCCCCCCACACACACACACACCACTTGGAGTTGTGCGCTGCGGAGAAGCTTGAAAGGCGTCCGGATTTTAATCGGCGATTACTTCACTATCTCAAGTGCTAGCGCTAAAAGACTTCGCATGCTTTACCTGCACGTTTCACACGTTCGACTCTCTTAAGCTCGTTGATTTCTAAAACATATGCAGTTTCCCTTTAAGATTCTTTGAAAATTAGGGGTGATAGCGAATATAATTCCGGAAGTAGCGGTAATACTGCATCTGCGGTGCAGTTCACGGTCACACATCTTCAAATCTCCCGCTTTTTGCTATTTGCTCTGCGGCGTGCAGTCCGAGCACTCTAGTTTGCCCAGCGCCATCTGCGTGCAATAAAACCGATGCGTCTCACCAAATTTGCCACTACGGCATAGCAGAACACTTCGAAGCACCTCTTGTAGATGACAGCAACTTGAAGGCAGCTGCCAACAACGTCGTAGAACTGTGTGAAAGGAAAGTAAGGGAAGACCAAATTGCGGCAGCTTTTGAGGTAAGTGCCTGGCGTGGAGGTAACGGCGCATGCGTGTAGACTTACATGCAGAGTCTGGCTCTGGATGGTTTGCATATGTGGGCCAACTTTGCCCATGATGAAGTTGTAATGGTTCTGCGAAAACAAGAAAGAGATGGCACGTAACTAACAAAGATATCTACAGTTGTTGAAGTTCTTCTTCGCAGCTCTCAAGAAGTTAAAGCCTTCTCAGATTACGGGACAAAAAACGAATTGACAGGGAGGCAACCGAGTTTTAAAGGGTTCAAAATGATTGTATAGGTAGCCTTTCTGGCTATTCTCCCAGATAAGAAGTATTTGCTTGTGTAAAAAAATTAATGACGTGAAACTGTGTGAACTGGATTGAAAGCTTACGCGTGAGACCATGGCGCACGCACTTAATGAGGTCTGTGTCCTGCGCACAATCACTCCTGCTATGCTGCTTTCCACGTTCTTTGAAAATAAAAATCATTCCACCGAGCCTGCTGATGTAGCAGTACGCTTGCTGGAAATTTAGGGTACTTCGCCGGCAGGCTTCCATCCAGCATGCCTTCTAGACCTCTCTAAGCTGACAGCTTGATTTATTTTTAGTGCGAAAGCACTTCTAGCCGCCCTCCTCGGGTTTCAGCTGTGTCCGTCCGTGTGAAGCCTCTGAGTAGCAGGTGTAACTTGGTACCTGGGTCAGTGGACACCTCAATCGCGCTGTGCGTACTCGGTGGCGTCCACCTACAAATTGAGGCAGTTATGTGCCTTTCCTTTGCACAAAACCAGCGCAAGGTTTAGACTCCGTTGATTTTAAAGGAAGATTTGGCTTTGGGGGTTTAACATCCCAAAGAGGGCTCAGGCTATGAGGGACACCGTAGTGAAGGGCTCCGGAAATTTCGACCACCTGGGGTTCTTTAGCGTGCACTGACATCGCACAGTATACGGGCCTCTAGCATTTCGCCTCCATCGAAAACTACTGACTCCATACGACATAGATAGCCCTTCAGGACAAAGTCAATCTTAGAGCAAGTTCCCCACCACTGCCATCCCCTATCGCATTGCCCCAGTTAACGGATTCAGGCTGTCTTTTTTGTAAACATTCATTTATTCATTTTTCGCGCTTCACATGTCGAATTACCATGGCATGGCTGTCGGTTTAACATATAGCCATCAGATAATGTAAAAGCAAGCGAATAAATAAAAAAGGCACACCAAATGAGAAAGAATGTTTACAATATTCGTATACAGTGGAAAGCACACCCGATCCATATATGCAGAATTTGTCTTCCTCTTCTTAACATTCATAGATCCGTGGGAGTCCTCGTGCCACTCCTGTCGCAGTGCTGTCGCGGCTGTGCTTTGAGATGTCACGTGCTGCCACCGGTAGAATTTTTGCGATCCATGTTGCTCTCGGATGGTCGCTAGACGATTTTGCTAGGATCTGAACCCCCGTATTAGTACTTTCGCACCAAAAGTTAATGTAATGGCAGCATCACCTCCGTAGATTGAGCCTACACTTTAGCCGTGCTATTCTCTGCTGCAGTACATCCAAGAATGCGCCAACTAGGTCAACCTTCCACATTACTGGCCCCTTTCAAAACGTCGGGAGGCGCTGTGAACGCTTTGCCTATTTCATATAGCCACTCACCGCATTCATCTCATCGGAGAGCGTATTTTCCATGGTCTCCCAGCAATCGTAGAGCTTCTTCTCAGCCTCTCTCCACTTGACGACATGCGTCTGCGTTTACGCGTGGCAGAAGTGAGCACCGCCTTGAAGTGCAGCGGCCCAGCAAGCAATCGCGAATTGCAACCAAAAGAAGCGTCAGTGCTTCCAAAGCGGAATATAAATTGTTAAACAAACCTGCTTCTTACCTTTGCACTAGCTATGTTGTTTATGGGGCCGGTTTGCTGAAAAAAAGATGGGAATGGCAACGCATTATCGAGTACCGAAAAAGACTTTTTAATCAGGAAGGAGCTGTAAAAATTTGCTCTGCAGGTTATATCGAAGCACAATTTCAGGCATCCAAACTATCTCAACAGTAGTCTGCAGACGTACCGAGTTAGCAGTCAGGGAATCGCTTAGTTTTTCAATCGGCGTCGCGAGATCTGCAAGGTCCGTTCCAATGAGGCCTTTCCAGTCCTCGCTATAGCCTCTAGCGTTGAAGGCTGTTCTGTTGATCAACCTTAGGAGGTACTTCGGTGGATTCTGAAAACAATGAGAGTTCAGTGAATGGTACAATTCGAGGCAATTGGAGATACTTTCAGTTTGCAGAAATTCGAGTAAATTACTGGGAGATGGTGTGACATTCGGATTCCTTTTGAGGGCGTTCTATCATCATCACAACCATATAGGACTACAACAAACAACCCGTGGGTCTCAGCTTCAACTGGTTGCGAACCACCGGTCCAAGGTGGTCGTGAGAGCCGTACCGCAGCATAGACCGTTGAGAATCTCTCGACCAGGACAGGCCACCGTTTGAAACTGAACCTGGGAACGTTTAGCGCAAGAATCCTATCGAGAGAGAACATAATAATGCCGATGCCGATGGGACCGATTGCCGGCAAGTGTGAGAAACGGGAAATGATTCCGCGCAGTCTAGAACGTCTACAACTAAAAAAAGTGGTTGACGTACGAAAGCATGCGTTCATTCTTCGCGTCATCTTTCTGACATCTGATGTGCTTGCATCCGTGTTTCTCGCTCTTCATCTTCGCACCCTCTGTCCACTTGGTGGCAGTTGGAGCGATGCCCTTCCCTAATGGCTACAGATGTCCCGACGCTCTTCCGAACTGTCCCGAGCATGCTCCCATTGCCGAACTAGCCCGAACTCAGCCGAGTGTGTCGGCGTCGACACCTGTGTGAAGCTTCCACCTACTGACCACGGCAGGTAGCAGATGGCAGGTGGTGTTTAGGGGGTTTCCCCTCTCTCCACATGTAGAGGAGAGGAGAAAGAGCCGGGACTAAATATGACTGAGCAAAAATAAATCTAAGAAGAGATTACAATAGAAATGGAATAAGAATAGAGTTGGAAGTCAGAATCAGAAATGAAATACTAGCGAGTGAAATAAAAGTGGTATGTCATTTCCTCCGCATCAATTCATTTGATCGTCCCTAAATATTTAATGTATATTCAATGATTTCAGTCGGTAGCAAGGGTCTGCCTTCATCTCCGGAAGTGTCTGCATGTATTGTAAGCCCAAAATCAGCCCGGCGATACACCTTGTCATGCAATCACGCTGGTTTTTAAATGCGCAACGAAAATATCGTATGCCACAGTATCAATAGACATACGTACGACTTTTGTCGAAAAAACACTGCAAAAAATGTTTCCTACTGAACGCATAGTCGTGCTTTAGTAGCGGCTTAGAAACTCCTGAGCTTTGGACGGGTGAGGACGACAGTACCTCTCACATCCAAGATATTAGAAACTCCGGCGATGCAAAACGACCCACCCTGCATGACCAGAACAAAATCCTCTGGGCTGTATATTTTTGCCCATGAAATTTTTTTCTTCCGGTAAGATGATAGAAGTATGGGCTGTTGAAATTAATTTCAGTTGTGTTCTCAGCGCTGTCACCGATGAACCGGCTGTACATTTTTTCCCCTTTTGCCAACTGCTCACGACTTCTCTACCCAATCATCCAGAGATTGAAGCCTATCCGTTTTGATCATTACCGAAAAAGAACATACGTATTTCCAAAGGCAACCAGGCAACCATACATGGAAAAATTACTTTTGAAAAGTAATTAAATTACATTCCTAATTTGTTCCTGACCGACAGAGAACATACCGTATTGCCAAAGGCAACCAGGCAACCATACATGGAAAAACTACTTTTGAAAAGTAATTAAATTCCATTACTAATTACGCTCCTAAAATCATGCGAATGTAATTAAATTATATTACCTATTATTTGTCCCAAGAAGTAATGACACTACATTATAATTACTTCCGAAAAGTACCCCCTCGCTCTTCTTTCCTAGAACACGAGCCATTAGAAAGATGAGACAACGCCAACAAAACGTCGAAAACAGAAGCACACTCGTCACTTACATAGCGTTCAAGACACAAACGAGCAGCGAACACAACGCCTTGCTGCTCAGAGCTGTATCCACCGATTGAAGCATTCGAAGCAGTTTTATTGCTTCGATGGTCACAGGAATCGAACTCGGCGGCTTACTTTTGGTAACATTCCTGCCATACGCTATTCCGCCTGTATGCGTCCCACGAAGCCGTTAAGCATTTCCGCTCTTAGAACATGCAACGCAAACACACCAAAAGACATCGACAACAGAAACAATGCTAACACGCAGCCGGGGATGCGCACACAGATGTGGCCGCGCGCTCCCCCTCTCATGTCCGTCCCTGGGGCATCTGTCTTTCGTCGTGCGGTGCGTCTTCGAACTGGGACGACCCACGCCCTTCTACGAACCAGAGGGGCCCGTGTCGGCTTCGCCTCTCGGCAACAACGTGATCTTCCAAGGACTAGGCTCCTCGCTATCGGTTAACCGCCGGTCCCGCTGCACCTCATTCGCAGTATTTGTTTTGCAGCCGCCGGATGACCGGTGCCGGGGCAGCGCGACGAACCCCTTACACAAAAAAGTTAAACAAGAGAACCAACTCGACGGTGTCCGGTTGTGAAATGTTGATAGTAGTTGATAGCCCTCTGCCCGTTGACCCGCCAACTCCATCGCATACCCGCCGGCAGCGACCCGACTACAGAGTACACTGGCGGCCCCGGTCTCTACTTGCCGACCCTGTACGCTGGCCCAGGCTTGCCGCACGTCGTTCTTGCTTTCGAGGCGCCCTACCGGACGCACGACAGACTACGGTATTGTCGATGCGAAGAGCAGTGGTGCGTTTTAATTAAAACAAATTTTGTAATGAATTATTGACTGTTGCTGCGATATTGCTTCCTTAAAGTAATTACTAGACCAGTAAAGTAACTCATTACATTACATATTACCGGTGAAAGTAAGTAAAATACAGTAATTCCATGACTGTCACGTCTGCAGGCAACGGAGTTTGCTCTTGGGCACCCCTATAGACCAAAAGGTCTTGAAAGGTGAGGGCAAGTGTTCTTACCTTGCCTTACACTGATTTAGAGCTCAAGGAGTGCCGTGTGCTGCTCCACTACACGGCAAAGAAATAAACCCTGTTGCCCGATTATTTTCGGCAAAGACGGTACGCGTTTACTTACGGCTACTATCAACGCTGTCTCCAGCGTCTTGATGTCGCTCAAGCCAGTGGTTGCCAGCAGAGTCTCGTTCTTACTGCAGCTTCTGCATGGAGGCAGAACGAGTCCGCTCTGAACGAGATGCCACCGACACCGGCCGATGTGCAAACGCGAAGCGAGCTGCCTGATTGTAGGTAGGAATTTTATGCGCAGGTATACAAATATTCCTAATTGCCAAAACGACGGATTTCTGAAGCGAGAGAAAGGGAAAGAGGCAGAAGGATAGGACAGTAATAGCGGGCAAAGCATTGCAATTTTACGTCATCTGCTCTCTGTTCAGTGTGCAGTAGGCATTACCTGAGGCGCGACCGGAATAGTTAACTGGAGAGCGCACTTTATTCATTATCAGCAAAAGGCAACCAGTTAACAATAGTGGCGCTGGTGTTGGGTCGGGTTCAACGTCCCGGAGCTGAATGTGGGCTGCGAAAGAAGTCGTCGATTAATTTCGACCACTTAGCGGCGTTCTTTAACGTTGCATCGCACAGCACTCGAGCGTTTTCGCTTTTCGCTTCGCCGCCTCCGCCCTCTTCCCGCGAACATGAACCGTGAGGACCATAATGGCCGGCGCCTGGCGCGGGCGGAAGCCCTGGCCCGCCACTATGGATCGAAACCCGGCGTATTCTACGTGGATGCCTCAGGCCCCCACCATGGGGGATGGTACACAGCTGCAGTCGTCCACCAATCCAAAACAGTGAACGGCCTTACTTTCCGAGCCCGTGACATAACACACGCGGAGGAGGTCGCCATTGCGTTGGCTGCATCTGATTCCAATTCAAAAACAATTATTTCCGACTCGCGAGGGGCATGTCGGAACGTCCAGCCGGGCTGGGTACCGTATCTAGCCTACCGCATTCTTCAAAACAGCGTCTACACCGGTGACCCCGCTCACCGGCGTATCGTTTGGGCTCCCGCTCACATGGGCCTTGAGGGAAATGAGGCAGCTGACGCCGCCGCCCGCGCGCTCTCTCACCGGACATTCCCCTCCGACCCTGACGATCAGGAACTCGAATTTATTCCAGCTTACACCTTCAAAGACATCGTTTTACTCTATCAATCTGGCCATGGTCTTTATCCCCGCCCGTGTAAAGGTCTCTCAAAGGCGGAGGAGCGGCTTCTGCTCCGCCTGTATACTAATACTTTGCGGTGCCCGGCAGCTCTGAAACAATTCGACCCTTCTTTCTCGGGCAGCTGTCCGCACTGTGCGGAGAAGTCTTCGGACATCTACCACATGGTGTGGGCCTGCCCCTCCAACCCTGCTATCCCCCCTCACCCCAACCCAACCCGGGAGGACTGGGAGGCGACCCTGCTCGGCTGCTCTGACCTGCAGGCCCAACGGGCCTTGGTCGCGCGAGCCTGGGCGGCGGCCGACGCCACTGGGGTCCCGAACTAGGGACCTCCACCTAGTATTTGTAAGGGCTGACCCCATCTGGGTCAGCTCATGCATAACCTCCTGTATTATACCTGTACATAAATGTTTTCCACCACCACCACCACCACCTCCACAGCCGCGATTTGCTATCGCAATTGCAGCCCCAGTAGCTGAACTTCGAAGCTGCCGAGGCAGTTGCCCGTAGTGAAGAAAGCACGAGGCCCTGCACGGAGGTGCGTGATTCATGTCGGTATTATACGTACGCAGAGACGCGACAGAGAGCGTGTCTGCAGCGCATGTAGTACTAAGTACTCGTTTAGATTTTTCACGATAGAAATTCTAGATAAATTAGCTGCACTTTTTTTGCTTTCTGTCAGTATGCGTACTCCATGCACCTAAGGTATTATTTTTAAATGCTATTGCCAACTTCTGGATTTGTTAGTTGTTATTCTTGCAAGTGCATTTTCGAATTTTATAGTCTCTCCTCTTGAAGTTAAGACCTCGTAGTTCTGCATGTAGGCGCGAAAAGTCTCTCAGTTCTATTCCACTTTCTCTTTAACCTTTCCTGCGTCAGCTCGAGCGCCGTGAGGTCGTCGCTATAGCCAGGATTACAAGTGCGGTCGGCGTATAATTACAACGCAATAGCGTCACCATCTTTTGTCACGCCAGTCAAGCCCAGCTTTCTCAGTTCGCGTACGCTTCACCTCAGCACGATGCTCGGCTTCATGGTGGTGTTGTAGAGCTCCAGCGCCTTGGCGTTGTACTCGACCTGGTGCACACCTGTGTCGTCATCCCCATGAGGCACAAACATCGTGAGCACGACCTGCAAGGGAATGGAGGACGAAGTGCGGTGCACGTGGTAGCGCAGCTGTCGCTTTCTCGAAAGATGTGCTCAAGGAGATTCTTAGACGACGTACTAGAGTATTTTTCGTTAGCACGCTTATCTCAGGAGACGTGTGCGTTTTCGGAGGGCTCTGGTGTTGGCGTAACTACGAGCTGTGCTTTTACAGTCACTCTTGTATCCGTCCGCCGTAGCGATACAATGGTGTATGCAATGTTTTTGCGAATACTCGCCTACTCTCTCGAGTCTTGAAGTGGAGATTGCCTAACCAATCACCCCTTATAATCTTACCCATGCTGAATGGCGCTGTGACCATTTATTAGAAGAGAAGAAAATCGAACGCGTGTTCTGAGCTGAAACTTCCACAGCGGAAAGTGTTTGCAACTATCGCATTTGCCATAACATGCAAACACAACCATTTCCAACACTCTCTGTACCAAAAGTCGCTGTTTTGCGACCACAGTTCTCAGAAAGTCGTCTAAAACGTTTCGACCTTAGGCATCGCACGACCTTCTCATAGCAGAAGTCTTGAACGGGTAGTAGTTGGGGCTTCTGACAGCTTAGGGCTATAGTCAGTAGGGTCTTAATCCCCGGTAAGTGGCCAGGTCGTCCACTCAAGACAGGAGCGGGGATGCTTCAGTCAAGTATGTCAGTATATATGGCAAAAAAAAAAAAAACATGCTCACAGCAAGCGATGTTTAACAGCCAGTGGCCTCGCAAGCCGTGCGCGGTAGTGTACTATATTGTTTAGATATATATCTCAGCGTCATGTTCCTCCTGCACGAATAAGACTTTTTCGTTTAAAACCACGCCGGTGGCGGCGGTCACCGTCACGTGCGTTCCTCACCTCGTCGATGAAAGGGAGCAGCCCTGTCGAGTAAGGCTCGCAAATGTACTGCTGCGAGATGACGCCGCCCATCATGAACAGCAACGAAGATGGCGCCATGACAGTGCAGAAGAGCCACATGAACAGAGAACTCCTGCGGCATCAGAAGGGGGGCTCTCAGGGATCGCATGATGTCTGCGTGATGTTGAGCATTTTGAGTAGGACAAGCGCATAACAATCTTTCTCCCTCTCTCTGCTCCTTTTCTTGTTGAAGGATAAATGCTTGCATCGTACAGAGGTAATGTTTCGCTTTTCCTTGCCAAGGATGATGAGGCCGTCTTCGACTTATCCTCTTAATGCATGGTGCCGTGCGTCTAACCTGCGTAAATGTCAGCAGATCCTAAAATTTAGTATTAGGCGACATGGACGAGCGCAGTAACGACGTGTGCGTGTGCGTGTGTGTGTGTGTGTGTGTGTGTGTGTGTGTGTGTGTGTGTGTGTGTGTGTGTGTGTGTGTGTGTGTGTGTGTGTGTGTGTGTGTGTGTGTGTGTGTGTGTGTGTGTGTGTGTGTGTGTGTGTGTGCGTGTGTGTGTGTGTGTGTGTGTGTGTGTGTGTGTGTGTGTGTGTGTGTATGCGCGCGCGCGTGCGCAGTCTCCCTGTGGTGGTTTATGTTTGCTCTATAAATTTTTACTAAATCATTCTGAACCAACTCGCCCAAAAAAGAAGTTTTATTGAAAATGAAAAGGGTGAATTAATGCTGCATTCTAAAGCGCGTGCACACACAATATTTCAGGTTTTGCGCCTTGCCTTTCCGAGAAATCTTTAAAGGCTTTGGCTTTTTGTCGCATGAAACGCTGAGGCCGAGTTCATCCACGGTCAATGTGTTGCCCAGGCTGAGGCTGGAGCCTCGGAGTAAGGTTAGTTCAGTCTTCAGTGTTCTACGTGACGACGCACTTGTTAGTCGACTGCTTGAGAAGGGGAAAAAACGCTTTACACAAACCGTAGAGAGCTGCGAGTTGCGGGTATTTCTTGAGGATACCCTGTTTACTTGAGCGAGGTTTGCTTTCGTGTCTCTCCTCTTCTAATTCCTTCGTTTTTTGTCTCTCGAGTGAGCTTGAGTCATCTAAAGCCGTTAAGCAAGGTTTTTCTTTTTCATCTTAAAAGAACCACGATACACGACTACACCAGAAGATGGACAACACAACATAAGTGCTTTTCTTCAAAGGTGAATACCATCCCATTCGTACACGTACACGACCAGCACGATTCCGCTCTGATTGGAGACGAAGCTCCGCTTGTTGGGGGGCACCTCCTGGCTGTGGGCGAGGATACCGACGACGAAGGAGACAGCAGCCACGGTCTCGAGCATGATGGCCGCCGTGGACGCCGCCTTGCCGTACTCCTCTCTGCAATGTCACCTCCCGTAACTTTTGAGCTCTCCGATGGCGACCGACTGAACGGACGGAGAAGCACAAGAGGCAAGAGAAAAAGCACTTGGAGACTTTTCTGCACTTCCCCGGGGCGGAGAAGTGGTATACTGACAGCCTGGTACCGCTTCTTCGCACGGCAGCCCCCACTCTCAAGCCCACCTTAGTCACGTGACCATGAATGACACGTTCCAGACAGCCACCACTTTCTGGCAGACATCGCACTTATGGTCCACGCCACGGAGTGCAGACTCTGATGGTAAGAGCACGCGACTAATGCGGAGCTTTGTAGCGCGTCCATTAGATTATAGCGTAAGACTGTGGTGGTGTTTAGCTCGGATTTCCGCATATCCCTGCCAGGTGCAGGGAATGCGATCACTCTAAAAGAAAACAATTTTCCGCTCAGGAAGTATTGCGAGAATAAACCTGGAAAAAAGAACAGACGACGTAACATATTATATGCTGCAGAAAACACTGTGATGTCAAGCGCCGCGCAGAAATATGAGGCCGTAATAGAGAAATACGTAGTCGCAATCAAGGCAGAAGGGAAATTTTCGGCCAGTTGGCCACACAAGTTGAAGGAAAGAAAGCGCGACGTTAGACATTACGTGACGCTTTGCAGACAAAGGGCAAAAGTATTTCTGAAATGACCACGACAGGCATCCTTCAGAAAGCTTCCGCTGGGTCAGTGCGAAATGCCTCATAGATTAAACTTACGACACTTTACAGTGCCATGATTTTTTTCATCTTAAATTTCGTGGCAGCCCGTGGAATCGCTTACCCGCGGGTGAAAACCACATCGAACGGGCTCAGGGCGCCCAGGAGGCTCATGCTGGTCACGTTGGGATACCGAGTAGCCAGTACCTTGGAAGTAGAAACGCACAGCCGTAGAAAACCTTTGGCATCGTTTGGTAGCGTGAGTGTATACAAATGACCTTACTGCGCAAGTTGCGTTTGTCTTACATAGCGACAATCGCGTGAGCTTTAAATACGGGACCACGAAAGCAAGAACGAGATAAACTGAACTAAGGAGAGGAACAGAGAATTGAAAGGTGGAAGAATGAAAGAAGACAGCCACTGCGAGCACTAAACTCAAGGCCTAAACAGCTAAACCCCACCGGTGTCTGGCTGTGATCCCTGCCAGCCTGCTGTAGAAAGCGGTGCAGGCTTGGGCTTATTACTCATCAGTCCATTTAGGGCTACAAAGCAGGCTACAAATACGCTAATAACCAAGCTATATATACGTCACGAGCCGCAGCTGGACGAATCTGCGAGTGGTGGCGCCACGTGTACGTCTTTTCGAAGCACTTTTTTGGCTTATAAATGCTTTGTTTTAGTAAAAATGACATAATTGTTATCACGTTACGCTGGACAGTCAGTCTAGTTTGACTTGGTAAAATGTTTGACTTAGCTCTTAAATGTTTTTATTAAATGCTGGCATATCTCTTGTATGAACCTTCTTAAATTTAGCGAAAGAAAGAAACCATTAATTATCCCCCACGAGCGAGTACGAAGTGACGATGCTAGTTCGACTTTGGTTCCTCTGGATTAATATCGGGAGAACTACAGGCCTTGCTTAGTGTGTTTCCTCCAGTCCCGAGCGGCATTAACAAACACTTACGGCGGATTCGAGGGAGTTAATTTTCTTGATCCTCCCGAGGTCATTGCGGTCTATTTCGTCGAATTCGGTCTGGATTGGTGAGACTGCAAAAAGAAGTGGAAGTGAAGTTGAAAGACAAGGTCTTGAAGGCAGCTTCGCTGAGCGCAATCTTCTTCACATTGCTATTAATTTTACTGCACACATCTTTTTTTTTCATTTCTGTCATTGGTTATACTGACTTATATAAAGGATCTAATTATGTTTAAAATACTCACGCATGAGGAAGGCCTCTACCGAGCTGTTAAATTTTTCTCCGAAGTCGTCGTGAATGGTATTGGTTATCTGAAAATTGGACGGAGGAGGGATCGATGGCATTAACAAAATAAAGCTTTAATATTCGCCTTTCCAATAAACACATCCGATGTTTAAAATAAAGGTCTGCCAGACGTCTGGCTTTCCCCAGGAGCAGCCATGGCATTGCCGTGCCCCACTGCCTGAAGACAGCGACAGGCAAGCAACCAAATTGCTTGGGCCAAATTTTTGCTTGCATAAATTTTCTGCCGTAAGCGTTAGTTACTCAAAGAAAAATGCATTTTACATAAAGGTTAACACAAACGAAGCTAACGCAGTGAAACAATGTATTTTAATTAGTGTAGCTCGCAGAACATCTCTAAAATTCGACCTAACAGTAGACGTCCAATCCGCACCACTCTGAGGGCCAAAGGCTGCAGTAGTACTGCTGGCAGCGCCATAGTCACGAAGATGGCCTCCTGGCAACGAGGCCGACCGTTGCACCGCGGCCATGGCTGTAGTCCACAGCTACAAGTTTCGGGGGTAGATGGAGCGTACAATTTTGTGCCCTCCCCCTTTTAGCTGAACCCGAATAAGTTTCTTCGTTAGCCTAAGGTTTAGCGTCCCAAAGCGAGGCTATGCGGGAAACCTTAGTGGAGGGCTTCGGATAATTTAAACCACCTGGGGTCATTCTTCAACTGAGCTTTACCGTGTCACCTCGAATATATGCAGATGGATGGATGGAAACAACTTTATTACACACACACACACACAAAAATTCTTCCAGGGTGGTCCCCTACTAGTTCAGGAGTCCACGGGCTTGTGCTTCACGTAAAGCCCGATCCACCAGCCATTTCTTGCCGGCGGGCTGAGCGGTCCGTAAAGCAGCCTCCCAGGAAGAATTAGTGGGATTGGGGATGGGGGGTACTGCCTTTGGGGAAGGACTTTACCAAAAGTAGTGGAAAGGTGTGGATCTGGGCACGCTACAGGTGTTACAATCAGGAGGAAAGGTGGGAGACAGGTGAAGGAAGCGCCCATACGCCTTTGCAAAATCTATTTATTATGCGATGCTTGTATTCATGCAAAATGCGGGTGACATCGAGTCTGATTACCTGACTGGAAGTTAGGCCTTACGGAAGGTAGCAGGGGTAAGGTGGCCGCAGCTGGCACAGGACAGGGTTAATTGGAAAGATATGGGAGAGTCCTTTTCCTATAGTGGATGTAGTTCGGCTGATGATGATGATAATGAAGTAAAGCCTATATTCAGATAATTCAGTCTTACGCACTTGAAAAAAAAATTCGCTGTGGCTCAGCTTGGCTAAGCCCGGTAATTGCGAAAGTAATATCTGTACCTACGCCATGGTTCAGCTGGTAGTGTAGCTGGTGGTGGTGGTTGTGGTTAGACTTGTGGGGATGCACCGGTTATACAATCCAATCCAATGTAATCTAATGTAATATAATGTAATATAATCTACTCCAATCCAATTCAGTCCAATCCAATCCAATCTAATCTAATCCAATATAATGCAATCAAGGTCAAATGAAGGTCAATGGTGGTCACCGCCGCGGCACGGCAAAGGTGTGAAAGTGCAAGTAGTATTGCTTTCGCAATAAAAATTAAACTATGCGCTGAAAACCGGAGGAACTATTGTGGCTGGCGGAAGGCACCCACTCCAGGCATACACAGGTACAACATTATCACGAGCGTCCACGCTCTGACTTAGACCCACGGGGGCAGTTCAGTATTGTTTAATTTGCGCGATTGTTTTTGTTACTATGATTTACACCTCACTTATTCCAGAGAATCCCATGCATAGATACCGTAATAACACGCTGCAGCTATTTGCCCATAGGAATGTCAGGCCGGAAAAATCTGTATGCCGAGGATACGTACGTTGACTATCTTCAGCCGGGCAGCTTCGGCTTCGTCTACGCTTTGCGTGCATGTGGAGTCTGCCGAGCACTCCTGCGACTGCGAAAGACAGCCGCAGGTTAACTTTGTGGGAATTTGCCGCACCTCAGATGCGAGTGGGACACGAGCGAGAAAAAGTTACTAGAACACATCTGTAGCAGTTGCACATTCCACTACGGACAAAAAGTTCGAGATGAAATGAACGTCGAAATGTTTATTTCTGAACCATACACCGGTCGTCCCAGCTAATCGTAACCAAGTTTTTAAAAAACACGGGTTGTCGTGGGTGAGCGAAACCATATGCGTGCTCCTCACATTCGCATGACCGAGTCCGCCGTATTCATTTTTCGTTCTGTATAGTTAGTTAACTTGTTACGACTAACCTGCTAATTTTTAAAGTATTCGCGTCGGGTATAAGGTTTGGTTTAGTTTATTGGGTTTTAACGACCCGAAGCAACTAAGGCTGTGAGGGACGCCGTAGTGAAGGGCTCCGGAAATTTCGCCTACCTGGGGTTCCTTAACGAGCTCGGGTATAAGGAGTCAATTCTAAAGTTGTATATTACCATAAGAAACAGCGAACTGGAATGTTTGCAACAAGGTTTATTTACGCTGGTTTTCTCATGAGCCCTAAAAGAAAGCGCGCGAAATGCAAGAAGCTACCACTCTACAGCGGTGCTACTTCAGCGCAAGCTGTCTCCGACAGGGCCTTGTTTTTGCACTGGGTGCGGAATGCGCTCCAGCAGCTGCTGACTTTTCGGCACGCGTGTCACGCGTGTGCGTAAGGGTTAATGCAGTCGAACCAGGCTATATCGAGCTCCAAGGGTATCACATGACACAGTATGCACTGCTGGAGCAAGACCCCAGTACCACGTCTGTATACACTGCAATTTAATCTCGCACAAGAACATGCAGAAATGGTGATGCGTTTCTAGAAAGAAGATAACCGGTGGTACTTAATCGCCTTGCTTGTAGTAATATAACAGTGAAAAGCAATAAGCCGTGTAGGTTAAATGGATACTGAAGCAAAATCTTAAACTGGCACAAAAACACTGAAAATAGATTTTCGGAATGAGATTACACCGAAATCTAGTCGCGTTGACATATTTTGCAGCGGATGGTTTTATTTTCGATGTTTTAAGAGCACGCACCAAGCCCTCCAGGCCTGCGCGAGGTGAAGAGCATGACGTCATGACACCCTCGTCCGACAGGCAACCGGTCGCGTCACGCGCGATGTCGCACTGCAGTTTGGGTACACCAAGCGCTAAAGCTCCAAACCTCCGACGCTGCCGGCGCAAAACTGGCAAAACCCGCGAGTAGCGATGGCAGTCGTGCTCCAGCGAGAACAGTGGGCACGCGGGTGTTATGACGTCTAGTCGCAACTTCCACAGGCGGCCGCCAGGTGCAACGATACGGCAATAAATGCATCCGCCGTTTTTTTTTTTGCTAAAATGCTCGTCGCATTTATCAATTTTGAAAGTTAAGCTGTTGTTTACTTGTAAAACAGCAGCTCCAAAAGTTTGGCTCAGTATCCCTTTAAGAATGAGTGACGTATACCGCACTGTTACGTGCTGTCTTCACACGAGATGTTCGCTTTGTATGCACTGAGTGAGAGATGGCGGAGATACGTAATTCCGTTGCCTATTCTTCCTTAGTTTCGTGGGTACTTACTTTCTTGACGCTGTCGAGAACTGCCGAGTGAAAAGGGAAGAAAAATAAACATACGCAAAAGACACGCATGGCGGTGGTTTTACTATATTGAAAGTTGCGTCTGCTACGTACACTCCTTGAGCGACGCCAGTTGAGACGGGGTTGGAAGTCCACAATCGGATAATACGCTATCTGCGTGGAACGCGATGTTCTTTCGGTAATCTGGAAAAAGAAAAAGTTACGCCCAAGAACTGAGAAAATGCTGAGGAATACGCTCCAATGGTTTGCATCCCCAAACCACGTAGCGGGTCAGCTTGCCCCGTAATTAAATTGTTCGCTCAAAGAAAAATCGTCGTGATCTTGTAGCGCGTTCCATTCGAAACTTTTCTGATTGTGGAGAAACTTGATGAACCTAGCCTCAGGTGTCTGTTATAGCGGGCCGTTTGTTAGCGACTTATACTTTCGTTCCGCTCACATCGAGGCAAATTCAATGTGCTACTAGGCTAGCTAAGATTAGGTTAGGTTAGGTTAGGTTAGGTTAGGTTAGGTTAGGTTAGGTTAGGTTAGGTTAGGTTAGGTTAGGTTAGGTTAGGTTAGGTTAGGTTAGGTTAGGTTAGGTTAGGTTAGGTTAGGTTAGGTTAGCACTAAGCCAGAAGCAGCCCCCAGAAGAGATCTCCGAGGCTGTGAGAGCCACTACACGAGCAGTCAAACTCCCGTGGTATTCCAGAGTACACGGAAATGAAACAGCCAGAATAATAGTATTTCTTTAAGCTAATATCTCGACCGGGTCGGCCGGCGAATGAGCCCAGTGACGACTGGGGTAACGAACCAGACAGCGCAAGAATATCGCCTATCTCGAAGAGTAACATTGGCCAATCACGCCCAAAGAGGACTTGTCATTCGCGTCTAATATAGATGAAACGCGGTTCAGCTATCTAACCGCGTTAACTTTCGGAGTCTCGCAAATACGAGTGAATAGTGTTCTGGCGCATTATTTCTGCAAACGCACAAGTTATGAAACCATGTCTCTGAAATATTTCCAACACCTCCCGTCAGTGCATTTTGATCTCACAACAGTGTTCCGTTTGCTTTCCACGCTACTTGTACGCAAGAAAAGTCTTGTAAATCTCTTCCTTTTTTTTTTCTTTCTTTCTTTTCGAACGCCTGTATAAGAACTTGAAGAAAATGCGAAACGACGGACCAACCTTGGTTTGAGGTCGTGATGAGAGTGAACATATCTGCCCTCGTTGTTTTGATCTCGTTGAGCGTTGAACGCAAATCCTGTGGATGCGTCAATACGGCGTCATGGGTAGAATCATCAGTAACCGGCACCAACCAGCCGCGCTTCACTCAAAAGCCTTGTATACGCAAGTCATTCTCTTGTAGGGAGCGTTAAAGATTTAAATGCAATGCAAATTCTTCATTTACCATATAAAAAGGTGACTGTGACAAATGGACTAAGCGCAATTATCACAAGAGGGGACACTCTGACAGAGGAATGCATTTGTGCCACTACTCAAAATGAAATGAATGCTCAATAGCAATTATTCCTACGCCAGCCTTAAGGGGAAATATTTGATAATCATCTTGCTATTTACGCATGAAACATTGCCAGTTACTCATCGTTGGAGCATAAGTGTAATACACTGTATTTCTTAAACTATAAAATAAGATTGCTCTTTTAAAATCCATGAAGAATACACCAGTACGCTTTGTACAAATGAATTATACAACCGTGTGGACATACATTATTTACATGATAAAGTGGAACAAAACACAAATAATTAGCAAAAATTGAGTAGCCAATTTTTTCCATTTTTGATCAAGGGTTAAAATATTGTCAAAAAACCAAAGCTGAATACATTGAATGTGTACGCGCATTTTAAAATTTCCGGAATCGGCAACTTGGTTCGAGGTATAAAAACATCTCCTCGAGCTCTCCTGAAGTTGGTCTTCCCGCTTTGCACATTCATCATCATCATCATTTATTTATTTATTTATTTTAAGGGTGCCGTTGGGGCATTACATAAGGGAGGTCATCTACGTCGTCGTTATTAAGTATAACGATTATCACCGGAGGAAAATTGTGGCGCTGAGACAGGGCAGTGCGCGCACCTTGACAGTTCCGATGATGTAGCGGCGCACCCCGGTGACGCCCGGCTGCAAGATCTTCTCGCTCTTCTCCACAGCGGTGGCGAAGTGGTTGGTGCTGCCCCAAAGGCAGAAGATGGAGATGCTGCGGAAAACATCCTCCGTCGTGGGTCTCTACTATTCTTAGAAAAACCTGTGTGTGTCAATCATCTGTTATGAGATGAAATTCTTTTTAGCAGTCATTCTCCACGTATACAACTGGCATCGAAGCATGCAAAAACAAAATATGATCGAGAGGACGTCGAGAGTTCCAGGCATACAAATTTTAAGGAAGTAACAGCGAACGAAGGGATACTGATGCGGCTAAAGTAATAATCTAGTTATTGAGAGAAATACCCCTAACGTAATACCCCAAGGTGGTGGAGTTGGGATAGTTTATAGCGTCGGGGTTGCGCTCAGCTGGGAGTATTTGTTTTATTTATTCCCTTGTCCCAAACCGAGGGAGCAATAACCTGGAAAATATCCCGCCCATTTTTGTTAAACGGAATCTCTGCTTACTAACCGTAAACAGGGATAAGCGCGCCAGTGAGGTAGAGGTGCGACTCCTCAACAAGTAGTGGCACCACACTGTGCCGGATAACTATTGTTGAACGGAGAGGGGGAATTCGGAGCCCAATTTACACCTGCGTGTGGGATCGTACCTTATGAACTTAGATCTGCTACCTAAGCCATTATCCTTTCATAAGACGCCGACCTGCCCCGACCTGCCACACCTAATAAATATTCGCAATGTCCACGGCCTGTATGTGGCTGCGAAGATGGCTGCTTGGAAGAGGGTAACGTGGCCTACATGCGCCGTAGCATAACGTTGACGCTTTACGTGGTAAGAGTTTGTTACGCAACAATATTCCGGTGTCAGTCACTATCCCACTCATCTTAGAAAATATAATGAGCCACAGTGGAGCATGGTATAGTCCTGGATTAGATGTTTAATTGAAGTCAGAGAGGTGCAGATCGGGCGTACCGCATTTGCTGAGGCGTGAAAGCTAATTTCGAGGGGTCGGGTGCGGAGATCAGAGGTTCTAAAACTTAATCTGCTGGGTATTTGAGCTTGTACTTGGGTATTTGGGTTCGAACACGTGTGCCAAGCTTGTGGCACTAGGTGTGTTTCCGAGGAAGCGCTTCTTCATGACCCGTCGGTGTGCGATGCTGGCGCGTGACAATAAGGTTAAGTAAATTAGAGAATGCCTTTCATGCGCTGGGGGCCGCACCGGTCAGGAACATGGAAACCGTGAAAAAGCTTACCTTTCGGCCCTCTAAGCATGTATCTATGAAGTGAATGATTTACTTCCCGGCGTGACCTATACAATGAATTCAATTTTCGGTGCAGGCTGCATCAAAAGTAACTGCGTGAAACTGAGTCGCTCTCCAGGGAGCTACTATATGGGTATTGGTGGAAAAATTGTGAGTTGATTCGATTTTATATATATTCCTATTTTAAAACCACTAGGAAGACACACGCGATGGAAGCCAACAGTCGCCGAAACCAAGGGGCATAGGGGATGTCTATTTTTTAATTTGTGGTTTTTATCAATGGGTGATTAATAAAAGTAGAAAAAACAACCACATGCCGCCGATGAGATCCGAACCCACAAGAAACGATGGCAATAGGCGCGGATGAGAGACGTAAACTATTCGGTGCGGGTTGTCAGCCAGCCGAGGTGTTCACAGGACCCTTTGAAAAGGCTACGTGTGAGTAACTCGAGGTTCCACCACACTATGACTGTGGATCGCCCATCGGAGCAAGTATTTTGAGAAGAGAGCTTTTCTAGACTCTTTACTTACTTGCTCATGGCCGCCTTAGGTATTTGCTTTGATTACTCGATAAGCTTGAGAGAAAAGGTGCGGTACTCACGCATTCAGTGCCAGGAAGAGTACCATGAAGACGCTGTAGAACTGGAGCACGTGCATGTACTGCGTGGTGATGTTCTGCACCTTGCGTCCCCCGAAGGCGCCCACCATGCGTGCGAGCACGAAGAAGAAGCCGCCCACGAAGGAGCCTATCATGAGCACCATCTGGATGGCAGCCACAAGGGCCAGGATCGGCTGGTACGTGAACAGCTGCGGGGTACGTAGAGGTGGGGAAATACAAATAATTCAGGGGGCACTTTGGCTTCCTAAAGTGCTGCAAGGCGAAAGCGTTTCCTGGCGCACTGTTTGTTTGTATTTACTTTTTAATTTTTCATATTCTTTTTATTTTTGCTCCTATCTTGTTTTTATTTGTTTCTTATTTTTATTTTCGTATCCTGATTTATTTTGCTTTTATTTTTGCTGATTTTCTAACTTTTATTTTCCTTTCCTTCACTTTATTCCTTTTATTGTATACCTATGCATTCACTAGATGCGCCTTTATTCATGCTGGAACCTTGAGCCTTCGTGGCGGAGTGGTAGCGTCTCCTCTTCAAATGCCAAAGGCCCTGGTTCGATTCCCACCCTCGGCGCAGTTTCTTTCTAAGCAGTGACGCCGAAAGGCGGACAAATCTGCCGATGCGTCTGTCGACATTCCTGCCGACGCGTCTGTCGACATTCCTGCCGACGCGTCTGCTAACTACAGTATGAGGCATTAAAGGCTTTCGCCTTAATACCGCGAGAAATGGATATATGCCACCGCACCGCTCATTCGCTGACATCCAAACTGTCTCCGCTAAACTGCCACGCGCTGTGCTATATACGGCTGAGGATCTGTGTTCCAGGCGTTCAAGGGGCACTGAGGACAACGCCATGAAATATTTTTTCTCAGTAAAAATTGATTCTTTGGCTGTTTCCAGCAGCAACGGACGCATTTATTAGTCATTAAATTGTATTTCAAAATTTCCCCGAAATTCGATTCAGGATCACGACATCAAGACCTAGAATTAACACCGTGATTATCGTTCGCATGGCCTCAAAGATTCGTGCCATAAAAACGTGCCTGGACGAATGTGTTTTTCATTAATGCATTTATCCAACGCAGCTGTTGTATGCCTTTACGATTTATGCTTACGCGATTAAGGATTTCGCAATTTGCGATTGTGGCGATTTGGGACATTTCCCCGTCTCCTTTTTTTCGAGCCATGCTCTGGGTGACGTCATGGCATCGGCGTAATGTAGGCAGCCGAACGGCTCAGTTTGCGTTGACGTCATTGTGCAGGGCCACGTGGGTGGGTCGGTCGTGTCGTGCTCTCGCTTGGGTGACGTCATGGTGCTGGTCCCGTGACCAGCCATGCTACTGCGCGCGTGACGACGGGTACAGCGAGAATGATCTGCTGACGCTGTAAAACTGTCGTGACATCTATCGCGAAAAGGTCCAGTGGTTGCGATGCCAGTATTCCATTTTTTTTTAGTTTTTCCGCGTTATTAAAGCTTCGTTTTCGCTGAATATAGCCTCAATGGGGATGAAACGCGGTAATTCATTGATAGAGGCCAACCTCAGTTTCTCTAGTCAGGCTGTGAAGCAGACTTCATGAGCGGCGTAGTTGATGTGTGCACCATTTTGCAGATGTGCAAGAAGTATAAGTAGAGCTACAAGTGCAGCTTACCGCGGTTATGTAGGTGAGGTACTCGTTGTCGGTTTCTTTTCTCGTCATGATGGATTCAATCAGACCTGAAGAGGGAAGAACGTCGAGGTGAAGGTAGCGCGTATTGGAAGAAGGATGACTGGTAACTTCGGGCCCAGCCACTAATAATAGATATAGTTTGGGTTTTAGCCTGGACTGCGGAAAGTATTTGCAAGGGATTTTGTGCGTAATACACGATTTTGTTTTTCGGCACCTTGAATGCCGTCGCGCCCGACATTGCGATTGAGCTGCTCACGGGAGGCAACCATTCATTCACAAACCAAGCCTATTCACGATTATCTTCCTGAACCTGCCCTTTGGAAAGACGTGATGGGTTTGTTGTAAATAACAGCTAATGGCAAGGAACCTTACTTAGAACGGCTGAAACGCAAGAGCCTTGCGAAAGCCGTATGCGTCAGCAGGGGCAGCATGTGTAAAAGAAAAAAAAAGTTGATGTTCTCTGTGGTATTTTCAGCGTGACGCTGAAGGTTAAAATTTTCCACGTAACTACAGCTATGGCTACAACTGTGTTCTTTTACAAAAATGCAGTTTAGTGCATGGGCAACAAAGCGGCTATGGCGACAAAGGCACTTTGCAGCTCCCGAGTGTAGCCACTAAGAAACGCCTCCTGGAGCTGTCACAGCCGATGCGTTACATCTTTCCATGTGTTCTAAGGAGGAAGCGCATAACGTTACAATGAGGTGAGGATTTTTTCGTTTACGTAACTCATCAATTATCTTTGAATAATAAATCCCGTTAAGTTAGGCAGGCTCTGAAGCCGGCAAATGGCATCAGATGTCTATTGGGACCAAGCGTCCGTGTTTCATGAATGTAAAAGATAATAATGCAAAGTACTATCGGGCACTGAAGTCTCCCGGGTTCGTGAGCGGCAGCCAAAACCAATATATATCCTATGTTAACCGGTGGCCTTAGAGAGAACTTAGAAAGGGAAAGCCGGACTCACGTGCTCTGATGTATGATAATGAAATTAGGTGATCGCTGAAAAACATGGCGCATGTGGGCTTAGATTGCTCTTCTCGCGTCCCGGAGACTTTTTTCCTCGGTAGTGCATGCAGTACGACAGCGAGAATGATATATTTTTGTTAATTTTAGATATATTTCGAATATATTTTTTCTTTATCAAAAATCGAATCTGTGGGTCTTCCTGGGCTTCTTGATGCGATTCCGATTTGATGTAATGTGATCGATGTGATTAAAGGACATGAAGCTAACCAGCAGCTCCGAAGTTTCAGAACTATCCAGCAGATGGTTTTGTTTCTTTAACTTAGGTACATCTACGATAAGTAAAAAAAGCCCGACTGACGCGATCCGGACGTTTAATTCCCCGATGCCTGGCGTGGGCCATCTGTATTGCACAGCGGCTCTACGCCGTCGTTAAGTTTGCTCCTAGGTCCAAAATTACATTTATTGCTGTTTGTCCTTGCTTCAACGCCAGTGAATAATATAAGCGCAGCATACAAGCTTGAAAGTGTCTCTCGTGGAAAAAGGGAAAGTTAAGGGGCCAGCCACTTCATGAAATTTAGTTCCCGCGAAATATTGCTGAACTGCGAGTTAATGTGCTTTCGCGAAATTTTGGGCCCGCTGAAAATAAGTCATTTGTAGTAATCGTTCCTGTTCGAAAATCAACCGCACAAGGTTAATATTCCTCAGCATTTGATTCGAAATGGAAAATCTGCATTGGCACATTCCATCTACTCACTCGCGTCAGTGGGTGGCATGGAGATCGCTGACACTGCCATCTTCACTAAGCCGTAAAAGGCTTTCAGGTACACTGCCGGCTCTTCATGCTGGCCGCTGTCCCCCATGGCAGCGATGTCGAATGTCCGCTGCCCCGGTGTCTACGCACGGAAGACAGATTTTCCGTCTTTTCAGTAGGACATTAGGAAGCGTAGGTTAGAGAGTATCACCGGTTTCTTTTTATTTCCTTTTTCTCTCGCCACTCTCAAATACCAAGATGGACGAATTGAAACATTACCCACACAGACACAGAAAACGGACGACAAAAGAATTGCGCTTTGTAGCATCCGGTACATTAACGCTATTAGTTGGCCCCACGCGCATTTTGTTATGTTGAAACCGTAAAAAGCTGTATTTAGAAACCGCAATGTGGTAAAAAAAAAATCACGACGACAATATTTTCAGTATGGCAAAAATACTTGTCGCTAAAACATTCCTTCCTGCAGCAAGCGTTTGTACAATGACAAGAATTATGACCTCGAGTTGATTGTAAAGCTGCGTCCGCAATATTTATTGCAGTAATTATTCACAAAGTTTTCTGTGGTACTGGTGGACCGGGCAAAGACTGCGGCAGCCGCTGTAGGGGCCCTGGACTGAGGGAACCACCTGCCAGTCTTCCGAAACTTAATTTATGAGCAAATGAATGTTTTTTGCTCGATCACTCGCTCTGTGACCTCACCATGTGACACAACTTCCGCTTCTGAAAAGATGTGTGCGTACCACATGTATAGCGTTAAGTGTGACCTGAAACATGACAGCCTCTGCCTGGACGCTTATACGGAGTTTAGACGATGCGCCAGTCAGCGTCGGGCTCATAAGACACGAGCGTCCCTGTTTCCATATAGCTTGTGGTCTCTTCCGCGTGCTCGCAGTTAGCATGAATGCATGTCTTCCGTGTGGCGTGGCTTGTTAAAAGAATGCCGCAAACGTTAATCGGCGCCCGAGTTATTTATACTTCTAGAAAAATATTTTTTTCTGTTTTGTCCTGGAGTAGCCTCTGGCATGCCTATATCATGAACGTGTATTCTCCCTATGAGACTGCCCTGTCGCGGTGGCTCAGTGGTTACGGCGCTCGGCTGCTGACCCGAAAGACGCGGTTTCGATCCCGGCCGGCCTCGGCGGTCGCATTTCGAAGAAGGCGAAATTCTAGAGGCATCTACTGTGCGATGTCAGTGCACGTTAACGAAATTTCGAAATTTCTGGAAATATCTCCGGAAATTTCGACCACCTTGGGTTCTTTACCGTGCACAAACATCGCACTGTACAGGGACCTTTAGAACTTCGCCTCCATCGAAATCCGACCACCGCGGCCGGGATCGAACCCGCGTCTTTCGGGTCAGCAGTCGAGTGCCATAACCACTGAGCCACCGCGGCGGCGGGTCCTAACAGCTGCGCTGTGGGAACAAAAAAAAAACCTTTCGACATACCCTCGGACGGATAACGCTCAGAGAGGTTCCGTATCTACGTAAATGAACTTCGACAGCCAGAGATAAAGAAGGCTGCACAAGCGAAGCCCGCAACGCCGCACACATTAACGGCGCTCGCTTGCTGCGGCGTCCGCGTCATGCGAGAGTGAGATGCGCGTAAGGGATGTTTTCTAACTCACTGCGCTTGCCGAAGGTGTCACTTCTTTGCCGCCAGGCCCTAATCAGGAGACGTCGGAGTACTGATGGGGTGTGAAGATAACGCGGCGCTTTGGTTCTTCTTGTCTTCTTCTACTCTGATTGGCTCACGCGGGGGCAGGGGTTCCAAAGGGCAGGGAAATTCATAACCGCTGCTAACTGATTCAAATGGGTGTACTCAATAAAAAGTGAGTTCTTTAAAAAATTTTTATTGCTACTAGCTAACTAGTTTACAGAAAATTACGTAGAAATAGTTTTGGCTACAATTGGTGTTTGATACTGTGTAGCGACTTCCAGCGATTTCCACTTCTCATTTGCATTTGTTTTTTCCTCCACCAGTTCCTCAGGCGCTGCTTGAACCCTCTCCTCCCGGCCTCACATAAAACTCCTACTTGGAGCCCTAACGGTTTGACCTCCTATTGAAAAATAATCTTTTAATTCAGTCTACCAATCGAGCTCATTATGGCGACGACTAAGCCCTCACTGGCGAAGAAGAAGAGGAACCTTGTTTCGCGGGATGCGCACGAGCGAGAATCAGAAGAAGAAGCAAGACCCATGGCGAGCCCGGCTGAGGTTCCGATGTTCTCCGGCAGCAAGATGAAAGAGCAGCTGTCTAGAACCCACTCGAGAACCCACTCGAGAACGCACTCGAGAAAGGTTGCAAAAGTCTTCTCTCCGCCATCCGTCAGAGCGGGGACGACCACGTCGCTGGAGAATGCTCGCGACAGGACCATGGACTCGAGCAAGTCCACCGTCGCCAAGAGCACGCAGATGCCCTCGGCTCAGGCACTCAGCTTCTGGAGCATGTACTCTTCCATAGCGGCACACATAAGTTCCAAGTGAGTACCCGCACGTGTCCTGCGTAGCTACGCATGGTTGGTAAGAGTTACCGTGTGTAGATATGCACCATTCTGTTCCTGTAATGTGCTCTGCAACAACCTCACAGGGCGTTGTAGCAGGGCGACGTTGCGGGGATCCAAGCAAAAAGGAGTCGCGTTCTTAAGTCCGTGGGCAGTCACAGATGCAAGGGGAGCTGTCTCTGCAGCTTCGTGTGGTTCTGCTTTACAATGGCATAGCCACAAAAAACGCTCTTTATTGTAAACACGTACATTTGTCGTTCGTGATCGGTTGCAGCTCTGGTTATTGTCTCCCTTGCTAACATGGTCACCCATGCGCTATGTACAAGTACACTGTAACTGGCCAACCGTTCTAGCGATTAGCCATACGTTTGCTGGGCGTTCTTTATTATGTGCCCACAGTCGATTTATTTCGCCTCTTATAAGCTCACTCTCGCGCCACCTTATGTAATTCTGAAAGATCTTGCATATGAAAGCTCATAATCTGACCGTCATATAAATGTGAAAAAAATTCACCTGTGACCAGTCTAATCCGAGATTCCGGGGCAGTTGTTTACGGCGCTGAATACAGTACTGCCTCATTCTTGATTTTGAAGGCGCAAAAAAAAAAAAGAAAACGAGCGGAAGGGAAGGGAACGGAACACCAAAGGAGACGACAAGACAAAGCGCCTCCTGTCGCCTGCAGGAGGTGATTTGCACGACAAGAGGCACTTCGTCCTGTCGTCAGCCTTCGGGTTCCGCCCTGTTTTCCTGGCGCCTTTAAAATAAAAAATAATCCAAAACCAGCTAGCCCAAAAGCAAGTCCTCTCATAATATTGTTTATCCATAGTTTGTCTTCACTGGTATAGGGTGCGTGTGACGCCACTGTGCTGTCACTGGGCTGTCACGTCATTATATTCAGACCACTGAGAGTGACGTGTTGCCATGGCGCACTTCAGTAACGTCATGCATCATTTCACTGCATGCCAACCAACCAACGTGGCGCGATGTTACGGCAATGTCGAAGCCAACGCCGCTGAACCTGGAAACGCGCTACTGCTGGAAAGTGCCGATAATGCAATTTCAGAGCGCATGCACTTCGTTCCGTAGGCGCTACATCACCGTTGCCGACCTGGCGTGTGCTGTGGCGACTATCCTGGCCATCGCTGTGCTCATCCTGAGCCTCAAGGTGTTCGTTGACATGCTTGACAGAGGCAGCGCGCAGCACATCATCGTCAGCGGTCGCTTTGGCAACGTCATGGGACGTATACACAAGGTGGTGGGCCACACCAACGTCTACGCCTTCCTGAGTGTGCCCTACGCTGAGGAGCCGATCGCAGAGCTGCGCTTCCGACGAACGCGCACGAAATACGGCGAAGGTCCCGCGGCCCAGGTGCGTTTCCTCGCCTGCCACTTGTGAGAGCTGAATCCTAGTGGCACGCGGATTACATTTCGCAAGTGGCGAGCTGCATGCTACTCAGCATCTGGTCGCAGGCTCGAAGCCATCCCAAGTTTGCCGAATTTCTATGGAGCCGAAATGCAAAAGCGCTCGCAGTAGCAGCAGTTTATTTTTACCTGAATTGTTTCACTAGTCTTCAGGCGTGTACCCCTCTCCGTGGCGCCATGTGTGGGTGCCAGAGTCTCGGCGCGCTCTATTAGCCATTGCTGACTACCGACTGTGGCGTCTGTCAGCCGCTTCTATGAGGAGATAGAGGTGGTAATGATTAGGAGTGAGTTGGTCATTCGGAACGGTCCGGCATTGCCATTTTATTTGAAGAACTGTGGGGCAATCATCGCGTGGTCCAGGGGTAGGGTAGATATAGGCGTAAAGTGTAATGTGGGTTTGAAGTGGTCGCTAAGAAGTAAGCTAACTTGTCTGAGTCCTTGAGCGATTGAGTGATTGAGCGTGGCTGTGTATATACGTGCGCTCCCCTTCGTATAACTTTCTGCGCTTTTCTTATAAGATGTTTCAGTTTCTTGTGCTAATTCTGTATGCCGGAGGCTGTGGCGAGGAAGATAACAGAGAAGGCATGAATACATCAGTGCTTGCATGAGCTGACTGTTGTCCGTCTGTTTTAGACTATGCCATCGTGAGGATGCTAGTCTCTGCGTGCTGTATATTTGACTACATTATGTGATGGACGCCAACGGACGGAAGCCAACCAAGGAGAGTAGGGGACACTTTTTGGTGGGGTTTAGCAATGGGAGATTAGGAGCGTAATTATTTTAAAGATAATTGATTAGAAAGCAGAAGATAAACAACCACATGCCACCGATGGGATCCGAACCCATGACCTTTGTATTTCTCGTGCGGAGCCCTACCAACATAGCTGCAGCGACGACTGTCGAATCTTCAGCTTTCGGGAGTATTTATGTGTAGTGTAACCAAATTTTTAGTGTGTTCACCAGCACCACCCTTGTCCATATCAGCGGACGTACTACGTGCTGTATTACCGCGAGTGTGATGCAACGGTGAGGGCGGAAGCTGTGCGAGAGCCCTCTTATGATAACTATGGCGTCAAGGCTGCCGGAATCGAGGCCCTTGTTAGCTGTTGAGCAGACTAGGTTTTTTTTTTCGTCGTGTTCATCAATGGAAGATTATCAGGATAATTACTTTTAATGATTTTATGCTCAATATGCTGTATTATGTTGTGTTACCTTATGTTGGGTTCAACGTACCGAAGTCGCAGCACTAGGGCTATGAGGGACGCGTTAGTCGAGTGCTCCAGATTTAGCGTGCACTGATTTCAAACCAGTGATGAGGAATGCAAAGATATGAATTGAAGTCTTTGTAAAATGCTCCAAATTATCCTTCCGTGTATTCTGCAATATTAGGTACTACACTGAAGGGAGGCAACGTAAAAGCGGTGAAAGTACGATTATGAAAACGAAAAGCGGGCTGGGATGAAATTTAAAATTAATTTTTGAGGAAAAGAAATGGCGCAGTAACAGTCTCGCATATCTCGGTGGACACCCGTACCGCGCCGTAACTGAATGAATGAATACAACTTGTATTGATCCACCGAGAAGGAACCCCCAGAACCCCGGTCCCGGCACGCAGGCCTGGGACGCGGGTAGGGATGCTCCGCAGATTAAGGACTAGTGAAGTTACATCGTTGCTTCACGGCCTCAGCCGCCAGGAGGGTGGCTTGCTGCTAGATGGCGGGGTCCTCGCTCCGCAGCAAAACTTCTCAGGCTTCTCTACTGTTTATGTTTATGCCGGCTCCCGGAGAATCGGCGCATTCCCAAATTATGTGATCAAGAGTGCCTCTTTTTCCGCAATTCTTACATTTCGCATCGTTTGCATCCCCGGTCTGTGGTAAGTAGAACCCAGGATGTAATTTCGAGCTTGTAGCCTCCTCCAGATACGCGCCTCATTGTTGGGGAGAGATCGATCCGGGGGTGGAAATCTCCTTCTTTGTGATTTGTATTGTTCAGTAAACTCGTTATGTGTGGCAATGCTATCTTTTAATTCTCTGCATTCAGGTTGCTCTACGGCCGCTCGGTAGTAGAGATCTCGAGCGAGCTCGTGCGCATCCTCGTTGCCAGGGACAGATTCGTGAGCAGGTGTCCATAGTGTGGATATTCCTCTATTAATTGGTTTTGTTTTGAGGATGCGCTTGGCATCCTCTCAAATTCAACCTTTTGCAAAATTTCGTACGGCTGCTTTGCCGTAAGGGAAGGGATAAGGGAGGGAGTGGAAGATGAAAGGAAGAAAGAGGTGCCGTATAGTGAAGGCGGACAGTAGGTAAAGTAATTGTAATGCTCTTGGTTATGGTAGACTGCAAAATGGCACAGCTGTTTACGGCCACTGCGCAGTTCCTTGGAATATTAGGATTAACATTATTTTACTTTCTGATTTGAAAAAAAAAAATATCGTCTATGGTTGTGGCCTTGGTTCTAATTTCGATGTTCTTAAAATATTTTCGTCTCCAGATTTTGATCGTCTCTTCACATAAACTGTTGCCTCGAAACATTTGTTTTAATAAATATAAGATCCCGCATGTTCTTACACGGTCTCTTAGACCGAGAGATCCTTTCTGTATTCCCAGACGCTCCACAAGATATGAAACGATAGTAAGAGATTATAGTAAAAAATAACGGGCTGATAGCTTTGTGCGCATTTTTTTACCGCTTATAACGTAAAATCCCGTAATCACGCTGTGGTGTTCTAATACGGGAGATAAATACTTTTTCTCCGCTTAACCGCAGCTGATATCGTTCAAAACCGCCGCATCCCGTCCCGGGATCGCGTATGCTACCGAGCGCACGCCGAACACGGCGGGCCTTGCTCTGAGGGAACAAAGGAACGACACTCCGGCTGACACAAACAAGGCATTTATTGCTACAACAACAATAACGCCAGCTAGCAACAAAATTTGCTAAGGAATCGAGGTTGGCCGACTCACCAGCACGGTTACGAACGAATGTTCGCCCACGCTAGGGCAGTGCATACTGCGCGGCCGGATGGGACGAGGTGCAGGGGAACGTTCCTCCCCATGAGGCTTTGCCCGCCGACGAAGAGCTTCGCCCGCCGGCGAAGAGCTTCGCGCCTGAACGCCAGCGCGCGTCCTAGTTCCCAAAGAGCCCCCCCCCCCCCCCCCCATTCCCCCCCCGCGCAGCAATCACGGCACCCGTGGCGCTCGTGGCGCTGCGACACCGGCGCCCTCCCTTGTTAGGTAACTAAGCTCGAGAGGGTGCATCGCGGGGAACCCAACCACAGGGGACGAGGAGGGGCAAGGTCCCCACAATGCTTATCACGTAACGTAAGTGCACGTTAAATTACCCTAGATAGTCGAAATTTCCGGAGCCCTCCGCTACGGCGTCCCACATAACCTGAGTCGCTTTGGGACGTTGAATATGCATAAGCGATGTCAGTGCACGTTAAAGAACCCCAGGCGGTCGAAATTTCCGGAGCCCTTCACTACGGCGTATCTCATAGCCTGAGTCGCTTTGGGACGTCAAACCCCATAAACCAAACCAAACCATAAGCTATAAACCAAACCGTAATCAATTAACGTGATCGGTAATGTCATTGTAGATTGGCAATCAGTGAGAAATTAGAAATAAAATAAATAAAAAGAAAAAAGAAGGACAATGCGCTATCGCGTCTATTCTTAAGGCGAAGTTTAAGCGTCCTCCTAATATTGTTCTCTTACTGTATTTTCAATTGCATTCATCTAGGGCAGGGGTTCTCAAACTTAGTTCCGCGGAACACAGGGGTTCCGCGGGCTGTCTTCTTGTGTTCCGCGAGAACCCTCACCGGCCCTGACCCGGCAGCTGATATGAGACTGGCTCTAAGTGCTACTGAGCCACGCTTTGACTTGCTCTTAAAAGGGAAGCAGTACCACCCATCACATTAGTATTTGTATTAATCTGTGCAATAAACATTTAACTTTTGCAACTCTCTCTTTGCAAAAATGCACTCGACAACATTGCTGGTAAGTGAAAGCGGGGTGGGGAAGGGGGGGGGGGGGGGGTTCTCTGGAACTTATTGAAGGCTTTTGGGGTTCCTCCAAGCAAAAAAGTTTGAGAACCCCTGATCTAGGGTATTGCCATATGACTACTTGTTCATTTCTGCGCGACCTTTCAGCATTCAGTTACAGAGCACGTTCTTTTCCTGTGTATTTTTTTTTATTTTGCTTACTGAGCTTATGTGACGTTTCATCATGGCTTGTGCATATGTATACTCAGTTCCGCTGCCTGACGGGCTCTGCCCCTCAAGCCCTGTGAAGATTTGGCAGGCCGGATGTTTATTACTTTGTCCATGCTTGGCGCAAACTAGTGTCATTATTATACGCTTCCAAGCTACGGCCTCAGCATACCAGTGCGAGTCCACCATTACAGGGCCGGTAACTGCTCACAGACCTCTTTCCGTCCGTAGGTGCCGTTGATCTACGCGACGGAAGCGAGAGCGCCGTGCGTGCAGAGCATGACGGACGTGTTTGCCTCCGTGTCCGAAGACTGCCTGCACCTGAGCATCTGGACCACGTCGGCCCAGTGCAGCTCCCGACAGTGCGCTTACAGGCCGGTGCTCGTGTTCCTGCACGGTGGAGCGTTCCAGGAAGGCGGGAACAGCCACCCTCTGTACGACGGAAAGTACGCACTCAGGGCAACCGCACCTACAGACTAGTCTGCGAAATACCAAATGAACAAACTTTTCGAATAAACGAACTTATGCGAAATAGTCCGCTGAAACGTCATTGCATTGAGTGAAAATTAACTTCGATTACTTCAGCAGACGCTCGGAAAAGCACCGGCACTTCAGCAGATGTGCAGCAATTTTTGTCCTCGAAACTGAGAAGACTGCGATTGCTAAACTTCGCAGCTTTGCAGCGCCATATTTTCGCTTTCAGAAAAGACTATGGCGATGTCCTTTCTGGCTTCAAGCCGATCCAGCTGTCGTATGAGTTGGCTGGATCACTTGCCTTAATCGTAGCCTTCCTGCAGCCAGAAGGCAGTCACTCTGTGTGTTGCGGAACAATGGCCTTTGGTTTTGAAGTGCTAAAGGCTGCTTTATGTATTTGGACAAACATTTAATACCCATGTGGCGGTTCCTTTAAAGTATCAAGTGAGCAATATATGAGTGGAGTTTTCATTATTTAGAAATAAATTGTAACAATTTATATACTTGATATTTGCTTCTGTCCTTTCATGTGGTCATTTAAGTTGGTAGAAGCGCATGGTGTTGTTTCCGTGTCACGCTTATTATTACAAATAAATCCGCTGTGCATTCCTTTTCTCTAAGAATGAGGCAGTGTAGAAAAGCTGTTTTCTGCCAAAAGCGTCTTGGATACATTTGTGTGACGAATACACAGAGATAGAAAAGCAAAAATGCATGTTTCGTGGCTGAAGTTATGAATACATGCCTTCTAAGTGTACAACGATAAACATTTTTGGTCGGACTGATTAGCACAAGTAAAGAATAACAAACAACAGTGGCAAGAGAAAAAAACAGCATGGTGCAAAAATTTTAACTCGTATGTTTGCTGCGTGTCACAGAAAATTCTACGCCACAAAAAAGTTCCTTTTGCGTGAAGTGCAATAAAATGAACTGGATTAAAGGAATAGGGCCTTAATGTTTTTCTCTAACAGATTGCAGAACAACACGCAGTATTATTCATATATTCCAGAAATATAGTACCAAAACGTTGCAAGAAAAATTGCCTGAGCATAATGATATATATTGCACGCGCAGTTCGCATTTTGCCCTTTGCCTAATGAGGAAGAAACTATGAAGATATAATGACAGAAGCGACGGGCCCGGCCTTGTCTCCTTCTTCCCGCGGCTCGCGTATGATGTGTCTTAGCTGCCCCTGTGCCCCTAGGTGTGCGGACGACAAACACCACTCGCACTCAGTACATTGAGCTGAGCAGCCTTGTTCCGCAAAGATAAGAGCCAAGATGCATGCTTACTGGCTTACGCTACGAATGCAATGGTTTTGTGCGGCGGTAACTGTCCTGGTCACACTATCACGCGCCTAACGGAAGTCTCCGCTCGATCCAACCATGTTTTTTTTCTTTCTACCACCGCTAAAAGTTTTTTCTGCGCGGACGAACTTCCCTTCAAGGTACCTGGCCGCATATGGCGACGTCGTGGTAGTGGTGCCCAACTACCGCCTCGGCGCGCTGGGCTATATGAACGACGGCAGCGACGAGGCGCCCGGAAACGCCGGGCTCCACGACCAACTACTGGCCCTCGAATGGACGCGAGACAATATCGCCAACTTCGGCGGCAACGCCTCCAACCTGGTCTTGGTGGGATACGGCGCTGGCGCGGCGGCCGCGGGGTACCTTCTATTCAGCAAGGTGGCAGGCGTCTACGACGCAGAGGTGGTGCCCAGACGAGCCATCCTGATCAGTGGAAGTCCCTTGACGAGGTACGATGCTCCCTCAAACGTTCCACGAAGGGTACATATCAGAAGGTGCACTGGTTGACGAAAGTTCATCAGCCAGAAAAGTCGAAAGATCAGCTTCATCGTGGCCAGAACAGTCGCCGAGCTGTTCAGTGGCACTCGTGGAGAGCTTAGATGCTTTGGAGTGAGCACAGCTCTTCTCCCCGGGCGTGCAGAGCTCCAGGAGTGTACAGCTAATGTTCGGACTAGTTAGTCGACCAACTGAAGCATTGGCGGGCGCTACATAGGGACGACTAAACACTGGTTAGGTAGGGACAAACAAGGACAAATAACACGGAAACACGGTTCGGCGCCTGTGTTGCTCGTCACTTTTGTCCGTTTCTACCCGGTGTTTACTCGTCACTGTGCAGCGCTCGCCAATGCTTCCCTCAAGAGAGGACTGAAAAAATTACTACAAAGCCTTGCTACCGTCACTCACGAAATAAAGAGGAAACTTCTGAAAGCCTTCATTCTAAAACAGCGCAAAAAAGACACGGACAAGAGGAAAAGACGTACACACAGGCGCTGACTCAGAAATGTGTGTACGTCTCTTCCTCCTGTCCGTGTCTTTTTTGCGCTGGTTTAGAATGAACCACCACCAACTCTCCCAAGCTGCTACCTTAGCAAATTTTATTTCCGAAAGCCGCTGTACCACATTCCTCTCTCTCCCAATACTCGAATGGCAGCCAACAGAGCTATGGCGTACGGCTGAAATGCAGGTACCCCGACAATACACGGCTAATTAGCGGCCGCGTGAGGGAACAGGCCGATCGGATGCGCTGCGTGAAGGACGACCACCCGGACCATACCTGCCTGCGCGCTGCAGACTACAGCCTGTTCGCGAAGACAGCTCTGCCTCCAGTCTTCTTCCCTTCTTTCACGGGGATCATTCCGTTTCCACCTCGGGAGCTCATGCGGAAGGAAGAGGTGCGTGCTTCATGGGGCCCGAGACCAGCACACTTGTCTTGCCAATCGTACGCCCTGATATGACCGGCGCCGCTGTACACGTCACCTAGCTAGCTCACGTTGAGCTACCGCGCGTATTTACGGACGTGAGACTCCTTGCGAGGTCGCCGCATGGCCTGTAGTCGGCAGACGCTCACGGCAAAGGATAAATAAAAGCGCCTTTCCTGAACACTTGGTTCCTATTGATGTAAGAGGCGCGTAACACGCGATATAATAATTTTTTGAGTTCCTCTCTCAACGATGAACTATGCTCGGAGACCTGCACGCATTTCCGCTGTTGTAGTCGGATGTGCACATCCGACGCTGTGACGTGACCGTGTTCGTGACCAGTGTCGCTGTATCTCTTCTAGTTCCCGTTCGTTTTCCACGCGAATTAACCGCGCAGAAGCAATTAACACATTTCAGACATGGCACTGAATTAAATCGGAAATAAGGACGGCTCAGGATAAATAACTTGCTATTCTTGGAATCATGCTAACTCGATTCCTTGGAATGTGCGAACGATATAACGGCCGATTCGACTACCTTCGGCGATCCCATAAGGGGGAAGCATAAGTGCGAGCCTTCATAAAATTCTACTTAATGTCCTCAAAGACGAAATTAGTTAAAAGGGTGAGTAAAATAAGGTCTACTGCGCCGCGACGAAATGCTGCAGCACAATGCCAGCAGTGCGTAGTCATAATGGAGTAGGTACTTAGAAAAAGATCAACTATAGGACGAACACAGGCTGTTTTATCGCTAAACACTCGGCTCAGATGTGATGGTGGCGGCGGCGGCGAGACCCTTGCTACCAACCATCAGCTCTGAGGACGTAATATAACTAATCATGGTTGCAGTGTCCACAGAAGCTGGTGGCAGGTCGGCCATATCAGATTCCCAGCGCTAGGGGAGTGCTCATACTTTGCGTGCAACGGTTCCTAAGAGCCCGCAGCTCTGGGATGTCATCCGCACGAACGTAATCATCCGAGTAAAGAACTGCCGCTAGAACTGCTTAAGGTCGTTCCCACCGCGTATGTGATGCCACTCAGCCAACGACACCTGTTTTTGTTTTTGTTTTTTCACGAAGAACAACAGTCGTTAACCTCGTACGGTATTTACACATGACAAGACCGCGAGACGCGATCCACGGTAACGTCATTCGTCGAGCGCCGGCAAGAGCTACAGTAGCAATAGATACGCCAAACTACCAGCGCCAGTGAAAGCGGGAGGACGCGACGGCGAGGGTGACCAGAGACTTTCTGAGGCTACCGTAGCTGAGTCACCTAGGTAATCGTGCTTTCGAAACGTGCCCCATGATTACCGCGGTCACTAGCAGGAACACAGTGAGTAGTATGTCGCCGTTTTCTTCCCTCCCAGACACGCGTGTCCGGCGTGGATGTTCTTCTGGGTCTCATGAAGGACGAAAGGGATCTCGCCACAGAGTTCGCCCGCATGGTCATCAGGGAAGAAGAGAGGTTCTCCAACATCACGGCGGCCGCCCCTGACATGTTCGACGCCCTCGACCTAAACTACACCAACTTTAAGGCTGCCGAGGACAAATATAAGAAGGTAACATATCAACCAGGTTGCAGGGGTGGATTGTGCGGGGGGTTTTCTAGCGCCTGACCATGTGTCTAGGCGCACAGCTCAACGCTTCTACTTCCTTCACCTTATAACTCGATAGCATCAGGGAAGAAATCCGGGGTCGGCGTAAACAAACCGTGAGCAAAAAACCCCAAAGAACCAACCTGGGAGGTAGCTGGGCCATCTAGGTCACGTGACGTTGTGGCGTCATGACAACCTGCCCAGAGGTTTGTGAGAGAACTGCCCACCGTGTCTGGTGACAGTTAATGGTTGGTCGCGAGAGGCTGCTGAGAAGAGCAACCTAGATCGCACAAGTCCCGCAGCTGCATCGCAGGGCAGTGGCGCATCGCTCAACCGCTGAACCACTGCGTCAGGAGTGGTTCCAGGACTCCCAGGGATCTGTCAATGTTAAGTAGAGAATACCCAGTTCTGGATATATGGGCAATAACTCATTAGCTATCGCGTCATGCTCTTAAGACGGAGCTCAAGTTTTCCCTCCAACTTTTTGCTTCAAGTTTTGTTGTCACCAATGTACTCGTAAGTATCATTATGACCGTGCTTTTTTTAAATAAAACTGGCCACACTTTTCGGGAACTGTTTCACGTATTTTTTTCCTTTCAATGAGAGCGAGGTGCTTTTGTTCTTCAGATATTTGGTGCACCTTTCTCGTGACAGGTTAGCGGACGGAAAACGAGGCCAGAAGGTACACGCTTCCATATCTTTTGTGGTTGGCGTCTGTACACAAAGCTGTCGAAAATATGGAGGATACAAATTAACCTAACTGTAGCGAGAATAGCGTGCTGGTGGATTACCAAGATTATCTGCTTAAAGTGTGCAGAAAAGAACACGGGCGTCAATCTAGCGATTCGCCAGTCTCACTGCGCTGTACTTAGCCAGGCCGCAACCTAGCCCAAACTGTCATTCGTAGTCCTTTCACATCTCCGCTCAGATCAGATTAGAACCAACACTCAAGGGGGTGCGACAAGCACTACACACATCACTAGTTTGTTCTTAGGTCAATTTAGCTAAGTTATAAGAAGCGAGACCAGCAATAGTCAACATGCGCCTCACCCGCCGCGGTGGCTCAGTGGTTATGGTGCTCGGCTGCTGACCCGAAAGACGCGGGTTTGTTCCAGGCCACGGTGGTTGAATTTCTATGGAGCCGAAATTCTAGAGGCCCGTGTACTGTGCAATGTCAGTGAACGTTAAAGAACCCCAGGTGGTCGAAATTTCCATAGCCCTTCGCTACGGCGTCTCTTATAGCCTGAGTCGTTTTGGGACGTTAAACCCCATAAACCTAACGAAACCAATCAACATGCGCCTGTCTTATCTACAGTAGTCTTTTTAATGTGCGCGTGTTCCGGAACCAAATGCGCCAAGAAGAGATCTCAGTAGCAAAATTTAAGCAGGCGCATGCTTATTGTAAGTCGCTTTCGTTTCCAAGTATCAGGTGCTTACACACGTTCAAGTGTACGTGAGCAGATTGAAACAACTGATGGCGGGCCCCGCATTTAGCTGTATGTGTGAAGGCGAAGGCCAAGTATATGAAATCAGTACAGCAGAACATGCGTTACAAGAACAGCTGTGAGTGTCGCCGCGCAGCAGTCATGGATACTGCTGTCACAGAAGTTCTCTGTCCTGCAAAAATGTCTCAAAGCAACGAACAACAGAGCAGGCTCTATCTTCTTCCGGTTTGATGTTGCATCGAGGAAAGAAAGTTTTGTTAACCTAGTTTTGAGGAGGACGACGAGGAAAAACTTTATTTAACCATTAGTAGATTGCGGAAGCCAACTGTCCCGGAACCAAGAAGCATAGGGGATATTCCGCCGCCAACCATACACCGCCGCTGAGATCCAAAACCACGACATCCGACTCCAGTTTTTTGCCTTCGGCGTACTACGTCCACCGCTATGGACGAGGGTGGCGATGGTGAACATACTCAAGGTTCGGTTACATTACACATGAATACCACGGAAAGCAGAAGATTGGACACCCGTCGCCGTAGCTCAGTTGGTAGAGCTTCGGACACGAAATTCCGAGGTTGTAGGTTCGGATCGCGCCGGCGGCGTATAGTTGTTTGTTTTTCTGCTTTCTTGTAAATTATATTTAAGCGACAAATTAATAACGCTTAATTTGTAAGTATTTAACGCCACCAATTAAAAAAAATCCCCTCTGGTCCTTGGTTTCAATGACTGTTGTGTTCCGTCATGTGTGTCATAAAGCCTCTCTTTTCCATTCCCTTGCGCACTCGGTGCGCGTGCTCAATGGTTGATTGGTAGTTTGTCGCCATCGTCTTCGGCCGGGGTCCTTAGTCCAGGACTCCGTTGGCTGTCGCTATTCTGCGCGCGCGCTTGATAAGCCGTTTCGGGTCGTGTGGGTCTGGGCTGGACAGAGCAGCCTCCCAAGAGGAGAAAGTGGGATAGCGTATGGGTTGCTGGTGCTCCGGTAGGGCGGGGCATTCGCACCGGGAGTGGAAGATTGCGGGTGTAAAGAGCTGCCCACACAAGTCCCTCCACAGAGCGGACGCCATAGACTGGCGCCAGCTTCAGATGCATACTTTCCCAAACCCCACACACCGCACAATGTCTTGGATGCTACCCAGATTGCAGTCGTAGATTAAGGCAGGCGGATTGAAAAGGCCTAATTTTAGGTGGATATGAGAGCTGCCTGGCATATTGGTCATTTAGGCCCCAAGTGTGGGGTATCCTACTGGGCATCGCCTTGTTAACCTCCCTGCTTTTCCGTCCATTTCTCTATCTCTCTAGGCCACCATAAGCGGTCATACCTCTGGGAGTTCAGCAGATTAAACTTTTTTCGGTGTCATTAGTAGTAGTTGCAGTTGTAGCACTTAGTTGTAGTTTTAACCTACCGTAACAGAAAAGTTACTGACGTTGTGATTCATCCTCAAGCAGTCATTTTCTAATGAGTGTGGTCGGAGGGTTGCAGTGTCTTTCTGCTAGCCAATGAGAATGCGCATACCCTGAGAATTCAGTCGAGCTCCGGCGACGCTGAAGAAACATCGCTAGCGCATACCCTCCTCTCTTTTCCTGAATGTCCGAGATAGCTTCTTCGTCTTATAGAGCGATCTGGTGACCGAGCTGGTTGAAGCCAAATGCGGTTATCGTTCGATGTTGTCGATGAGAATGTCATGCTGCATTCACTACTTCGTGAGGCACAGCGCACTGACTTGCGCACATCGGCTGGCCATCTGCAGAACGGTAGCGGCTGGGAATCGACTCAAGCCTTCTACGAGCTTCTGGCGGACTTTTTAGTGACGTGTCCAGTGCGCGAACTGCATCGCCGGCTGGCCTCGGACTCTGGCAACCGCATCTCCCGTTTCCTTGTCTCTTCGACCGGTGCGAACTCGGAGCAGGATGCCATGCTGCGGCTCGTGTTCGGCCAACCTTTGGGGCAGCCAGTCAAGATGAAAGCCATGCACTTCGCCAGCCTCAGCCTCATCAGGCTGCTCGCTTACTTCGCACGTAATGGGTAAGCCTGGCGGCTTAGCATGATTTAGTTCCACAGGATGATCTCTTCTTACAGCGATAGGTGTTGAGGTTACGTTTTCTAGTTACGCGACGTAGTCATTTTGATTGGTCTGAACATAGTGACGTCATCTAAACATGCCGCCGAAGCATTAAACCCCTATCCCCGTCGGCCATGCGCCTTGTCTGCTTATTAAACCTGATTACTCCAATGCTGTCAATGCTGCACCCCTAAACCCCAACCTAACACCCTTTCTCGCTGTGACAAGCGGCCGAGGGTGTGCGCCGGACACTGCCATATACGGATTGATGATCAGCTGTGCGTGACGCACGCTTGACCTACACTCCTATACCACACCACCCCTACCCAGAAATCCGGCCGGCATCAGCATTTCGCGCCCGTGGAAATTCGCATCTCCAGCAAAAAGAGATATACGCCAGCCACCCTCCACTGTGTGCTTTTTCAAAAAAGATGATAGTACGCCCGGATGGATGCCACGTGCTTTGAAAATCGCGTGTAGAGGGTAGTTGTGGATAGGGTACAATGATGCCCTCCTCTCTCCAGTACCTACTTGATGTTATCACCAATAAGTATAAAAGTACACTATAGGCTATTTTTGCAACACAGTCTTTGAGGAAAACTTGACTTACAGAAGTTGTGAATTCCAAGCGAATTTTTCCTCTCTTTCCAGCGACACCTTTGTGATGGACGAGCAGCAGGAAGGACAGTTCGACATCACCGCCGCCGGGGCCAGCGACCGGAACCCCGGAGCGTTCGACGATCGTCAGGAACACTGCGACTTATTTAAGGGCCTCGATATCTGATGATGTACTCTCCCCTCGCAGTTGCCCAGCATAATTGCATTGCACCTTCTTTGTCGGGACGTGCAAGCTTTGTTTCTTCTACTGTTATTGTGGTCGTTGAACATTCTCTTGCGTACATTGCAACCACCTATTAAGGGTGCAAGAACTTCAAGATATCATTGATACATCTCTGTAGAACGCCAGTACTTTACTTGTATATTAGGCTTCAAGATGTTCACCTAGGAATGCCCAAAAGAAAATATTCGGTCCGATTCGATCATCGCAGAAACGTTTCAGAATGCTTCAATCTATCAAGAACTTTCTGCCCGATGCTGCTGCTATAGGTCCATGGATTGTGGAAGAGCCTCCTCGCCTAGCCAAGTGGCCGGCTATGTTTAGCTGTATGTGTACGCCGATGGAGTGACGCCATTGGAGTGCTGCACTTGGTGCTTGCTCTCTGCGCACTAGCTCTTCAAACGCTTTACTATTGTACGTGTTGTGCTTTCCGCTTCTATGTATATTAATGAATACAGTAATTTTCTTACCAGCTGGTAAATATATCGAACCTGGGCGCTGAAATAATGGTGTTCCGTATTTGACAGGCACGTAGCCGGGATTTTTTTTTTTTTTTTCAGGACGTGCCCAAGGTAATTTGTCAGTTGGTAGGTCAGCTGGATTATGAGGGCGAGGGAGGAGGGCGCCCCCTAGGTGCATGGTGCCCCGTTCTTCAGTGCGTGTCTGGTACTTGGGCCAAGCAATTTATATGCAAAACAAAAAATCTCGTAAGATTTACATCGCCCAGTTACAATGTGTTGTAGTTGCGAATCGCTTGCGTATTTTATTTGTGTGCAACGAGAGCGCCGTTGTTGTCATTGTAGGCAGTCTCTGTGAATGCGAAATTCGCTGCGCACGTTGCAGGCAGGCAACATTATCATTTCGTGCCCTTCCCTTGCAGCGCGGTTCGAGTGTCCACCGAGATAAGTGAGACAGTTACTGCGTCATTTGCTTTCCAGGAAACCAATTTTTTTTTCTTTTCGCAGCACTGACAGGGAAATTTTATGCCGCGACAGGAACACCAGCTCCACGGAGCGAATGACAGGATTAGCGAATGTTGGCTCACTGCTGTCACGGCAGTGTGCCGGTACAAAAGCTCGCCTGAAGCCTTGGTGACTCCGCCTCTGAGCATTTCATGCTTATAAAGACAAGCAGTAAGCGGTTAAACAAGCTTTACACATCAGCTCTGAAATAGTCATGAAAGAGAAGAAGTAAGTAGTTTAACCCTATGTGCTGTGTGAAATGCAGCCATTCTTCGCTCAATAAACCGAAGTAAAACGCAGGTGTCCATATATTAGAAAATTTAGGATGAAATGGTATGCACAGGTGCGAGAAATACTTAAGGCAAAACTTTGTCTGCACTCAGCAGCGAGCACGCTTCTAAGTACTACTGTCAGTGTCATTCGTCCACCAATAGGAAGCTAGTGAGAACAAAAGCAGCACGTTTCTCACGTGTACCAAAGGGGCAACGGGCGGCTGCATGCTTGTGCAGTTGTTCCCTCTTAAAAACGTTAGATTGCTGAAAACAGTACGGGTGTGTTCCAGCCAGGCCATGTAAACACTAGCACGAGCTGGATCCACGACACGCGCGCAGCCTACAGCCGTCTCTGCCTAGCCCATGCAGTGGCTACTGACTGCATCGTCTCCTCTGAGAGACAAGAGAACGTCTCTTGGGCAGTGTGATGCAACGTTCACTCTTGGTGTTCTCTGCGAAGGCTGTGTGCGAATATCCTAGATGAACTGGAATCGTCCGTGTCCGGAGTGCCTCGTTTATGTCCCTTCTCTCCCTCAGGCCTGAGAAAATGTACAATATGAGTCCGATTGCGCTCGCACGTAGCTGTCAGCAGTGTAAGACCTAGGCTCGCTTGTGGCGTTTGCAAGTTCTCTTTCCGCTTCTGGTCCATAATACAGACTTTATCCCATTCCAGAGGGCTGGGAAGTTGCTGCACGCCGTGTAGTTGAAAAAAGGCTGGAGCCCCTCTGAACTACTCTTGGCGAGGTGGCTTGGGACAAGACTTCATGTCACTCCCGGAATGCTTGCTTGTCATCTGCTTACCTTAGCTGACTGCACTCTGGTGATTTAACGATAAAAGATTAACTGTGCTTCAGCTTTGGTTAAACCGAGAGAGAAGCGGTAGCTTCACGGTGGTTTAGCCTGGCAAAGTCATGTTATGCTGTTCGTTGAGCGTTTATTTAGTATTTTACAGGCTAAAACATCGTGAAGCTACCGCTTCTCACTCGGTTTAATCAATACTAAAACACCGTTAATTTTTTATGCTCGCCTGAACGCGTGACGTCACGGCCTTGCACGTGAACACCACATGTGGACTTCGTGCGAGGGCGCGCCGCTGCTGCAGACCGTGACATCACGGTCTAGCACATGAACACCACATGTGCATTTCGTGCCGGGCACGCCGGTTCTACTTCCGTTATGTACTCGGTTTAGGAAGCCGTGACGTCACGGCCTAGCACATGGACGCCGCATGCCACTTATTCCTAGGCGCGCCGGAGCTCCTTCCGTCAGTGCTCGGTTAAAGATGGCTTGGCGTCACGCCCTATCACGTAAACGCCGAGTTCTCCTCGGCGAGCCCAAAGTCGATCACGTGACCAAATTTTGCTTTACCTTGACGTGACCTTGACGTCCCCGGCTTGACCTTCACATGACCTTGGCCTGTCCAATTGCTTGGCCATTGGTCTGAGCGCCAAGATACTGCAACGCGCTGCCATGGTTTAGAAGGAAATTCAGTTTGTCGAAGGGGCATGTAGCGGTTGCTCGACATCTTGATGCATTCTTGTCAGTGTTTCACGGTGGTTGTGACGCCTTTGGCCACTGATGGCCACCAGAAGGAGTCATTAGAGTTAGCTGCGGAAGTGTCGTTCGTGCAGAAAGTGCAAAGTTTCTTTCCAGCACGCCCCCACGGTTGGTATGTTCCACTCCAACAGAGGGCAACAACAACGCGATTGGCACCACCACACGGGCTGCAAGAATAAACCGTCCTCTACAGCAAGTTGCTGACGATGCTCGAAGGAGGGTCTCACGTCAAATGGCAAGTCTCGCCTGCAGGACCAGTCTTTCGTGCAGAATTTTTGGAAATATAAGCATAACGGATCTGTTATTGAGGCGAAAGCCTGTAGTGGCTCATGCTCGCTGTGTCCGTCCATGCTCGCGGTGGTGGTGGTGAAAACTTTTAGGGAGTGGCTATTCTCCCGGCAGCCGTGAGAATTCCGCTCCCACAATTCTCACGGCACTCGCCTCTGATTGGCTGTACACGGTCACATGATAACTGCCGGTTGAATAAGATTTTGTTATTCTCCCGGCAGCCGTGAAAATTTCGGCAACGCAATTTTTACGGCTGTGCGTGATCAAATGATAATTTAAGATTTTGTTGCTCTCTCCCGGCAGCCGTGAACCCTGAACATCTTTGCCTACCTTTTTTATTATTTTAATAAAACTACTACCACCGGTTGAGCGTTCCTAGACTTCTGCAGGCAGGCGCCTCTAATTATCATTCATGGTTTCACCGTTCCAGTAGTTTATGTGGTTGGAGGAGCAATTGCAGTGCTGGTGGTGGTGGTGGTGGTGAAAACATTTATTCAGAACAGGAGGTGTTTGGATCGGCCCGTAAAGGACCGATCCTTACAAACACTAGGTGGAGGTCCCTAGTTTGGGACCCCAGTGGCGGTAGCCGCCGCCCGGGCGCGCCCGACTAAGGCTTGTTGGGCCTGTAAGTCGTGGCAGCCGAGCAGGGTCGCCTCCCAGTCCTCCCGGGTTGGGTTGGGGATAGGGGGAATGGCCGGGTTGGAGGGGCAGGCCCACACCATGTGATAGGTGTCCGAAGACACCGCACCACAGTGCGGGCAGTTGCCGCTAAAGGAGGGGTCAAAATGTTTTAGTGCTGCCGGGCACAGCAATGTATTGGTGAAGAGGCGGAGAAGAAGCCGCTCATCCGCCTTCTTGGGGCCTTTACATGGGCTAGGGTAAAGGCGATGGTTATCTTGAAAGTAGGTTGCGATATTTTTGAACGTATAAACCGGATTAAAATCGGGTTCCTGATCAGGTGGGGAGGAGAAAACAGCCCGGTGAGAGAGCGCGCGGGCGGCTGCGTCTGCTGCCTCGTTTCCTGCCAACCCCTGATGAGCAGGGGCCCATATGAGGTGACGGTGTGCGGGGTCCGTATCCCGTATGCAATTTTGGTATATTCGATAGGCTAGGAAGGGAGTGCTGCCTTGTTCGACGTTCCGACAGGCCCCTCGCGAGTCGGTAATTATGTATTTTGAATTGGAATGTGAGGCCGCGAGAGCAATCGCGACCTCTTCTGCTTGTGTTGCACTGCGGGCTCTGAAAGTGAGGCCGTTAACTGTGTTGCTGTTGTGAACTACCGCGGCCGTGTACCATCCCCCGTGGTGAGGGCCGGAGGCGTCCACGTAGTATACACCTGTTTTGTTGCCATAATATCGGGCTAGCGCTTCCGCTCGTACCAGGCGCCGACCATTATGGTCTTCATGTGACATGTTTGCTGGAAGAGGCCGCACGTGGAGGGCACGTCTCCACAGTTCCGGGATGCGAAACCTGTCTTCCATTGGAGGGGTGTGTTGTATATGGAGTCGAGCAAGAAGGCGGCAACCCGACTCCGTTAGCGATAAACGCGTGTACTGGTTTGTAAGGTGCGCCTCCCGGAGCTCCCGGAAAGTATTCACCACCCCAAGGGCCATAAGCCGGTTGTTCGAAGTAGTGATGGGGAGGTCAAGGGCACGTTTAACAATTTTGCGAAGGATGACCTCAAGGGCATCCTCCTCTTGTTTCCGTAGGTGGAGATAAGGAGTCGAATAGAGAATTCGACTAGTTACGAAGGCGTTTGCCAGCCGCAAGGCATCCTTACTTCGTAACACTCCGCCTTTGTTGGAAACCCGGCGGACCATGCGGCCCACCTGGTCCCCCACCTTACGGAGTTTGGCCAATGTAGTGTCTGGCCGCCTGTGTTTGTGGATGTAGAGTCCGAGTACCCGTATCTCATCACTTTCGCGTATGGGACCACTCTCGAGAGAAAGAGATATTTTAGTTGTGCACTTCTGTGAGGGGCGGAGGTGCACAAATTCCGATTTTTGAGGGGAACATTGAAGACCGCAGCGGCGGGCGTAGCGGTCTACTATCGTCGCCGCTGTTTGCAGGCTGGTTTCAATATCCCCTGTGCTGCCCTGCGTGGCCCACAGAGTGATGTCATCGGCGTACAGGGCGTGCTGCACGCCGGCGACACCACTCAGCTGGGCCGGCAGGTGCATCATGGCCAGATTGAAGAGCAGCGGGGAAAGTACCGCGCCTTGAGGGGTTCCCCGCGTGCCGAGTAGGTAAGGACCATGGTCTCTATCTTGAATTCGAATGTAGGATTGACGATCCATTAAAAATCGGCTTATGTATCGGAATGTGTTGAGGCCACAGTCGGTGTGACTTAGGTTAGTGAGTATGACCTCATGTGTTACATTGTCAAATGCCCCTTTAAGATCCAAGGCGAGTACGACCCGGTCATTATGGGGGCATTCGAGGGGGTCAAGGACTTCCCGATTGAGTTGCAGGAGGACATCCTGTGCGGATCTGTGTGGGCGGAATCCGAACATGGTGCTCGCAAAGACATGTTTGTATTCAAGATATGTAGATAACCGATCCCGCACCATCGTCTCCATTAGTTTGCCCACACATGAGGTGAGAGAGATGGGGCGGAGGTTATCTGTGTCAATTGGTTTGCCAGCTTTAGGAATAAAAGTGACCAAAGCCGTTTTCCATTCGATTGGCAGGGGGGTGTCCCCGCGCCAAATCGCATTGACGTATTCCAGGAGGGACTGGTATGCCAAGTCGGGCAGGTTCGTCAAAAGCTTGACGGTGACCTTATCCCGTCCTGGCGCAGTGCCCCGTTTCATTTTGGCGAGAGCCGCCCGCAGATCATGGAGCTGGAAAGGTTGATCCAGCTCCGTGTTCTCTCTGCCTGCATAAGAGTACGCAGATCCACAGGGGTCTTGGGCTGTACACAGATACTGGTACCGAAGTTTCTGTGCCAGTTGAGTCGTGTTGCCAGGAAAAGCGTGCATGGCTCGCTGCAAATGTTTTTGTGTTTCGGTTCGTGTTTGGGTTGGGTCGATTAGGGCTCGAAAGAGACGCCACGTGTTTCGGCTGGACATTTGTCGCGCGGCCGTGTTGCATCTATCTACCCAGTTGGAGTCGGCGAGTTGGGCCGCGTACTCTGCCGCTTTCTGGGTAAGCTCGGCAATTCGAGCTTTAAGCTTTCTATTGTGTTTCTGGCGTCGCCAACGGCGGACGAGGCTGCGACGGGCTTCCCAGAGGTGTAGAAGGTGGTTATCCACGTCCGTGACCGCCTCTGAGAGCTGGATGTGTGTTTCGTGCGAGGAAAGGTGTGCCAGCAGCTGTTGGGACCATGCTGTGTAGCCTTGCGCGGAAATGGGTGTATTATCAAGTGAGTTAAAATTTTGCCTGAATTTCGTCCAATCTGGGATACGGGCTTGTGTTCTAGGACGCTTGAGAGGGCGTGTGCGTAGTGTAGTGTTAATGATGCAGTGGTCGCTACCGAGGGTCTCCTCGGTGTTGAGCCAATCTGCGTGTTGTATGTTGCGAGTGAAGGTTAAGTCCGGGCACGTATCCCGTGTCACGGAGTTTCCTAGCCGTGTTGGGTGGACGGGGTTCGTGTGAAAGCGACGCGGAGATCTCGCCTGCCCTCGTGACAGCCATCTCCGCGATGGAGGAGCGCTTAACCTCTAAATTACGATCTATGATCGAGACCGCCATGGACCAAATCTTGACCAAGGTCAAATCTGCCGTCCCCGCGGTAGTATCAAAACACATCTTGGACAACCCCCGCCTCCTCCGTCGGACGGGGCCCATTATGGACGTATCCCGTCCTTCAAAATTCAACCGTCTGATTATTGATTCGGACAATGAGGACAGCTGCCCCGCTCCTTCCATCATCACCCCCTTGATGGCGCAAGTAGCTGGCTCTGAGGCAGCCAATCCCTCCTCCTCCCCCCCAAGAATTTTAAATCATGGCGAGACACCTTAATCAAAGGAGTTCCGCCATCTCCAATTCGGCCATGTCAACTTCAATAACACAGTGGAACTGTAGAGGCTTTAAGGACCGCACTAAGCGGGCCAATTTCCGCCTCTACCTTGAATGTTTCGGGTCCTTACCAGCCGTGGTTGCCCTCCAAGAGCCAGGCCTGGGCGCCACAATTTCAAATTACACGACGTTCCAACAGGACCCCGCGTCTTGTCTTCTCGTTCACAAAGACTACACAGCCAACCTAGTGGATCTCGACCTCAAGCTCGAGTATTCCTATGTAATGGTGACTATCCTACCACTCCGCCGCAGGGACCCGCCGTTGCATATACTCAACGTGTACTGCGCTCCCAAACTCAAGCGAGTGACTTTTGCGGACCTCTTTAGCCGCGCGCTAAGAGTAGCGGGCCGCGATCCCCTGCTGATTGTGGGCCCTTGTGCGTGCCTATAAGAAAACGATCCCGGCCTGCGTGCGGTGCGGTACCGTGGGACACCGAGCGGACACATGCCCCTGCCCGGATCAAAAGTGTGGCCTTTGTGGCAGTGCGGTGTCGACCGTCGACGGGGTGGAGACACCGCATGAGTGCACTCCGTCCTGTGCAGTCTGTGGGCAAGCCCACGCCACCAACTCCCGGGACTGCACGGGGAAATTCAGGCAGCTCAAGGTGCCCGGCCGCAAGGCTAGGCGCTCCGAGTTCCCTGGAAAACAGCGACCTGGCCGGCAGCCCAGTCATCCCAATTCAGGTGCCGGTGGCGGAACGCCGCGTGAGGCTGACGGCATCGACAACAAAACGTCATCATCATCATCCTCGGTGAATACACCGCCCGGGAACAAGACTACGCCCCCACCGCCACCGCCCAGCGGCAGGGACGCTGGCCACTTCCCTGCGCTCAAGACAAATGGCGCTGCCGGCGCCCGGGCATCAGCGTCTCAACACGGCAAACAACAGGTGCTGGTGCAGAAGTCGGCCCCGTCAGCGGAACGCTGCGGGCTTTTCACCTCTCGGTCCAGCCATACATGTTGCCTCACGTACTTTTCTTTTTGCTCCGTAAGTGCTAATAAATTGTATTATTATTACTAGCACTTTTAGGCGTTGCGCGAAGTTTTCATCTAACCAAGAACCTGAAGAACGCGTTTCAGCGGCCTTGGGCGCATCGCGCTGCAAATTATCGTCACACGCGGTAGTGCTTCCCGTTTACTATTTATAGGTCGACTGTTTAGTACTCGGTTCACAGAAAAAAACAATGACCTTGAGTAATTACGTGATATCCTGACGGAGGTACCGACACTCCAGTGAAACAAACATCCTCGATGGCACAGAATTTTATTCCAAGTAAATTACGTCGCTGTGTGCCTTGTTTAGGCAGCCTGCGTAGAAAAGAAGTATTTTGACGACCAAGAGAAGCGAGTCAGCCACTCAAAGTATTGACATTACAAGGGAGCATTACAATGATGAGGGCAGTTTTTTCAGTTTATTCACACAATTTCCAATTGCAAACACAAGGACAATTACTGATTTGTCGCTGTGCTGCTACAGTCTGTACATTTCCATAACTTGGTCTTTCGTTGGCTGTTTAGTCCAACACAGGGCAGGTGACTCCAAGCCAGGCACCAGTCACAGCTTACTGAGTCTTCATCTTCTAAATTTGTGCTGCACTCACTACACTTCCACTCTTGCTCTTTTTTGATTTTTACAACCATCTCCACAGCTTGCCATCCATCTTCGGTAAAGTAACGCCGCACAAATTTGATGTCCACACAGTCGTTGCGAATACCACTATGGATATATTCAAGCCTTTGCTCGACCGAGTCTTCATCGAGAAGCTTCCCTTTCATAGCATCAGCTGCATTGCCTGCCCCTGTTAGCCACATCAACACTTTCAGTTTTTTCTCCCTCACAGTAAGCTGTCCATAAGGCCTGTCAGTCCTTTTTCGTTTTTTTGGCAAGCCAATGACGGTCAAAACTTGCCCTTTTGGCCGACCACACTTTCTCATTGGAGCTGGCACTTTAATCATATCCAGTGTGTCAGCATCCTGGACGGTTTTACCTTGGCAGCCAGAAGACGCAGCAGTGTCAGCTGTGCCGTGTAGGACCTCTTCACGTGACAAATGTGTGTCCCTCGTTTCTGCTTGAGCACTTGTACACAATGAATTGGAATTTCCAACAATTCCCTCCTGACCTTGACAGGCAACCTCAGGAGTGTCAGAGCTGCCTAGTGAACCATTTTCATGCGAGAGATGCGCGCTGCTCATATCTGGCCTGGTGTTAGTGCCCAGTGCAATCGGCGTCTCAACATTTTCCTGTTGCAATTGTTCAGGCTGAATACTTTCTTCACAATTATCGAAGAACTCCTGCTGATTGCACTGTTCCGGCTGTACTACCTCATTTACGGTAACTTCATTCCCAGCATTCCAACATTCCAGAATGGTTTCTAGAACTTTTAGCCTCCTTGTGAATGTTGCTGTTGAGCCCTCTGATGCACGGTCTGCCTGCTTAGATGCAATGGCTGCTGCCTTTCTAAATTTCTGGTGCGCAGAAAGAATTTTTTTATTTTTCCGAGTGCTCACCTGCACTGGCTGTCCACCATAATCATCAGTGGCTGTCATGCCACAACCTTCCACGTACTGATCTAAACACCACCGTTAAGCACATAGGTTTCTGTCATATTTTAAACGACCTGCAGACTCTCGGAGGGCAAAAATATGGCGACAAGGTAGCAACATAGCTTTCCTGAAAGGGCATGTGCAGTGCTCCACCGTAGCACGAATTTACTTGCCTCAGCCAGTGCATCAGTACTCTTCTTTACGGCGATAGATGCAGAAAATTCCGCTTGAACGCGATCATAGGCGTACGGTGTTAACAACCTTGAATACAGTTCACTGGCCTCGTCTTCATTTGGCACAACTATTCTCTTTTGTAGCATAACAGCTGCTTTATGCGTTTTTTTTTTATTTCGTTGAGCATAGATGATTGAAAAGAACTTTTCAACAAACATCTCAAGAGAGCTGAAACGTTCAACAAGTTGCTTCAGCTTTGCATTCATGCTTTCAGCTCGGTTATTTGTTGAATTGAAGAAGTTCCCGGACTCCCATTTCATACCCATTACCCATTCTGCATGAATGGAGTGCCAGTTGGTGTCAAAGTACTCCACTACTGGAGTTGCTGTTGATGTCCGCAGCGTGGCATAAAGCTCCTCATAAGCCTCTTCATTTTTGCATACACCATGCGTTGTAGGATATCCAGAGCTGTTTCCTGCTCTCCTCTCGTAATGCCTAATTTCTGCACGCTCACTTCCCTGCGAAAGGCCTGCAATGTGTGAAATGCACATATGTGCAGTGCAGATGATGGGAAAAGCTCTTTCACAATGGTTCTTTGTTTTACATCTTTCACGTGACAATGCACAGCCAATGAGAAGCGAGTGCCGTGAGAAATTCGCAAACACAATTCTCACGGCTGCCGGGCAGTGGTCACGTGACAATTCACAGCCAATGAGAAGCGAGTGCCGTGAGAAATTCGCAAACACAATTCTCACGGCTGCCGGGCAGTGGTCACATGACAATGCACAGCCAATGAGAAGCGAGTGCCGTGAGAAATTCGCAAACACAATTCTCACGGCTGCCGGGTCAGGACCTCTGTCAGGATATCACGTAATTACTCAAGGTCATTGTTTTTTTCTGTGAACCGAGTACTAAACAGTCGACCTATAAATAGTAAACGGGAAGCACTACCGCGTGTGACGATAATTTGCAGCACGATGCGCCCAAGGCCGCTGAAACGCGTTCTTCAGGTTCTTGGTTAGATGAAAACTTCGCGCAACGCCTGAAAGTGCTAATAATAATAATACTATCTTTTAGCACTTACGTAAAAAAAAAAAGAAAAGTACGTGAGGCAACATGTATGGCTGGACCGAGAGGTGAAAAGACCGCAGCGTTCCGCTGACGGAGTCGACTTCTGCACCAACGCTGCAATTGCTCCTCCAACCACATTAACTACTGAAACGCTGAAACCATGAATGATAATTAGAGGCGCCTGCCCGCAGAAGTCTAGGAACGCTCAACCGGTGGTAGTAGTTTTATTAAAATAATAAAAAAGGTAGGAAAAGATGTTCAGGGTTCACGGCTGCCGGGAGAGAGCAACAAACTTCTTAAATTATCATTTGATCACGCACAGCCGTAAAAATTGCGTTGCCGAAATTTTCACGGTTGCCGGGAGAATAACAAAATCTTATTCAACCGGCAGTTATCATGTGACCGTGTACAGCCAATCAGAGGCGAGTGCCGTGAGAATTGTAGGAGAGGAATTCTCACGGCTGCCGGGAGAATAGCCACTCCCAAACTTTTATATTGTGAAAAAGAGTTTGGGAGCCACAGAGTGGCCCCGCTACATGGTCGGCGTCCCTAGTCCGGGACACCGCATGACGAGGCCCCGTCTCTCGCCCGTTTCACTAGAGCCCCTTGGGACTCAAGCGAGGAGCGGTTGAGGAGGGCAGTCTCCCATGCCTCTCTGGAAGGGGTAGGGGAAGGGGGGAGGTGGGGATTTTGAGTACATACCGCTCGTCCTTTCTTCTTCTCGTTCTTCACGGTGTCTTTCCGTGCGCTGGAATCGTGCCACCTGTGGCCTCTCCTCCGAGCAGCGCAATCTCCTCCGTAATTTCATTTCCTCAAATTCATTTCTTTTTTCATTACTGCCCCTCTTTCTGTTTATTCTTTCACTGCCAGTTCCTTCCTTCCTCTACAAACGGATGACGGGTGTCCACCGAGATATGCGAGACAGTTACTGCGTTATTTCCTTTCCTCAAATGCAATTTTCATTTTCTTCACTATGGCCCCTCTTTGTATTTCTTCATTCACTCCCACTTCCTCCCTTTCTGTACGGTGCGGTTCGCGTGTCCACCGCGACGGTTGCTAGGCAACGGCTCATACGGCCGCATCAACAACACAACCGCGCGATTCAGGCGTCCACTGACCCAGGGAGCCAGTTTGCGCACTTCCTTCCCTTAAAACGATCGGAGTGTAAAGCGTTAACGCCAACGCCAATGAACACAATGAACGCCGAACGGGCAACGGCGACGGCGACGCCGCGAAACGGGCGCCAAAGAGCTCAGCTCTCAAACACTACAATGAACTAAAATTGGAGGCTTATCAAGGTTAAGCCCAGTGGATGCGAAGCATGTCCTTAGCGTTTGGAGGCATCTTGACCGCATACACGCCCGGCGCAAAGGCGCTGGCGCGGTTGCGGGCACAGAGACTGACGCGACGGCGGGCGCGTGCCGCCTCATCCCTGGCGTGACATCACATATCACGTGATGCAGCGATGGTGGCGCCGCCGCCGCGTCGCGCGCGACGGCGCGAACCGAAGCGTGGAGGCATGCGTGGAGGCCTCCGCCGGGCGACGTCCGACGGCGCGATATGAGGCCCCATCTGCAGCCGGTGTGACGTCATCACGTGACGTCACATCATGTGATCTCACTTCAAGGTCAATGGTGGCCACCGCCGGGAGGCGACCGACGGCGCGATATGAGGCCCCATCTGCAGCCGGTGTGACGTCATCACGTGACGTCATGTCACGTGACCTACTTGAAGGTCACTTGAAGGTCAATGGTGGCCACCGCCGGGCATCGCGCGAAGGCCTGAAACCTACGTTAATATGCTTCGCATAAAAAGCGTCGCCAAAGACAGTCACTTCGAAATAATGAATGCAGACGAGGCAGTCACTTGAGATGGAACATCTTTGCGGTTACTTATTCTACAACTCCCTGCTGGCGGCTGTCGCTTGGTCTCGGATAATAAAGACACGTGAACCCACGTGTGCTGCAGAAGTTGTGCCGACGAAGCTTCAAATGATGAAACAAGGGAATGCAAACCTAACAGATATTATTTGCTACGACGTGTGTCGTGCGACCTAACTGTAAGACTCGGGAACCATGACGATGTGGCCGTGAACGTAGGCCCTAACGACCCATCGTCGCCAGTGAGGTGGGGGCGAAGCCCCGAAGAACAGAGAGCAGGTTCACTGGTTTAGTGGTACGGTGAACCGTACTTAATTGACGAGGACACCGTTAGCTATAACTTTAAGCCACATGACACTTAATCGCCAATTACAAAGTACACATCTTCGAAGAAGACACAAGACATCGACTAAACTGAAACCGAAACCAAATCCACATATACAACAGCTGCATTCGTCACTGGGTAACGGAAGGTGAAGTAGAAGAAGCACACTGGCGGCCATGGCTGACACTTTTGGGCTCAGCCGCGACAGACACCGCGATAAACACCGCGATCAGCGCTCCCGGGCGATATCCCGCCGGACCGAAAAGCGCCGGCATGCGCGAGCAGGGAGCCAGGACGCCAGGGCGGCGGTCACGGAGCACACCCGCGACAAGACTCCAGACTCGACCAAGTCCGTCGTTGCCAAGACCACCCACATGCGCTCGGCTCAGGCGCTCAGCTTCTGGAGCATGTACTCTAACGTAGCGGCACACGTGCATCCCAGGTGAGAAGTGCGCAGTGACGCGAGGCTGGTAGAATGAAGAACTTAGAGTTTCGCAGGCTCGGAGCATATTTTGCTGTCGCCAGTCAAATGTTGGTACGCCGAGTATCGCGTCTGATGTTTAAAGACTGCCAGCAAAAGTTTGGAAGTCAATTGATACCTGGCAAAGTACTCGCTGTCCTTGGTTTCAGATGTGCCACGCACGGCGCAGTGACAAATCTCAATTCTTGTAACTCGTCCAGGCTATCCTTCAAATCAGTGTTGCTTTTGACGAAGAAAAAATACTGGGGCTCTGCCGATAGTGCCGAGCTTTGGATGTCACGGGATAAAAAAATTTGCTGAAGAGACGGGTGTGCTAATTTCAAGCCAGGGTATGTACATCAGCAACTACCCGTTCACTGTCGTACTGCTAAAAACGAAGCTACACAGCTAACGAGCTATTACTCCCTTCGTTGTAATCTTCCCCGCTCTTGTAAATTATCGTAAACGCATTGAACTAACATCACTCCGACTTCAAGCTTTTAATGATAATGATGTCGCCGCTGCACCATTCGCAACGGGTGCGCATTTGATAGGACGGTGTCCGATCAGGTTGCATAATAAAGACCAGAGTAAAAAAAAAACAGGAAAAATAGTCTAAAGTAAGCATAAACGTGCCAAACGTCTCCCTTGCTTGTCGCGCAACCTTCCGTTTATGGAGCGCTCACTAAGGCCTACCACTCTGCTAAGCAGCGCTTAGCTAGGCTATGTTCGACTACGCCGTGCCATCTGCTAGATGTCTTAGGGGGGGGGGGGGGGGGGGGGGGGGGTTGGTCCCCCCTTCCCCCAATCTCACTCCGAAACCCAATCAAGAGTAATCAACACAGTCTTAAAAAATGACTCCCTTGAGACGAGTGAATTCTAACTTAGGAAGTTACCGTGAACTGAATTGTAAATATTCGTACATACACTTCGTTTTGCAGAGGCTTCATCACGGTGGCCGACCTAGTGTGTGCCTTGTCCACCATTCTGGCCGTCGCGGTGCTCATCCTGAGCCTGAACGTGGTCGTGGGCAATGCGCTCAGCAGGCGGTCGACGCAAGTGTTCGTGAGCGGCGATTTCGGGCACGTCCAAGGCCTGACTCAGATGGTGCTGGGCCACACAGAGGTGTACGCCTTCCTGGGCGTGCCCTACGCACACCCTCCGCTTGCAAAGCTGCGCTTCAGGAACACCTTCATCCACTACAACGCCACCACCACCAAGGTGCCATGCCACTTCCAATGCCTTTGTGCAGCCTTTTAACCGACGGTGATTCCTGCAAATCGCAGAAAAGTGAACCTCACTTATTATTGTGGCCACCGTTCCTCAGCAGCGTTTAGTGCAATTGTTTAGCAGGCTCATCGGGGGAAAAAAAAAATCGTAGTCGGTCACATAATTGCCAGGACCGGAAGTAACATCGCCAGACCGGAAGTGACAAGTATACGTTTTGATGTATCATACCATGAATGAATGACACAAAACACGCTGTACAGACATCAGCAGTTTGTAATGCTGTTGCATTGTCAACGCATACAATATATTTAGGTGTCCACTGTTAATGTCTGTAAAGCTGCCAATATATCGTCAGCTGTTAAGCGCCCGTTTCCGGGTTTCTCGTCGGTGTAGTAGTAGTAGTAGTAGTAATATAGTAATAATAGTTGGTGTAACCGGGGGATGATTGCCATGGGAGCTACACGGAGGGTGGTTACCATGGAAGGAAGACGGTATGACAAGAGCAGAGGAATGCGTAACCGTAAGGTGTGTTAACGTAGAAGGAGAAGGTTATGGCGAGTATGAGGAATGTCCAACCGGAGTAATAAAGTATGTATGATTCGTTGTCATTGATCAGTTGATTTATGCATATTTCCTGCTGGTTAGTAGTGCTTGCTGATTCGATATTTTTATGTTGTATTCCATTTAATCAATTTCTGTCTAACTCTGCCTTCGTGTTTTTTTTTTTTTTTGCGCGTGAACATACGTTACGCTGCTAAAATTTGTGCAAATCTACAAAGCGTGCAGTACTCTGATATGGACAGCTTAAAAGGTATGCGATGCTGCCTGTTTACCTCCGCTTATCATGCGATGTGCCGCGCCATGTTGCGCTAGTGACCCGTTCCTGTGCGCTCTGTCAAGAAGATAGTTTATCTTTATAGCATGAAAATGTTCTTTTGGTTGCACTTACACAACCTTCCCTGTACACAGTCCTGCCAACTTCAACTTCAATGATGTCTGACGCAGCTCTGCAACTCGAAATCTAGATGTACTGAAGCATGACACTTCATACGTGTACCTGTTTGCTTCTTATAATTTTGGTTGTAGAGGCCTACAATACTGTCAAAACAGGGTCATCTCGTTTTGTTTGTTTTTTGGTCGTTGTTAATTTTGTGTGGTTTAGTAGTGGTGGGGCAAGAGGGGTATATACCACTTTAACATTCCGAAACTGCGAATGGACCGTGAAGGACGCCGTATTCGAAGGATCCGGATTAAGTTCGACTATCCGAGGTTGCACTGACATTGCACAGTGAAAGAACGCCTTTGCATTCCGCTTCCGTCAGAATGAGGCCGGTGAGATCAGGATTTGTTATGCGTTCAGGAGCTAAAGGCCAAAGCAGCCAAGCCAAAGTGGAGGGCAACGTGCACGTTTGTTAGCCCCTCAGAAACGGTAGTAGTTTTAAGTTTTTAACGGAAAAGAACGAGATATCCAGCTAGCATTTTGTTAATGGAAAAAATAAAACATCAAGAGCCCAACGTACACACCGACCAAACTTCCGACCATGTTGACAGCGCTTCGAAATCACAATTGATGACAGGTTTCAAGCCAAAATCAACCATTTGGTGCAGTTGCTACATTTTTTTTGTTGTTTAACTCCGGCGCCATATCGTACTGCTCTCAAAAGCGAGCATGACAGATTCTTTCGGTGCTGCACTCCAATACACTGCATAGGAGGCCACCATTTTCCTCTCAGCCTGCTTTGTTCAATCGTCAATAACTGGCCGGGTGGTTACGGTGGTGCCACAGAATATAATTTCATCTAGCCTTCGACCGTTTTGCCAGAACTCTGTCGAAATGTCTGGTTTCCTTACTGGGGTGGCAATTTAATAGCAAGGCTTTAAATTGCTATCAGCAGCGCGACATGTGGGTATGCGTAGCCAGCGCTCCATGGCGCACGGTTGCTCGCTTAGACGACGGAAAAGTAGTCTTTGTCACCGTCTTGACGTGCTGGAGCTTCACAGCGCATGCAGCATTCATCCGCTGTTTAAGAATACTTTACTTTACATGGGCATTAGTAGCTCTTTCCGAAAATACTTAGCGCTTACATTCATTGGGCCCCTGATACTGCAGCGACATTGAAAGTGAAAATGCGACCACTCTCGCATAGTGGCTTTATCTCTGCCGCTTTTCATTGGAAAACACAAATGGGAAATCTAAACCGCTAACATAACCTGCTGTGGCCATGATAAGGCGGCAGTGTGGATGGCAAACGTGCTCCAACGCCGGGGAGCGCGGTCAGCAGACCCCGCCGCTGTTTTCAGAGCTGACCGCAAGATGAATATCACTAGCGCCCGCACAGGCAGCCCTCACGGCGTACAATCACCGTAGCCGTATTACGGACAACGCTTGCCGTTCGCTCATTCTATTAAAAGTCCTATACGCTTGTCGCAGGGCTTTGTGATCGACGGGACGCAGTCAAAGCCTGCTTGCGTACAAAGAACCTCCGACGACTCGCTGGCGGCCATGTCCGAAGACTGCCTGCACCTCAGCATATGGACAACGTCGCTTGGCTGCCGCATGCCTTCCTGCGCCAACAAGGCCGTGCTGGTATTTCTGCACGATGGCTCCTTCCAGACGGGGGGAAACAGGCAGCCCCTGTACGACGGGAGGTGCGCTCCGCCGCCAGGCGACTCACGTTACTTGCTCGTTACTCCGTTCCTAGGGGGCGCAATAACCTGTCGCGACGTCCTCTTTCTGATATATTGCCAACTGCGAACGGTGGATTTGTGCCCTCTAAAACTGCTGTTTTTGGTGACGGTGCGGTCGGAAATAGAAACACCTATTACGTGAAAAGATGCGACGTAGTGAAGCGTCACAGCTTTTGAAAGATCCTAGTTGTGAACAATTCCGTTAGCCCCGTGTTTCAATTAGGAACGCGATTACTGGCAGGTTCTCTCAGATCATGAATGGCAGCTTACCGATATCCCTCAAGACAAAAGTACACAACAGCTGTATCTGACCGGTACTCACCTATGGGGCAGAAACGTGGAGGCTAACAAAGATGCCTGAGCTTAAGTAAGGACAACGCGGCGAGCAATGGAAAGGAAAATGATAGGTGTAACGTTAAGAGATCAGAAGCGGACGGAGTGGGTGAGGGAACAAACGCAGGTTACTGACATCCTAGTTGGAATCAAGAGGAAGAAGTGAGCTTGGGCAGGGCATGTAATGCGATGGCAAGATAACCACTGGTCCTTAAGAGTAACGGACTGGATTCCAAGAGAAGGCAAGCGTAGCAGGGGGTGACAGAAAGGTAGCTGGGCGGATGAGATTAAGAAGCCTGCAGGGATGGGGGTGGCCACAGCTGGCAAAAGACAGGGTTAATTGAAGAGACTTGGGAGAGGCCTTTGCCCTGCAATGGGGGCTGTCATACTGCTGCTGATGATGATCTTCTAGTACCCTCTCACGTTCTTTTGGACGTGCTTGCATGATTAGGACCTCGCGGATCACCTACGGGTTCTACGCTCTAAACAAGAATACGCCTATATGTGAATAAAAGGGGAGTAAGCTCTCCTCTAGCGCACTCCCTTTTATGAAATGAAGTGCGAGACAATTACTCCTTTTTTACTCCTTTCGTGTTTAGGGTGAAGCGGCGCGAGCGCTCCTCTTCATGAGACTTCGGTACTAGCCACAAACAAGGACCCACATAAAGTCTGCGCAGCTGAAACTCCCATCAACCAGTGCTCACATGTGCACCGTGGTGCCTGTTCCGTATAGGTACCTGTCTGCACTCGGCGACGTGGTGGTGGTAGTGCCGAACTATCGCCTGGGCGCCCTGGGCTTCCTGAGCGACGGCAGCGACGAGGCTCCTGGAAACGTGGGCCTCGGTGACCAGATGCTGGCCCTCGAGTGGACGCGCCACAACATCGCCGGCTTTGGGGGCAATGCCTCCAACGTGGTTTTGGTTGGCTACGGCGCGGGCGCCACGGCCGCCGGGTACCTGCTCTTCAGCGAGGCAGCGGGTGTCGCGGAAGCTCGTGCGGTGCCCCGCCGCGCTATTCTCATGAGCGGGAGCCCCTTCACGAGGTACGCGTATATGACCACCGCTCGAATATTGCACCTCAAGGACAGATTGTGTCTCCGCATATTTATAAATACCACTGAGTAGCGCCGCCCATTATATTGTGTGGGGAATAAATTGCAGAATTCGTAATCTCATTCTTGGAAATCTTTTTTGCGCACACAAAGACGATACAATAAGACAACGGAGACGGGATGGAGCGCAATACTCCGTCCTGTTTCCCTTGTCTGATTGTGTCGTCTTTGTGTGCGCAAAAAGATTTCTGAGAATGATCCAACTAGCCCCACAACGCATATTACTGGAATACCTTTCTTCTACAGTTCGCTCTCCGTCCTGTCTCCCTTGTCTTATTGAGTCGTCTTTGTGTGCGCAAAAAAGATTTCTGAGAATGAACCAACTAGCCCCACAACGCATATTACTGGAATACGTTTCTTCTACAGTTTGCGCTCCGTCCTGTCTTCCTTGTCTTATTGTGTCGTCTTTGTGTGCGCAAAAAAAGATTTCTGAGAATGAACCAACTAATCCCACAGCGCATATTACTCAAGTATTTGCATTATTTGCCTCGAATGAGTAACAGGGACGGCACTGCACTGCACAGAAATTATGAATACGTGACATGGGCTCTGGGCAGTAGCCGACACCTATGATTTGCGGTCTGTGGTTTTGTGGTCTAGGCCTGTATTACAAATTCAATTCCATTAAGGAATTGAAAACGCTCAGCGCCTGGCTGATCCAGCGGAAGTGGTTGTGGCTCTCAGTTGCAGTATAAGTGCAGTGGTGCGTCTGCGCCCGTGATATATAAAGCTTGCATGACCGGCTCTTGCGAGCTAAAGATAACCTATTTTAAGCCAGTTTACACGGACTTAAAGCAGTATCATGAACCCGACTGTTCATTAGCAAACAGGACGAAACTCGTGGTCGATGTCTTCTCGCTTAGCTGCTACGCAACTTCGGTGGCATCCAGACTGCTTTGACACCGCGATCCTTGGAGAAAGGAGAACCGCGAGCGATTGTTGCAAGTGTGCTACCAAGAGTATCAACGTTGTAGCTCCGTCTGCACTGGTTGGGGCAGCGCAGCAAGAAGTTGTCTCCGAATTGAGAGCGTTTCGGTAGCGAACCGAACCTCAGTACTTCATGGCTGATCCGACGACGCTTTGTGTTGCAGTTGAATGTTATGCATATTCGGTTTTATAGCCTCATTCAATCCGTGACCGCTTCGAAGAACGGAACTTGAATATAGGCCCAAATACTAGGAATTGGCGCACTATTGGAGGCAGTGAAGTTTGGGTGCCTGCAGTAGGGTTACTGCTGTCACTTCGCCCTTGACAAGGGCAAACTGCCTACACTGTTGAAAAAAAAAAAGAATGGTAGTCTCCGTAACTAACGATGAATGTAGCAACTGCTTCTCACATACCTACTGCCTGCAGGTAGCGAATGCTAGGTAGTACATTTACTACCTCTAGAAGGTAGTGACTGGAGCTACCTTCAGTAATATTTACCACCTCTGGAAGGTATTAATAGTAACTCCTTTACCAGCCCTTAATGTCTACAGAAAAATAAAATGGTAGGAAATGCTCAGAATGTATGCCAAAGGAAAAAGCACGCCTCTTCTTTTGACATACATTCTGCAGGTCGTACGAACATAATGATTATAGGCAGATTTCATTACACTGTGGAACGCTAACTACTGGAAGCGTTTTTTTTTAATCAGAAAAAAAGACTTATATGTGTATCAGCGACACTCCAGTCTGCTCGAAGCAAAAAGAATAATATTTCTTGGCGACATGTGTGTAAGACTGTGAATAATTTCGTTTGCCGAATGACTTCATGAGTGCATACATGTGCGTGCGTTCTTTCTGAACAAACAGTTGTGAGTTAACGCCTACCTAGCCCTCTTTATGTGTCGCGCTGAAAAGAACGCTGCCTTGTAAACATGAACCAACTGGCCCCCAAGTAAACGCTGCTGCTTTACGCATGATGTAGCCCGGTTTACAGAAACTAGTTGCTGAACATTACAATCTGTGCAAAACGACACATATGACATCAGGCAGCAATGTTGTCCGGGGTGTTGCAGCTATCAATACTCGAATTCCGGTCAAGCATGCTATCGGACATTTTCTATTCAGTATAGTAACGGGTACCACCTAAAGCATGCGACTGCCGGGGACGTAGTAATGAGGTAGTATAAAGGTTTAACAGTGAAGAGAAGGCAGTAGTAGCAGCAGCTACTCCCTGTTTATTAGCTTTCTTCCTAAGAGTGTGGTGTCCCCCCTGAAAATCAACGAAATGGTAGGCAAATTGAAAAAAAAAATAACTTCTACCGCATTCCAGGTATCCCGATAACACTGAATTTCGACGCCAGCGCGTAGTTGAACAGGCCAAGCGGCTGAACTGCTTGAAGGGCCCTGACCCGGACCTTAATTGCCTGCGCAAGGTGGAAGCGCCTCTGTTCGCCAAGACAGCTACGTCTCCCATCTTCTTCCCCTCCTTCAGCGGACTCCTTCCTTTTCCTCCGCAAGAGTTGCTCCGGAAAGATAAGGTGAGTGCTGTTTTTCATCCCTATAGAGCACACTCATTGTGCTGGTGACAAGTGTACGGTAGCGGGAAGAACAACAAAGTGCATTGTTATCATGCATAATCAAGCAGGAGCGCTGTTACTGTTCTGAAACGAGAAGGAAAGAAAACATACATCACGTATAATAAGGGAGTAATTACTCATTGACATCCACCTGAGCGCAGCCATACGGCTACAAAAGAAAAGCTATACAGCTTTCTCAGAAACTTCGTAGTTAAAGAAAAATTCGTCCTGGTCCGGGGTTCGAACCCATTTTTGACCAATTTTTGACCATCATGGATAATGTAGGGGAAGAACGGAAGTTAAACGTACAGCCTTTGTCAAAAGTTTGGAGCCAAGGGGATTTTCTTCTGAAGCACACTGCCTGGTTCGTAATGCATCTCCAGCGCTCCAAATTTGCTGAAGGTAAGAAGATTTCTGGTCCTGCCTCCTCCAATGGGTAGGACTACCACGAATGTTACAGGAGTCCCACTGCGAGGCTTAGAAGCGAACCCCCTGGGCAAACTTTTGACAAAGACTGTACATATTGTACGCTTAAATTTGCTAGATGTGTGGTACACATCGAAGATCAAATCGTCGTCGGCATCTAGATGAATGAAGCTCCTGTTATCGCTCATTTCAGGTATTGTGGTAGACTTTCAGGTTATACACTGCCAAGTTGCGTACATTTATACTGCCATACCCAGAAATACTGGCAAACGCATCTTTCAAAAGGGAGTTGCTTATGAACGCAATTTTTTCATATGGCAAGATTCCGCTATAAAAAATCGGTATATATCCTCAGATATCCCATCGGAAGGCTTGCATTTCTTGCTGGTTACATTTTTTCTGTCGTCGTCGTTCCCCATTGGTTTGCTATGTCAGTTTTTACAATGGGGGAACTTTAAAATAACGATTTTTATAGGCATCGGAAAAACCCAGAATAATGAAAATTGAACAAACGCCAAGCGGGTTACGGAAAGCAGTTGCAATTTAAACTGCTAACATTATAAAATGAATTCTCAAAGGATGATAATAGAGATATAGAATCGATTTCATTGAAATGCCTGCACAATAAATATGTATAGTTCTGAAATATACTTTCTTTTTGCTTATCTTTTGTAACTTTTTACGCATTTCCTTTTGGTCACTTGTTTACTCTCGATGTGTTTTAATCATGTTGCTGTTAGATTAAACTTGTGCATATTTATACAAGTTAGAATCATAAATTCATTACTGCGTGTTTTGTATAGTTACTGATGTATGCACATTTTGCACTTGTGTAAGTTTTGCTCTCATTTCAAACGTTCTTAATACCGCAGCATGTGAGAGCACATTTAGTTTCAGAAATATTCGTACTATGATCGGTCTCTTTTTTCTTTTTGCGCTGTCTTTATTTGCATTGTAGTGGTGTACGGTCTTAGTCAAGCCTTTTCTGTCGTTATGTTTGTGCCGCAAATATCATTGAGATGCTGAATAAAGACTCTACTGTATTGTAAGAAGGGATCATTACGTCAGTATTTCTATAACAGTACCTTACAAAATTTCACAGTTGCCTCACAATTAAAACTGATGTTCAAGAATCTTGAACTTGACTGCTGCAGAACTACAAGTCGTAGAGAGAAAACAAGAACGCAATTATCAGTAAATAAAGAGAACATTATGCCATAAAACATAAGGCATATGGTTTACTCTAAACCTGGCCCAAGATAATACTCTGTGCAGTGCTGACTGTGAGCGAAGTAAAGGCGATGTCGGGCAGATAGGAGTAAAGCCTGGTCAGATTTTTTTTGGCGCACTGTTTTTTTTTTTTCGCATGACCTTTTTGAGTAAGAGTTACTAGAATTCAGTCGACTCCCCTTTTATTCAACAGGTGCGCATTACCGGTGTACAAGTCCTCTTAGGCTACATGGATGACGAAACCTTACATGCTGCGCAGCTTGTGCGCAGCATTTTAGATCTGTCCGATAATCTAAAGAAGGCTACCGAGGATCTCTTCCACGAGGTCGGCCTGAACACCTCCACCGCTGAGGCCGTCGTGCAATGGTACACAAAGGTACGAGTATCTCACTCAATTTTTTTTTCATCAATCCTGTCCAACCAGACCTGACGAACAGTCACTAAGATGGCCGCGCTTCCCCATCCCCAATACGGGTTGTAGCTTTCGGCTTAAACAAAAGAAAACGGTAAACATACGCAGAATTCATTTTTTTTTTCAAATTCACTTGTACAACAAAACCTCTATACGTCTTTTGTCCGTGACAAGCAAACTCGGTTAACCTCATCGACGTGCAGAGTGAGGGTCCGAATGTTCGCAGAATGGTGCGCAAGCAATACGCAAGCACAAACTCATAGAAAATAACTTTATAGCATGTACAAACGTTACGCGTCTATAACGCACCCCAGGGCAGTAATACTTTCACATTCCCACACGTAAGCAGTCATAAGTGTATCTACCGTTTTTTTTTTTGTGTGTGTGTGCTTTTTTGACCAAGTGGTTCTCCAACATGCATTAACATCACAGAGCACCAGGTTTTGAGCTTTTTGCCTCTATATAAATGCGGTCGCCAAGGTCGGGATTCAATCCGGAAACATTGCGCTCACCATTCACATGTCATAGCCACTGAGCCATGCCGGCCGACGTAAGTTTCCGCTTAATGAGTGGCGTTCGGGTCGTACACAGGGGTACAACGACGACATGGCGGAGGTATTCTACGAGATTCTGGCCGACCTTCTGGTGACGTGTCCCGTGCGCGACATGGGTCGCCTGTTGGCCTCGGTCAGCGGCAATCGCGTCTTCCGCTACGTCATCTCATCGGCGATCGCGGGCCCGGCGTCGAGCTCGGATGACATGCTGCGGCTTCTGTTCGGGGTGCCTTTCCGGCGGCCGCGCGAGCACGATGCCATGCGTGTCACCAGCCAGCAGGTCATCAGCCGTTGGTCGCACTTCGCCAGGACCGGGTGTGTTCCAGTCAACTTATGGGCTGTATGCTGCCCGATGGGTTGCCCAGTGATGACGCAGCAAGTTGTCAGCAGTGATACAAGCAGGCTCCCGCGCTCTTGTCTTCCTAAGCAGAGAAGCTGCGATAACACGTCAGATGAGGGCAGATATACACACGGAAGAACTGGATGTCAGCCTTTATTTCTTAGTAGACATGAACATAGGAACATAGTGTGACTGTTGATGACTATGTTTTAGCTCCATATATCGGCTCTCTTCATTTTGATCTCAAGAAATCAGAGTTTTCTTCGCACAGTTTTTAGATTAGGCCCTAAATATGCGTGGTATGGTTCTAGAAAACACAGAGCTTTTAAACGCTTTAGCTTGGCGTTTTGAAGCGCTTGTGTACGCTGTGACGCGAGGTGTTACGTGAATCGTGAGACTTCGCCCTTTTTGAGCAGCCAAAAAAACAAAGGAGAGAGAGATTAGAGCTGAGATCAAGATCTACAATTCAATACCGACCATTCGGAACATGAATGAGACAGAAAATTGGTTCATGTGAACTAAAGGGCGCCCGATCAAGTTCTCCTTCATGTACGCTATGTAGACGGCACTAAAGCTTCTGAAGGAATGAACCCTCAGCTTGAATTAAATGAATTCGAATTATAAAGTCTCACTGCACTAAGAAGTGCTGCTGTAATTAATAACCAAAGAAAGAGGTCTTTAGCGAAAATTTGTTTCGTCAGTCGATCGGTTCACTTTACTGTCTGCATATAGTCTTCCAATCTTCTTCATTTGTCGTCAGCATTATTTTAGCGCTTGCGTCCGGACAGCAAAAATGACTATGAGCTGTTTAGTTTTCAGTGTATACGAGGAACTTGACAGCAGGCTGGCGCTATAACGACGTCTTTCTCCTTTTGCAGACAAATTTCTGATGTCAGCGAGCTTGTGTACGGCCGATACAGCTTCAACGTCACTCGCGCTAGCGAATTTAATGCCGACGTGCTTGACGCTCGCAAAGAATACTGCAACTTTTTAAGCAGAGTCATTGCCTGATGACGTATCCTACCAGCAATCTCCACCTCCAAAATATATGTACCGCTCTTCAATATAAATGCTGCTTTCCTTTTACAATTTGTTCGCACATTGCAAATGTGTCCAAAGATGCGTGTGCAAAGCATGATCATAGATATGTTGCATGTGCCAATTATACTGACGTCCACGTGGACGTCATTACTCCAGCGGAGTTGTCTAGCTGCTGACTGATTTCAATCCGATTTATACTTTTAAATAAATATGCGAGTATTACAAATCCACGCACCAAACTCTTCCCACCCCGTGCAAAGGGCTGGGGAAGGTCAACGAGCGGGTACTCCTGCGCCTGCTCAGCAACACGATGTTGTGCCCGGCAACTCTGCAACATTTCGATCGTCAATTCGACGGGCGGTGCTCACGCTGTGGGGAGCTGTCTGACACTTACCACATGGTGTGGGCCTGCCAGCAGAACCCATCCCTACCCCCTATCCCAAACCCCACCCGAGAGGACTGGGAGGCGACCCTGTCCGGTTGCTGCACCCTCGAGGCCCAAAGGGCCTTAACGCAGCGCGCCCGGGCTGCGGCAAACGCCAATGGGGTACCTGTCTAGGCATCCCACCTAGTGGTCGTAAGGGCGTGACCCTTCAGGTCACGACCCCCAACACCTCTCCCTATGATTTAATAAATGTTTTCACCACCACCACCAACTCTCACATTTCTAAAACACATCTATTTCTAAAACACATCTATGTCCTCAGCTCCGGTCTTCAAGCGATGTTTCAGCCTTGACTGAAAAATAGCATTCAGACCAGTTTCCATCTTCCAGTACGGACAGCCTGGCTTTACCAGAACTGCTGCTTGTGTTGCGTTGGGTTTTATGACGCATAAACAAGACAATTATGCGTCAAGCACAGGTTTACCACAACTGGTACACCTTATGATGTTCGACATTTCGAACCACATTGCCGACTGAGAAAAGTTAAAAACAGAATTCAAATTTTGATCTTGACGGCCATCAATTTCGCAATATAACCTTGCCCCCTTAAATAAAAAAAAATGAAGAATTTTGATTACTTCATTTAAGTTAATTAAAAGGCTAAATATTGATTCATATGAGATACATAATGTTCGCCTTGCTGTGCAGTCCTGCTCAACAGTCCGCACATACGTGTCTCTCACAATTTTTAAAATAAAAATTTGCAAAGGTTAAAATAAATGCTCTATGTATTAGGTCTATAAGGCGTCATTGTTAGAACTATCTTCCACATAAAATAGCAACCAAGAAAATATACGCGGGAAAAAAAATCCTTCGGCACAGTATTGACACTATGCGGTGATAAACCAGTCCACTCATAAATTGATGTACCAAAAACAAATAGCGGATTTCGCTACCCTAAACGGAAGTTCTTTTTGACCGCAGGTCCTTGTGATTAAGCGGTAGTGTGGCGGCTCCAAAAGTTTTGTTGCGAGAGCTACACTACCCACAGTCTCGTCATTGCGCCGTGCGTCTGGAAGGCCAGTTGCGCGCATGCGCGAGGAGACGAATGACGTTAAAGCAGGCAGCTGGCGCCACGCAGCAGCGGGACCGCGGAGCAGCCGCCGCTTGCCTCGCCAGTTGTGCGCATGGGCGAGCAGCCGAGTGACGTCAGCGCTGGCGCGCCTTACTGCGCATGCGCAAAGGGAGGGTCTGATGCAGTAGCGGAGAGCCAATGGAGGGGTATCTGTTGTTTCAGCCAACGTCTTCGCTTCGGCGGACGTGGCTGTTGCGACGCGCGTCTTTTCATTCTCATCTTTTAATAGACCGATTTCACAAAGCCTACTGCGCATGCGCGCGTTTACCGGAAGTAGCCAGCCGCCATCTTGGTTGTAGTCCTTCGTGGCGTCGTCTGCACGACAGCCCACATTACTTTGCGCTTTGACAAGCATTATACCCGGTCACACTTTCCGCAGTTTCGTTTATTGTGTTGAGCTCTATAAAGGAAACAGAGGCTCCACGGCGGAGTTTCGAGGGGTGTAATGCTGATCGCGGTTGGAGCAGCGCAGAGAGGGTGGTCAGTTGCCCCTTGAAGTGGAGTGAACGCGGTGGCGACGCTGCGCTTGTTACTAGAACCTTGCTTTGGAAAATGCTGCAGGTGACGATGCAAACGCGCTTGACCGCCGCTTTCGTTATTTTTGTCAGCAGAATATTTCAACGAATAGCGATGCACGCGATTTAATTAACGTCTTCGGACAGTATTTACATTTCTTGCCACCTCATTTAGCTGTTTCAGTATTCGCTGTATTCATCCAGGCATTCGCTATAGACGTTGTGCACAGCGTTTGTTGTCTTTATGTTTTCATCATAGCCCTTGCTGAAAACTGGCCATGAGATAGTTTTTTTTTATTCACGTAAACACATAAGTGTATTCACGACGTGCTCGGCGCGTCACCAGCAGGAAAGGTGAGCATTCGAGCGAGCTATGCCGTTTTTCTAAATGGAGATGTGACAAATGCTTGTGTTCAGTGCAAAATGAGAAAAAGAAAAGCCAATTGGGGAGCTTTTGAGTACGTCTAATTAGGGTATAGGGGTTTTTTATTTCGTGACCAATAGTTTTATTTTGATTATTGCTACACTAATTACTTTTTTATTTAGGTTAATTAATCTTTTGCCAGGGCGTCTCCAGTACGACTCACTTTCGCTATTTTCGCAGTACGAGTACAGTAGATCGCCCATTTTTTTTTCGAAAACAACGGGCAAAATGTGGGTGATATCCCGGCATAAATGGCATGTGGCTAATGCTGGAATCCCACTTATGCTCAAGTACCAGTGAGCAACAAAACGTTAGGAATTATTCCACATTTCTACAGTTTTATAGCCTCGCTTTCTCATTCCGTGAAATAGAGAAAGCATTATCGCTGCTATGGCCGCTCGAGACATCACGAGTGAATACATGTATCAAACGAACATTGTGGATTCCTGCATATAACAATAAATCTGAGAACAATTGTTCCCTCACAACCTTGCACCGGGCAGAAATCTCTGCAGAGATGGCTTAACGACACAGCACGAAGGTAAATCCTATCGCCTTCTTTTTAACAATTTAAGGGACCGCCAAAGCTCAGCGGCACGTAAAAGGCATTTCATGCAGCTTCAGAACTTGAAAATTTGCCATTTGTCAATGTCCACTGATCAACAGGGACAATACGGCTAAATGCACTGAACACGGCTGCGGCGGTTGAATTTCTTTGGAGGAGAAATTCTAGAGGCCCGTGTACTGTGCGATGTCAGTGCACGTTAAAGATCCCCAGGTGTTCAAAATTTCCGGAGCCCTCCACTACGGCGTCTCTCATAGCCTTAGTCGCTTTGGGACGTTAAACCCCATAAACCAAACCAAATGCTCTGAACAGGACTTCTTCACCTGTCTTTCGTGAACAGCTGCTACGCAATGTCTTGGGTACTTTTTCTCTTCTATAAAACGGAAAATCCGGGACCCTCTGCTTCGCACAGTTGTCGGAGCTCATGACACTCGTTAGGTGTCCATACTTGTGCCGCAAATGCAGCATTCATGCAGAGAAACATCGTGTGGCGACGCTAACAGGGCTGCTTCTTGCGCGTGCGCCACGCACCGCGCCGACGCGGCCGCCGGCCGGAGTACCACAACTCCCAGAGTGCATCGCGGCGGCGGTGGCGTAGCGCAACTGCTTGTGAAATCGGTCTATTCTCCTCTACCTGCACGAAGCAGCGGTGGTGGCTCGGCTCGAGCCAGTCGGCAGGCCCGTGCATTTTCCTTTTCATCCTTCTCTCAGTCGCAGCAACAACAACATAGCGGAGAGCCATTGCCATGGCACAGCAGCTTGATCTGGCCATGGAGAAGAAGGTAGACGTTGAGCGGCTTCGCAAACATGATAAGCTCAACTCGTCCGACCCTGAGGTTGTGGACTGGAGTTGGCTGTCGGGGAAAGGAAGAACGATCGGTGCAAGGCCAAGGGAGCGGTGGAGACGCCTGAGGAGCGAGAAGAGCGCCTAGCCAAGAGGCGACGCCACTACGCGGAGTGCTTGCAGCGTCGCGCGTTGGCCCAGCTGGATGAGCCGTCTTCCGAGGACGTGAAGGCTCGGCGCATGACCGACCACTAGATCAGACTGAGTGTTCCAGTGCGACGCGCGCGTTTCAAGCGGACTTTACGGTTACTTTACGGATCACCGGGCCGTCTTTCTAGCAGTCAATAACGTTCAATAACACGTACCGCCTTCACCACGAGTCTCGTTTTTAATGTCTGACATGACGATAAGCAAACCAAGGAATGCCGTACCTCTCGCTACGTATAGCCTGGAGTAGCTGAGCTAAGCCACTGCCATTTTTTCTTTCTCAATGCTAGAAATGTCTTCTTTTCTTTTTTGCTGTTTCAGGACGGCGCAGAGAACCACCCACTTCATCCGCAGGCTCGTGAGGGAAGCCCCTTGTGTGGACGCAGGGATCCTCCTTCATTCGAAGCGTTCAGTGACCGGTTCATCTCAGAACACACAAAATCACTGCTCCGCGAAACGGAACCCATTCAGAAGGCCACGCCGAAGGCGCACCGTACAGTATCAGAAGCGAGCAAGCCTTGCATTTACCTCTTGCGGATTCCGCCTCCTCGTGCAGACACACCGACAGGAAAACCAGAAAGAGGACGAGCTGTGGCGCCGAAGCATGAAGCTCGCGCACGCTCGCGGGTGGTACGCATGGCGTCTCCTCCGTTTCCTTTCTCTTACCTCCGTTTCCGGTTCCGGGCGGCGGCCCAAGAGGTGTCGGCGCTGCAACTCGGGCGTTATCCGCCGCTCGTTGCGCACGCGTCTCGGTACGGCCCCGCGACTGAGCAGCCTTGCACACGGGTCGGCAACGATCGTCTCACTACGCGCGCGCAGACAGCATGCGCGTAATCAAGCGCGGGGCAAACCACTCCTCTTTTACGAGCTTTTAAGAACTGTCCATTAACAGTGTAAAAACATTTGATCAATTTTCTTTTTGATAGCGTGAATATGCCGAACGTTCGTGCTTTTTTTTTTTTACGAAACTTCGCAGCAGTTAGTGGACAGCCTTAACAGCTATCTGAAAATTTTAAATGTTTTCTTGAATAGGTGCTGAAATATTGGAACGACAAATTGGCCCGTGTGCTGGATTCCCATCTCCCCTTAATCCCATATACCACGAGATACCACCTCTGAGATCACTCGCTTTCTGGCAGGAGGACCATGCCGATGCCCGTGTTATAATATTCATCAGGTTTTAAGCCTCGGAACTGCGGACATCCCTTGAAAGGACCAGGGTGTAACTGTCACGGTTACATCAACAGTATACAAGCACTCAAGAAAACAGATGCAGAGGAGTAATAAGCGTGCGTGCAGCACACGCGCAGGGTTTTATTAAATTATACTAATATTTCCTCATCCGGTAAGACGTCCGCCATGGCGTTGTATATCCAGTCCACGAAGTTTGAGACTCTCGTGTAGACGCCGGGGTAAGAGGCCGACCCGCAGTCGAAACCAAACGACACTGTGCCAACAGCTTCGAAAAACTTGCGCCCGTTCCGGTTCGAGTTTATCACCAGTGGCCCTCCCGAATCTTGCTGCAAAATGAATAAAAAGTACCCGGTCTTAGGAATAGGACTGAGGCCTACAACACATTGCTAGAATGACAATTCACTGCTTTTTCTTTTCCTTTTTTTTTGTGTACGCATTCTAGTCTAAACACAAAATTGTCCAAATAGTCCACTCCTTGTATACATGAGTGCGTTCGTATCCGCAGTGCTCCCTGGCCAATCCCCCGCCGTGGGTATGTGCCATTAAGCCTGAGGACATCATCATCATCATCGCAAGTGATCGGCAACATTGTAGCTCTCTGCACTGCAGGACATAGGCCTCTCCCACTGAGCCCCAGCCAGCTCCGTCCTTAGCCGCGGCCATCCTGTCTCGGCACATTTCTTAACCTGCTCAGAATGCTGGCGATGTGAAAACAAAGAGCAAGCGACGGACAGAAACCGCGCCTTTTGTGCAATTATTGGCTTGAGCGTAAAAGATGGCGGAAGAGGGCAACAGCTGGGATGCCAAGGGTAGATAAACGTTGGTGGAAAATGCAGAGAATCAAATTTGATGATATTACAATTTTTTTTTCGTATAGAGCAGCCGCTGCAGGCGCACGGTAATGTTAACTGTAGGGATATTGAAGAAGCATTTGTCCTTCATACGAATCTTGCCAGGCTGAAATCGATGATGGTGATGATGAATGGCTTCCCGCTGGTAAGCTTCCATAAAACTGTTCCGTCCCCCATGTGTCATTTTTTGTCTACAGATTTTCATTCCCAGGCGAGGTGAATTCGCAACGGGAACCAAGGAACGTTATGCACACCCATCATCACATCGCGTTTCGTAAGCGTAGCAAACGGAAAATTCAGGGGGCACTTTGACTGTCTAAAGTGCGCAGAGGCGAAAGCGTTTTCCGCACCACTTTGCCTCTGTGGCACTGGTGACGTCACCACTGGATTACGTCGCACATAATTGATGACGAAGTAATAACAAATCGCTAATTAATGACTAATTACTGATTAATCACGCAGCACTAATTGACTGCTAATTAATGGCGCTTAAGCTTCGCCTTTAGGAGTGGAACGCGAAAGCGTGTTGTAGCGCTGCCAGGGAGTCCACGGAACGCCACCACCCGTTCGGCGCGATGCCTTGCCCTTTGAACGCAACGCTTTTTGAGGAAAGGAAATGGCGCTGTAATTTTCAGTCATCTCGGTGAACACCTTAACCGCACCGTACAGGAAGGGAGGAAGTGGCAGTGAAAGAAGAAAGAGGGGCCGTAATGAAGAAACTGAAAATTGTATTTGAGGAAAGGAAATTAAGCAGCAACTGTCTCACATATCTCGGTGGACACCCGTCAAAACGCGGACACATCTGTCGTAATGCTACTTCGCTGTGCTTTCTAGGGCAGGTTAAGCGTCGTCCAAATGTTTGTCCTTTCAACTGTTGCTTCGGTTCCCAGTGGCCTCAATACTAAGCTTATTCTTGCCAGTATAGAGGTTGACAAATTTGTTTCCAATGTATTTTTCTCTTGCTGCTCCCCCTCCTGTGGGCCGGCTGGTGGTAGAGGCGGGAAGGAGTTGGACCTCGATCGGCTCCTCGATGTCTCTCCCTCTGAGCTGAGCCATCGCTTGGGTGGTCGCCCGCGTTGGTCGCTCCGTCCTCTTCCTCCTGTGGGTTTTGGCCTCGCTTTTTTCAATCTCTCTCGGCACTCCTTGGATCCGGTCCGGTGTGCCTCGCCACAGATTATGCACTTGGGCGCGCACTCGTGGTCGTCGGGCGGGTTCGAAACTGCGCACAGTCCGCACACAATAATGTTCGGTGTGGAGCACACGTCGGAGCGGTGTCCTTGCTGGAAGCAGGCGTAACACACTTGCCTAGTGGGGCGGTACTGGTAGCATGGTACTTCTCCGTAATAAATGACAAATTTCGGCAAGACTGGGCCGTCGAACGTGAGCACTGCCGTCTTGGATTTTCCGAGCATCCTTGCCTGAAGTATGGTGACTCCTTGAGTTCTGACTCGTAAGTGTGCTTTGAGTTCTTCAGGACGGGTACCTGGGTCTACACCGTGGATCACGCCGCGCAGGACGTCTTCCGGCGCCGCCACGTAAGCGTTTACATCATAAGTCTTTCCGTCGAATTTGAGACGGGTAATGTGCCGCACTAGCTGAGCCGTTTGCTCGTTCGGGGTGCTAACGATAATGATATTGGATCCGGTGCGAAGCCTTACAAGTAGGTCCTCATCCTTGCATTGCTGGCTGCACGCCATGACAATGGCGCACGCTACTTGTTGGGTGGTGAGGGACTTCACCATGAGTCCTTTCTTAGGTCGAATAATGATCTTGTAGTCGCTTCTGGGGAGTGGCGGCATTCTTCGCCTAGGCCTGCTCTGCTCCCTTGATCCATTCTTGTTGCTGCCGGTCGCATCACCCGGTAATTTTCCACTGATTAGAGGCGGACGACTTCGACAGAGAAGGTTCCTGGGGGTAGAACCAAGACGTCTCTGAAGATGCCCCAAACCGCAGGAAAAACCATTAGTGTAAATAAAGTTTTCCCTTCCTTCCAATGTATTTGCACAATAGTACGGCTGTGTATTGATGCAGATTAGTTGTTTATGGGGTTTAACGTCCCAAAGCGACTCAGGCTAAGAGAGACGCCGTAGTGGAGGGCTCCGGAAATTTCGTCCACCTGGGGTTCTTTAACGTGCACTGACATCGCACAGTACTCGGGCCTCTAGAATTTCGTCTCCATTGAAATTCAGCCGCCGCGGCCGGGTCGAACCCGCGTCTTTCGGGTCAGCAGCCGAGCGCCTTAACGACTGAGCCACCGCGGCGTGTCCGCACAGCAATAAACTCAAACCGCGAATTGAGATCAGGTATCCGCGCCTCCAAGTACAACACAGCATTAGCTACTGATTTAGGCAGACCTAAGCAAAGGCGCACAGCACGTCGCTCCATAACAAACAGGGCTTCACGCTTGCACCTTGGTCACCCACAAAAGAACACGGAGCCGAGTTCAGGTCTTATAAAGAAGGAGTAGAGTGTCCCGTCGCATACCAAATTTTTTGTTGCTGATCCTCACCAACCGGCCAAGAGCACGCTCTCCCTTAAGCACAATGCTTCTAATGTGAGGTCGCCATTCTAAATGCGGGTCATATGTTATACCCAAGTATTTTGTAGAATCAACTTGCGGGATCAGGGTAGAGTGATTAACTTCAGGCTGTCTAACCAAACTTCCAGAGCATTTAAATTTACTCTTGCATCAATTGATACAGGATATGAATGTTGTTGGCAGAAACGAAAAAAGCAATATCATCCGCATACACATAAACTTTGACGGCTGGGTGAATAGGGATATCACGCATTAGTACGTTAAACAATAACGATGAAAGAACGCAGCCTTGTGGAACACCTCTAGACTGAGCGTATGTGTTAGAAGTTAACGTACCCTTAGAGCAAAAGAATGCTCTATTCCTTAAGAACTCTCTTATCCATGCGAATAGGTACAAAGGAGGTTGTACATTAGCTAGTTTATGAAGCAAAATGCTGTGTTCAACGCTGTTGTAAGCCTTTGCAATATGTAAAGTATCCAGAGCTGATACCTCATTTTGCCTCATAGCAACCTTAATACGGCTCTCCAAGTCTATGTGCGCGGTCCAAATCGAACACCCCCGGCGGAAAGCAATCTGAGCCTCGCTAAATCCTTGAAGACTCAGAATATCACTCGTGAGGCGGCTGAAGACTGCCCGTTCTACAAGCTTAACCAAATTTGATGTTAGAGCAATCGACCGGATATTGTCGAGATCAAAACCCTTCCCCTGCTCTTTCAGCAATAAAATAATTTTCGCTGTTTTCCAATTTTGTGGAACCCAGGCTTTTTCCAAAGACCAGTTCACAATCTGAAAGAGGTAAGGGGAAAAGTCTTGCATTAGGATTTTCAGCATGCCAACTGTTACTCTGTCGATCCCAGGGGCAGCAGACTGCAGGCAATTAATTACCGACACTAAATCAGATATAGATGCCTTAGTGAAATCTGCACCCAAATGAAACCGGGTTGATGGAAAGATAGTGCGGGCACGAAAACCCACAGCAAGGCCTTGAGCTATGGACTATAGTTGATCTTTTTCGTCCCGAGGTGGCAATACTGTGGACTGAGAGATATGAGAGGAGGGCGGAACATCAGTACGTCCCATGAATCTATAGACAGACTTCCGGTTGACTGCGTTAGACAAATAGGTGTTCAGACTGGCATTGTAATCATCCTTAGCCTTAGATATCGTTTTTTTAAAAGAGGCTGCAAAGAATTTGTAAGTTATCCAGTTCTTTTGGCACTGGTTATGCGCTAGGCTCTTCCATGCGGCTTTCCTTTGTCGATAGTGTTTTCCGCAGTCGTCATTCCACCAGCTCGAAGGAGTCTTATTGTCAACGCCTGACCATACTGTAAAGACTGCTTGCCAAGTGGCGTCGAGCGCGAAAGTTAATACTTGAGGACCCCGGTCAGACTTATCGGAGGGGATAACAGACGAGAAGGCCTCACCTAGAAGGTTCTTGAACAGTGTAGTATTGATAAATTTATGCGCCGAACCAGTCGCCCTAACTGGACTGCACGCAATGATGAAAGTGATTGGGTAGTGGTCTCCTGACGTTCTGCAGTCAAGTGTACACCACGAAGATACAGCTGTACCACTAACAGCTAACGTTTAATCAATATCTGATCGAGAATTTTTCGTCATGTAAGTTATGCGCGACTATTGTAACAGCACACATCATTTGCTGACATCCAAGACCAAAGTAAATGCCCGCTATAATCTGCTCTGAAACCCTAAATAACGTCATGTGGATTGAAGTCCCCAGCTAGAACTACTCTTCTGCGGTTGCGCAGTAATGCATCGAGCCCATCTGTCCTACGGACACCTGCGTATCTCACAATCAGGGCGCATAATTTTGTGCGACACTTTAGCACGATGAAACAGTTTCGTTGAAATCAATGTTAATAAGGCCCCACAACTGTCGTTTGGGCGATCATTTCTAAAAAGAAACCAAGAAATTTTTAATTTCGAATGAGCGATTAGGAGTGAGCCACGATTCCTACATTAGAATAATGTCTGGAATATGTTTAAGTATAAGCAAGCTGCTGTAAGTCGGGGAAAGAAGATGAGATAGAGCGACAATTCCACTGGAGTACAGATATTCCCGCCATGAATATTGCTTTAAAAGCGAAGCAGCAACTACCTCTTTTAACACATTTGTTTTCTTTGAAATTCCAAGTGAACCTTTCTCAGTCTTCACATTCGGATGCTCAGATTGAGAAGGAGAAGAGGAAGCACGATGCTTCTGGTCAATGAAGGTTGTCATTCCTTTTCTTTGTCTTCATATTTTATGGACGGTTTTTTAGTGTTTGGAATGTTTAGCAACGTAAGATGTGCGTATGTTGTGTACAGTGCTGAACTGTTTCGATTGAAAGTGCTATGTAGAACAGCCTGCATTAACTGAGACGTGACTGCGTGAGGTGTGCAGTGCGCTATCCTGCCAGCTGTCGGGGAAAACTGTTGAGCTGACGAGATGGAGCGCGCTGGTGACTGTGAAGTGCGCGTCTTGCATCTGTGTTTGCTTGCTCGGCAAGATGCGTTTGTGCATGCATGATATTTGTGCGTTTTATGTTTCTGAACCTTGTGAATCGTTAATATCGATGAACTGTATTGTAGAATGAAAAAAGTGCTTAGAAACGTAAAAAAAAATGAAAGGGTTAATGCAAAACGGTACAGGGAATTTGTCCAAAACAAAGATTGAGAATTTTTCGTTGTGGCACCGAACATCACTGCTCTCCAGCCTTGACACAATCAAACAGGTCGCTACTAAAACTGGCGCCACACGTGACGCCCATCATACTTAAGGACTTCAGTGCGCTGTTTAAATATCGTTTTTTTATATAATCAACACCATGCAGCGGTGCCCTGCAGAGAAAGCATGCTTACGTGAGCTTGAAAACACCAAATCTGTCATACGGGTACGCCCCGTGCTTACAGCACCTTTCTTTTATTGTAATGAAGGTTTTTCGTCATCACCGGGAACAAAAGACACCACATGAAAACATTAAGAAATTTGATTTTTTTTTAATGTCATTCTGTCACACTAGTGTGTAAGCCCTATAATACTATAACTGCGACAAGCATTCTTCTCCTTCTGGCTGTCTTAAACCTAATCAAAGCTCTTCTGTGCAGATTAGACTCGCCCTTAACAAAAGACCTCTCCCTCTCAAGTAGCCGCCAGCGCATATAGTTCGCTTTTATCTCAGAAAGGGGAGGTTTCAAAAGAATTCCAACCTTGCGCGTGCATGTGCGGTCGAACACAGTAAGAAATACTAAGAGCACGAACTCAACACAAGGTTTATATGAGCCAGTGATTTTCTTCAAAAACGGAACGAGGCAGCCATCAGGTGTCTCTTGCCATGCGTTTTTATCTGAACGCCGCTTACGTCTCGTTTCACAAGGACAGAGGCCTTTCTAAATCTTGTATAGTCACTTAGTTTACGACATGCTACGCACGGAAACTACTGCACGTGAATATGCATTCCCTCTACTATATCGCACATCTTCAGCACCCAAATATTGCGTGCGTCTATTATTACCTGCGCAAGAAAACGCATAGCTACTTGCTTCATGCGACTGCTTGCTTGTCACGGCCTTTTGCGCGCATAAAATGTCGGTTCTGTCCGTTGGATACCACGGCGCTTTACTGCGAAGAGAGTTGAGCCCTTAACACTGAAGGTGATTTCTGCGCTGTCTGAAGGCACCGCTTCTGTGGTTTCCGCGCCACTTGATTCGGCCGGCGCTCAGATGAAGTTTGGGGAGAAGGTGTCTTCGGGAAGGATCATGGCCGTGGTGTTGAGGATCCAGGGCAGGAAGTATGACACCCGGCTGTACACCCCGGGGTAGGCGGCTGTTCCGCACCCGACGCCGAAGGATACTACGCCGATCACTTCGTAGGCCTCGTCCGCACGGCCCCCTATGTTGACGATCAAAGGGCCCCCGGAATCTTGCTGAAAACATAACAGAACAGAGCGCGCTAGTAAATGATCCACTTCCTATCGCAGTTTTACAAGCGTGCTTGCCTGTCGAGTATGGAAAAAGAGTCGATAAAATTGCCCTTTCTGCCTTGTCATACTGGCTAGGACATTTCAGTTCGAACTGCTTTAAAGGCACCCTGAACCACCTACACCGCAAGAAATATTTGAGACTCCAGGACGCATTAAGATTCATGTCCACCTTAAAATATTTTTGTAAACATGCAACAAGAACAGCGAAATTCAATTTCCAATATTTAGGCTTCATCGTTTCTCGACTTCCTGCTCCGTTTTCTGGGCCGCTAGGAGCACTGTCGCACTTATAGAAGAGCCGTAAGGAAGCAAGAAGACCCTTTTGCGCTTTGTCAGCGCTATGTTATTTGTCTGAGATGTTCACAGAGCCGTCAGGTTAAGTCCCCTTCTACCCTTATTCTGTCTGGCACAAAACTGGGCCTTACGCAAGGCAATTCCGGAACCCTGTCAACCTTTGTTTGCGGATTTAGAATAATGGAAGGTGCTCAGAAATGCGCATTCAATTTTTCTGGCCGTGTCTGGATCGTTGTGCTGCAAGGACGAATTGTGCCGCACGACTTGTCTCGCATTAATAAAGCACTCGCAACGAGCAGTACAGCCATTGGCAACACAACCTAAATTAACGGAGCGGCGACTAAAAATTACCATTGGCTCCGTACAGCCATGAGAACGGGAAGAAACGACGAGATAAGGAGACGAGGCGCTGTCCTGCGCAATTTCGCTCTGGGCATTCTCTCGTTATTTCGTGGCCTTAGCTCGTGTAGCTTCACAGTGCCACGGGTAGTTTTTGGTCCTGGCGCTATCATTTCAGGCTAAGTTCTCCATGACTGTGCACCCTCTGTTTAAAAAAAATTCCGGGGGGCACTTTGTTGACCTAAAGTGCGGTGAGGCGAAAGCCTTTAGCACGATGTTGCTGCTTGTGTCACTGATGTGTGGTTAAGATGTTAGCTAAGTACCCAACTGTTTGTGAATCTTAAATGCTGAGACACTGGAAGGCGTTTGGGAGGCATCCGTCTGATCCGACGCCTTTCTGAAAACACTCTCCAGCGTCCTAGACAAGGAGAACTGCATATGCGTTGGCAGGAAGTAGCGTAGCCATTAGCACGCTCCGCTGCGGAACGGGTGGATGGTGGTTCGAATCCCGTCATGCACAAAGATTTCTTTTCTAGTCTGACTAGAAAAAGCGTGGCACCTCTGCTGACAACGTTCTGCTGACAACATTCTGTCGACAACATTCTGTCGACAACCTTCTGTCGACAACCTTCTGTCGACAACCTTCTGTCGACAACCTTCTGTCGACAACGATGACGCATTAAAGGCTTTCGCCTTAAAACTCGGTTATGCAGTAGCAAAGCCTAGCAGCGAAGCTGGTGAGACGCAGCCCCCATGTTCAGACGGAGCGCACTTTTCAGATCCCCTCAAGTCCCAGGAGCACTCCTGTAGAACCATCGCGTGTCCCAGGGTCTTGCCTCGCTTGCGTGTGCTGTGCCTACGCTCTTTTAACGCGATTGCGTTGAGGCTCCCGCTGGGCAGAAAATCCTGCGTCGTCGTCGGCGTTGTGAGCGAAAAATTCTCGGAGAAGAACCTAGGTGGGCAGACTAGTCATGTGACCTTCTGGCGTCATCACAAGCTGCCCACCGGATTGCGAGCAAACTGACCACCGTGGCAGTTGGTACAGTTAATTAAATCAATGACTGGTCGCGAAAGGTTTGCCAGCTCCATCGATGACAGCACCTGCCATCGCATGGTCATCGCTGAGACGTTGCACCACTGCGCCAGGAACCGGTACGAGGACTCCCAGGGATATACGAATGTTAAGTCGAGAATTACCAGTTCCGCATATATGGGCATTGCCACACTAAAGCTGCCGCGTCATAACCTTAAGAAGGAGCTTCAGTGTCGCCTCCAATTTTTTAGGCAATGCATTCCTGCATTTCTCTTTGTGGACAATGTATTCCTTTATTTTGACCACCTGGGGTTAAAGAACCCCAGGTTATTGAAATTATGCAGTACGGCATCTCTCATAGCCTGAGTCGCTTTGGGACGTTAATCCTATAAAACGACACCAAACGTCCTATATTCCTATTTCCTGAAGCCATTCAAACCTGTACACATGTTTCAATACGGAACTGATAATCGCGCATTTAAATTTCCTTCACGCTTCTGGCGGAGAGAACACCGATTCGCTTGTCTCACGTTGGTTTGTGGGTATACCTAATTTTGCGACGATACTTCCGCTACTCTCCTAGTTGTTTCTTATGATAGAATTGGGTTAAAATACCTCGAACATCACGAGTACTTATGCGAAGTGATCGCTTCACATGTTTCGGTTTTTTATAAAGCGATTTTTTCCCACACCGTAAGCAGTGCTTTGCAACGGCAGTGGTCGGCCAACGCATCCTTGAAAGCGCGTCTGTCTAACCTGGCACGCGTCTGCACCGCCCTCTGTGGTGTTCCCGGCGCACACAAAGTGATCGTTGACGCCAGAGGGGAACTGTCGGTCGTAGCTGCCCAGGGAGCGGTAGGCTTGGTCGCAGGCATCGTTGTCCACCAGCGGCACCTGGGCCTCCTGGAGGGTCGTCTGCAGTGTGCCTCCTGCGTGAGTTTCACATCAGCACTTAACAGTTGGCTCCAAAGCGCAAAAAAAAAAACGATGGGATCTTAATTTCTTCCTAGGCGAATACGTCACATTATCTGTGTGTCAGATCGGGAGTTTGAAACTCTACCTGCTTGCCGAAATGCCAGGTGTTTCGGGAAAGCCTGCCACTAATTTTTAAAAATGGGTTTCTTTTATTTATTTGTTTGGAACATAATGCCGTTGGATAACAGCAATCAGGTGGTAAGATACAGGTAGAAACACTTTAGTAGAATGGAAATTTGGGCGAGTTGGTATACGTTCATTTTTGGAGGAAACACAGCGCGAAAGGGACGGAAGACAAAGATGAAGGAAACCACACGGACGAGCGCTGACTCATAACTATTTTTTATTCAGAAAAAACGGACATTTATAGTTAAAAAAGTCACATGACCTGACGTCACCCGCGCACATGCCCAGAATACAACAGTCTAAAAACTATATCATGAGTCAATAATAAAACTTACAACGCGACTTCAGAACACCGTGATTAACCGAAAAAGCACTGAATCTGAACCGAAAAGCACTGTGTTCTGAAATCGTGTTGTAAGATTTTGTTATTGACTCATGATATAGTTTTTAGACTGTTGTACTCTGGGCATGTGCGCGGATGACGTCAGGTCATGTGTCTTTTTAACTATAAATGTCTGTTTTTTCTGAATAAAAAAAAGTTGTGAGTCAGCGCTCGTCCGTGTGGTTTTCCTTCATCTTTGTCTTTCGTTCCTTTCGCGCTGTGTTTCCACCTAAAATGAGGTAAAAACACGTGTCATCAACGATTTGGGAAACATACTTTAAACGTGCGCTTTGTTCAAGGGAAGCAGATACTAAAAAATGGCATGGCACAACGACTTACCAAGTGCATAAGAATACATTCAACATGATAAATAAAAATTTCTTTAACACTGTACATGAGTAGATCAGATTTGAACAAAAAAGATAAACAGTAAGAGCATCAAATACGGAACTGCGCTTGCACAAGATTCTAAAAGTGTCTCAATGAAATGCCGAGCTAGTATCAGGATTGTAATACACTGATAAAAGTGTACTCAAAGTTTTCCACAGAAAAAACCGCACGAGGCAATCATTCCGCCCCATTATGGTGCGTGGAAAGAATGACTATACTTGAAAAACTTTGTGAGCGCGGCATATGGCTGCAAATCACAGACATGACGGTGCCTGAAAAGACGCGACAAAAATCGCTTAACATAAGTGTTTAAGATGTTGGGGCTTTTTGTAAATCGCAAACAACAATTTCAGCCGCGCAACTCTCCTTCTGGTTTCCAGTGTTGCGATGTTATTGTCGAAGGGGAGCTTTCAGATAAAATCTGTAGCCATATATTTATTAAATATAAAACGAGCTGCACGTCTTTGAACGATTTCAACTTTTGGTTGTCTTTAACGTATAAAGGATTTCGTACCACTTCAGCGTACTCAAGTTATGGCAATGTAAATGATTATAGCCTTGAAATTTTAATTGCGAATGTGCTTGTTTCAATTTGTGTCGTAAAAAGCCAAGTGTATGTGTTTTGAATATGTGTGGACCAAGAAAGGGTGCTAGTAATTGTTAACTCCTAAGTATTTGTACGCATCAACTTCCTTTACGGGACTGCCATTAATTACGCGATTTGCTCATTAATCGAGCTCCTCCATCTATTAAATTATCTCCTCCAACTAATCGTGCATTCGCATCCGAGCGCACGCACCGAAGGCGTTGTGGCCCCATCCGAGCACCGTCGCCACCAGGCCATGGGTTGCCGGCGGCGGCGAAGAGGCGGCGTCCGGCAGGCAGGCGAACGACAGCTTCACGCTGCGGTGTCGCGCGGGAAGTTCGAGCCGCAGCAGCGCCACGTCGTTGTAGTGTCGCCGGTCGTCATACTCTGGGTGCACGTGTACCGAGGCCACGTTCCTCTGCAGGAACGTGTTGTCGCTCGTGTCCGAGATGTTCACTCCGCCCACACGCACGATGTACTTGGTATCGTTCCTGCGACAGCAGCCACAGATTGCATGACCATCAGTAGCTGAAGTCTTACAACTTTTCTCTCGTTTGGGTGCCGTGGTGCTCGTTATCGGTGAGCAATAAAGTTTTCCTACCAATCGCCCCCGCGCGGTCATGCGGGAGGGGAGGTGTATGAAAACAACCTTTGAACCGCACAGCTTCCTATACGTGAGAACGCTATGGAGTCTGGGAACAGCTATGCACTGGCCAGTCACAATAAGCAACGTATAAAGCGCCAGCCAATCACGAACGGCTCTTACGGAGGTCCTCTGTGAAAGTTTGCTATGGTAATAACGTCACTTCGCCAGCATTACCAGCTGGTAGGGCAAGAGACCGGAATAACATCTTCGTGTAACGTAAAACACTCGTTGAAACTTGTGTGAGCAGTGATGCTCCATTGAGATATTTTTTTTCTTTTTCAGGAAATTTTCGGTAGAAAGTTGAGCTTGAAGAAAAAAGGGGATCTGGACGCATTCTCGGATAGTTTTCAGAAGTAGCAGGGGAATTAAATTTTTTTTCGGCCAGAGGTACACACAACAGCCATGGAAAGGCGCCAACCCGCAACCACAAGCGCAGGAAGAACGACGCAATTGGTGCCAGGGTGGAAAGCCTGTTCAAAGTACGGCAGTTGCTTCCACTGTTAAAGCGCAAAGATTTACTCGCCTCCTCCTCTTATAGGAGCAGCGAAAATAATTCCAAGGCAGGGAAAAAAACTATGGGGGCACTTTGGCAGCCTAAAAGTGCGATAGGCGGAAACCTTTGTCGCGCTACTTCGACTGCCAATGACTTCCTTTGTTTGTTGCGACTGGGACGTCGCCCTTCCTCTGCTGACCCGAACCACTTAGCGCGGAATCGCTGCACCGCTTGGGAGCCATCCTCCTCCACTAGCTGCCGCACACCGACTGACGACTAAGGCTATGAGAGACGCCGTAGTGGAGGGCTCCGGTGGTCGAAATTTCCGGAGCCCTCCACTACGGCGTCTCTCATAGCCTTAGTTGCTTTGGGACGTTAAACCCCATAAAACCTAAACCGACTGACGACGGAGCAGAGCTCGACGCCGCCGCGCCGACAGCTCCACCTGTCGACGAAGATGACGTCACCTTCTGGCAGCTGCGCTCGTCGATGAGTCACCCCAGGCGCTGGATGTAACGCCGGACAGACGGACGGGAGAATGAGCCATTAAAGGCTTTCGCCTTAATACGGCACTGATGCCCGCCGGTGACAAGCCTCGCCGATATCCATTCGCGCTATTGCTGCTTCGTTGTTTCAAAAGTTACTGCCGTTAATGCAAGACATCGCCGAAACTGCGGACGTTTTGAATGTGTTTGCAGCAGAATCGCACGAAGTCGGTGCTGTATGTCAAGTCGACTCTCTCGCTCTCCTATATACAAAGCGTTTCAAACTATTCGATAAAGATTTTGGGTTTAAAAGCCGTGAAAGATACTTCGGTGCAGTCCGGTGCATGGTGACTGTGCGGCAGAGCGGACATTATATTCACGGGATTAAGTTCGAGCAAAATACGATTAACTAATATTAAATAAGACAATTATTAATTTTTATTTTAGCACGCAAGATTGTGTGCGAAGTTGAAGGCCGTAAATACTGAACGACCTCTGCGTTTTCAAGGGCACAGGGCAGGCTAGAAACATATATTAAAGCACATTTAAAACACGTTTTCTCAGCAACTACACCGCTTAGATCATTCGGATTCGTTTCCTACTATTCATCAGTCCTCGTTTTTTTTAACTGACCAAGAATCACTTTTGGTAGCAAATATTTAGTTTTGTGATTTTTGGGCTATGATTTTTTGTACGTTTTCGTAAAATATCTTTTCTCTGTGCAGATAAGCTGGAAAAATCTGCCTTCTTTCTGCTTTTTATATAATAATAATGGGTGAACTGGAGGAGACATTTTGAACATTCAAGGTCAAATACAAAAACATTGTTATATTTTTCTTTTTTTTTTTGCAGAAACCGTTTACGTATGCCTTTGTCTTTTTTATCAGTACCAACGCCAACTTTATTCATTTCTGCGATTGTAATTTTGCTCCTCTAGCCTCCTTCGTGGTCTGTTTTACACCTCTCTCAAAAAACACTTTTGGCGATGGTTCACTTCACCCAACCATATGAAGATGTAGCACCTCTGTGATGTGCCTTGGAATGCCATTGGGAGTTTCACTGGAAGTTTACTCGGGACATGCTACCGTTACTGAATGTAAGCGCTGCGTCCATGTTTGGTCATTCGGAGACGAGCATCCCTAAGGAAGGCATATTTCGGCGGGCGCTCAGGCTATACGTTGTTAAATGACACGCTGGTGTTTTTAAATCGGAAGTGCGAACACTTTTTTACGAATTTCTGGCTCTTTTGGATATTTTGACGTCTCTTAGATATTTACTGCAGGAAATACTTATGCAGTTCATGCGATTTTATGACGTTGAATACGTTGACGTTGTTTTCGTGACGACAGCACGTGCAGAGGCCACAACATGGTTGTTGAAATTTTCCAGCTAGTCCCATACCAAACCAAACATGCCATTGCTCGTCCTCACTTATTTGATAGCATCTGCTTCGGTTTCCAAGCAGCATACATTTGCTCGGCGACAATGACCGCGTGCCCAGATTGGTGCAGTACCGGCCCGTCATTGACATTGTATAACTAAACTAGCGGGTTGCGCTTGTCCTTTCTCTTCCGTTTCAGATTCCTTTGCTCGCTTGAATTAAGCTCGTCTTTGAAGTAAGGCAAAATGGACAGAAATCGTGACATTTGCATCCGCAAGCTCAGCAAAATAAAAAAAAAACTGCAGCATTTGAAATCTTTCTATGGGATACTCACAGTGAGTAGGCGAAACAATGAGCAGCCGAGAGTACTACCCAGTAGGTGATGAGGGTACCACCGCACCAGTAGTTGAGAACGCTCACTTCGTCTCGATATATGGCCACCTGTGCAAAAACAAGGAGCGCACATGTTAAGGCACACTGGAGTCGCGTTGACTGGAATCCTTCCTATCAGACGGGGGCTTCGGTCCCATCAATATAACGGGCATTTCAATGGTAAAAACAGCGCCCAGCAGTTCGAATGCATGAGCACACTCAACGGTTAATTTGAGCAGGCTGCGCAGCCCACTTGCCCCGGCAGGCGAAGCAAGACAGCGCAACAGCTCGTCTCTGGACAATGCTCTGGCCATATAGTTTGTAATTAATACCGAGAGGGATAGCTGGCGCCACCGTCTATGCAAGTTTCTTAAAGGGCACGTCATCCACCCTGGGAATGCCGGGAAGACAGGGTATCGCTTTTGTCTTGGCCCTAAAACTGCAACTGCAGAAACACAAATTTTCGCAGATTATATGTTGCAAGGAAGCGTTGTTTTCTAGTCAGTATGTCCTGCTATAAAATATGTTGACTGTACATTGCAATGAATGCGCAGAAAAGCAGACAGGCGTAAACGATAACAGAATTTGCCCATGGCGAGGGAGAGGACTGCCTCTTCATGCCGCCAAATATAGCGAAACGTGCAAACTAATTTTTTGTGTTTAACAGACGCAATTTTAGAGCAAACATTCTTGCAAAAGAACTGTTAGCGCCTAAAACAGTACACTATAGAACCTTCCGTTTACGCATTATAGAAAATATAAACGCTTCACTGGTGTCGTCTGTTGTTGCGGGTTTGGGCCCCATGTCTGTGCATAGGCTATCGTTCGTTCCTTGAGAACCTTGCCCGAGCCCTCGCTTTTCTATGAGAAACTAGTTTTCACGCCATATCTTGATGCCGCGCTTACGTTAATTAGTAAGCGGAAACCTGTCCTACCCGTAAGTGACGGCTGTGTTAATTCTGACAAGTGCCACATACCGGTATTTCAGTGTATTAGTTCGTGAAGTGGAAGTCGTTTCTGCATGTAATGTGCGTCCACCGCCAGTCTTCGAAATAAAGCAAATAAAATCGTCGAAGAGCACGATTAAGATAAGTTGCGCTTGTCGAAGTACTTTGCGCTTTTAAAAAATGTCTCCGAGACTCCCACTAGAAATGCGCACAGTGTTCACAGGAGCCGAATGCTGAGTTCTCAATTCACGAAAACAAAAAAACCTTGTTGCCTTCTTTCACCTTTCAAAGCACAGGTAGCACAGGTTCCCTCTGAGCAAACCCAGCTTGTTGCGTAAATGGCTCCCAGCGTGGGAACAAACGGACTTTAGACTTAGCAGGCACCAGACAGTGTGCTCAGCTCACTTCGAGTCAAGCTCATTCGGATGCTTCGGATATCAAATGAACTGCGCGTGTAGCTGTATAACTACACCACCGCACAAAACATCCTTAGAAAATACAATGGTAAAAACGGAACTGCACAACCAAAAAAATCCAGCACAGTAAACAAGCCACCAGATGTCAATCCGAAGTGCTGTCTTCCCGGCATGCCGTGGGCGTCCATGGTGGATAAAGTGCAGAGCCGCCAGCTTTCCCCCTAGTAAATAGTAAAAACTTCATGGCTGTGGCCCGCGATGTCTAAATACTTAAAAGACATCAAGGCCCTTGCAATGGGATTTTTTTTTGTTTAATGACCACGATTTAGTGGATCAAATTTATGGCCTCACTGACCAAGTTTCGATAGAGCAGAAGCTCTTGTTTCTTGCACAGTACGTTTCAACACCCGATGTGGTCCAAAACTACACGCTGTTCCTCATGGCATTTATGGTAGCGTAGAAGTGTATATTTTGTAGACGAAGGCATGCACTCGAAGACAAATTCAAAAAGACAGAAGGACTTATTTCTGAACTCATTGATGGCTTATGATACGTGTACGTGTCTTCTTTACTGTGTTGCGTTTATTAGTCGGCTGTAGTTCCCTAGAAAAAGACGGCTGCCGGTAAAGGTTCGGCGCCCTTCCGACATCGTTATAACGAGATTGTACTCATAATGCACCAATCTCATGAGTGGTGACATAAAGTTTTCGCTCACTACCTCCCAGTCGTAAACAGTTTTCCGAACTCAGTCCGACAACTTCTCCATCTCCTTCTTTCTGAGGTGGCATTATTCATTCGCATCCCGCGTTTTTTCTTTAGCGCATATGGAGAGTAGCCCCAGCCCTCAACTTACCATAAAGGGATATTTTCCGAGGTTGACCGAGCGGCCTCTGACCACGGTGGGAGAACTCCTGAAATTGCTGAGCCTAGGAGGCCCGCCTGTAGACTTGCCACAATCTGCAGATGGTTTTGAATGTTTCAAAAAACCGAACATTAAGAGAAAATTTTCAAAATAATAAAACAAATGCCATGTTAGAGGCTAGCAGCTTGAATAAGAACGAGTAAAAGCTGATGGAGTGTATAAATAGCATGGCGTTTATAAGAGAAGCCCATATCTGCACGGACTCTTTAGCGGCTAACAAAGAGAGTGACAGGGACAGTAAGCATACCTCAGGAGATACATGCTCTCAATATGACAATAATGAAACGCATTCAGATACATTGTACACGAGAATATACTCAGAATGTTGACCAGAGGAAAGCAGACGCTCTTACACACCAAGCCCCAAATACGAATGCCTTCGCCACTAGCCTCCATTTTGATCTTTTCCCATCCTGTCGTCCTCTATAAGGAGAAGTACACGTGTCCTGATTCCTACGTGACTTAACCCCTCACTGATAACTTCACGAGATTGGAGGAGGTATCCCTTAGAAGGACAAGGGCCAGGGCGGTCCTTGCCCGACGGCCTCTGTTCATGGCCCATGGCAAGTCTTCGAATTGAAAAAAGAAAACAAGCTGCGATCACGTGCAATGTACGCTTTAATTCTGCGACACTGGTGCGCAACGCGTTTCGTAAACCGGGGCACAGTGTTTTTGTTTGTTTTTTTTTTCTTGAGATTGCACATTGGTGATTGTGGTGGTTTCTTTTTGCTAACAAACATTAAATGCGGCTGGGCAGGAAGAAATGCTCATCCCGTAAAGGAACCATCATAGCCATCATTACATATTTCATTGCCGCTGACAGTGCCTACTTTTTTGACTTGGTGAAAAAACCGAAAAATCGATGATCGAGTTTGTTTACATTTCAGTGATGACCATGTTTGTACATATTATGAGTTTATTGTCTGGCAAAAAGTGTGTAGCTTGCATTTTATCATTTATTAAAAATCTCTTTTGAATGTCGAACGTATTTTCTGAGCTGAGCTATTCTTTTCGTACCCCTTGTTGCCTTCTTTCCGCGTTGACGACCGGACGTGTGCCTTCTTCAACATTTCATTTTTTTTCTTTGCTTAAAATTCGAAACGGAAGAGGTTTTCTTGTCTTCTACCTTTGCGTCTACAGGTTCACTAGCAAAATCGGCAACCGCAGTTGTTGTTTTCGTTTTGTGTTGGAGTGGCACATACCCACAATGGAGGATTGGCCAGCGTGCATTGCATATTCAAATAGGGGAAACACACTGACGTAATTAAGTTGCAGTCATTGGTAAGTTTGAGTGAAAAGTAAATAACTTCGGAAATTATGACTAACAAAAGAATCTCCCTGACGCAATGATGTAACCGTGAAGAAAATCGCATGCTGGTTTTCGGACATATCCCTTGACGCTTGCCCCAAAGGAGAGGAGAACCGGAATAGAAAGAGGAAGCCCAAATCGAGCTGGGGGATCTCGAAATAAGCTCTTTGCAGCGGTGCAGACCATTGACGGGAGGGGAGAAAGTGAGAAAGCGACTCAATTTCACCGCATGATTCACAAAGGTTCGACAGAGAGAACCCCGATCGGCACAAATAAAGATTTAATCGTGGTGTGGTATTCTTTAGCGCAAGAGGTTCATGGAACATCTCTCATTGCCGTGAAGGAAGGAAGGGAAAACTTTATTTCTACTAATGCTTTTTTCTGCGGTTTGGGGGCATCTTCAGAAACCTCTTGGTTCTATCCCCACGAGCCTTCTCTGTCGAAGTCGTCCGCCTATAATCAATGGTCGGTTGTCCTCAGTCCAGGGCTCCGCTGGCCACTGCCGCCCGTTGAGCTCGCTGTACCAGACCTCGTTGGTCTTCACAGTGGTTGCTGGGCAGCAGAGTCTCCCATTGCTCCGCACTCGGGTTTTGTATCTTGGGGACCACGTCTATGTTTTGGCAGGCCCATGCGATGTGATATAGAGGAAGTTTTTCGCCGCACCAGGGATATTTGTTCCCGTATATCGTGGGGGCACTTTGTTTAGTATATGTAGGTTTGGGAAAGATCCTGTTTGTAATTGTCTCCAAGTGACAGCTTCCTCTCTGCTGAGAGATTTGTGCGGTGGGGGATATCGCGTTCTTCTGCCTCTATAGTTCTGTAGTATGGCCGAGTATTCCTGGGTGCTGGCGCGAGTTCCGCGGTCTCGTCGGATGCTCGGAAAGTAATGTATCCTCGATCTATCCTGTCGGCCTCTTGGTTCCCTGCCACCCCCGTGTGCCCGGGAAGTGCATAAGCGGACGCTCCAAGGGAATGCCGAATGTCGAAAGTCCGCTGAAGAAAGGAGAGGCTGATGGCTCAAAGAGTGCAGATGCTGGAAACGTTGCAAGCGGGCTATTGTCAAGTGCGCAGTGTTTGGAATAAGAGGAACCACAGGTCCCAAAAGGGCACAGTTTAATCACACATGGCATTAGAAGCAATGCCGAAAATGGCCACGTACTCAGTGAAACGGCAATTCTTTAATATGTGGTGGAAAGTGTACGACTCAGAAGTGCGTCCCCTGAGCCTTCGAGGGCTGTCAGGACAGAAAGGCTGTCAGCAAGTATAATAACCTAAGAAACATTGCAAGGGATCTTTTGTGAGGCCAACTCAATCCCTGCAAACTCTGCAACGAAATGCAGGCGTATGGGCAGGGGCCTGAAATGAGTAACTCCAATCAAAAGGCCTGGAACAAATGCCCATAGCCGTCTTTTCGTCTTGCTGGGAGGCATCTGTGAAAACAGTAGTATGGGTCGGAAAGTTGTACAGATACTCCTCTACAAGCCAGTTTAACAATTTGGCAAGCAAATTATTTGCATATCTGGGGAGAAGGTCGTCAAAGTATGCTGCATCACTAGTCGGCAGGCTTTTTACCTGTACTAAAGAACTTATTGTGACTGAAATTTTCGACAGCAGAGAAATTGTGAACACAACCCTGGAGCTTATATTTAAGCCAAATAATACCAGAGAATAGTGCCGAGTTTGTCGGAAATATGGGGCTAGCCAATACAGGAACAAGCCTTAAACCTCTTAGAAGCTGGAACCGCGAAATCGGTTGAAACACACCTGAAAGTCACGCAAAAACATCTCACGAGCTCATCAACGGGCGACATAAAGGGTGCTAAAAATTAAGCTTTACAGATTTCTGAAAATTAGACACTGAGAGGTACGTTAAAATCACTTCTACATATAAGTTACGCGGCCAGGGGGCCACAAACTGAGGTGATAATTCTCACCGTCAGGCACCTAATAAACTAAAATATATTTGTAAACTTCTCAGCCACTGCGGCTGCCGTCAATGTTTGTAATAGAAACAGAGGCGGTCGCGTTTCATATGCGCCTCCAGAGCTTCGACTGATTGCTCGCAAAGACGCATGCCAGGCGGCGTTAGTTGACGTGAAACTCCACCCTAGTGTGACGCAGCTGTTGTCCCGGGCTTTTCGTCCCTTTAGATATCCGAAAGTGAAATGGAAACAGCTGTCAGCTTCCCCGGTCGCTCTGCGCCATTGCCAGACAAAACGACGCGTCACGCCAGTGGAAGTTTCGCGCCGATCATCACTAATCGTCAACACCTCGCATGCGCATTTACGCGGATCAAGCTGAAAGTCTGAACGCGAATATCTCGTAACACACACGTGCTACGAGAATTCTAATAAAATGGAGCAGTGTAGGAATAGGACTGCCTCCTATACTTTCTAATACAAGCATGCCAGCTTACTTAAGCCCCAAAAATTACTTAAGCCCCGCATAAGTATGAAAAAATGTACAGTCTTTGTCAAAAGTAACCAGGCTACACGTTTTTCTTCTCAGTCGTATAGTGAAGCTATTATGCAAGCCCTCAAGCTCTAAATCTCTGTATGGTAAGAACCCCTGTTCTTACCTTCAAAGAACTTTTTGTTATTTAGGGTAGCCGTAAGGGCTCTGTTATACGAATGAGAAGCAAACAATGGAGCCTGGTTACTTTTGACAAAGGCTGTACTTCACAAACCTCCCAGTGCCTAATTTTAGAAATCACACCCCGTAGGAACTCCATGAAAAATTGCACAGCATTGAGAGGCAGTTAATTGCTTGATGCGCCGTCAGTTAAAGGTGTAGACGCGGCCACTTCGTTCGTTTTATTTATGGGAAATATAGAAGGATAGACTCTCCAACTGCATTAATTCGAAAGAGTAATTTACAGTTCTTGGCAATAAGAAGAAAAGTTACCCGTCTAGTACTGCTTCATAATTACATGTCTGGAAATTTGAAGGCAGATCTTCCTGATTGTGTGAAGCTGTCGAGCACTAGGAGAACACGTCATGTACATGAGCAGTCATTAGAACCAATTTTCGCACGAACTAGTGGATTTAAGAACAGTTTTTTTTCGAACACTGTCGCGGAGTGGAATGGCCTTCCTTCGGGTCTATGTAAGTCTAGGAATTTTGAGAAGGAGCTCAAGAACTTATTGTATGGCTCCTAGTATCTTGTTTGATGGCTCTGGATTTGTGTCCTGTTTACTGACTCGCGGTGTTGTACCTGATGCTCTTTTAGAATTTTTTTTTAGTTGTATGCCCCTCCTGCTTGGGCCAACTCTGGCTTGCAGTATACTGAAATAAATAAAATAACTTACGTCTGTTGTTCTCCAACGTGAGCAGTAGCATGCGCAAAGCGTAGTCGGTAGACGCAGCCGGTGCGTCGGTGGGCGGCGGCGTAGTCGCGAGGGTGGTGGTCTGCCGCGAACCATCCAGCGTCGGGCAGCAGGCGTACGCAGTGGTACCGCGTAGGTCGCACAGTGGCGGGAAGTTCTTGCTCATCACTTGCTCGCGCAGAGCTTCGCAGCCCTCCATCGGCAGGCACCTGCCTCGCTGGCCCGATGGGGTCTCGCAGGCAGCGGCAGCCTCTGGCACTGCTGCAGAATGACCGTCATGAAAACGCTGATTTGCATTCTTTGACTCTGCATGAAAAGTTCATTCCTGTCTAGGGAATCTTTCGTGTACAGGTAGCATATAATGACAAACGCTATTTTTGTAGCAAGTGCTCCAATCAATCAAGCATCTCTGGTTGTTGCAATTTTTGTTAATTTTTACATCTGTACACAAATCCTCAAAGACCTACCATCACAAGGCAAAAGTCTGTCCCCTTCGCAACATCGACTTAATAATTATGAAAGTCTAGCCGGTCAAAACAAGTTCTGGCCCAATAGTCGCCATCTTCAAATCGCGTAATTCTTGATCTCATCTGACGTTAACTGACGGCATTTCCAAGTTGCGTAATTGTTTGCCGTTTTTTCTAAAGGCTAGTAAAGTATTCTATAAAGTTTCACAGTATAAACTCTCCTGTCAGGGTATTTCACCACCTGCAAAGATATGCAATAACATTGTCAACGTATACAGTCTGACACTCACAAAATTGTGAAATACTGAATGGCGAAGAAGACACCGGCAACAGCCGCGGCGCTATTTACGTCATTAAAATCCGCGCTTTAAAAAAGAAAAACGCATTAAAGCCGCGTTCACTGGTAATGAGGCAAAAGCAAGCTGCGACAATCGCGTTTACAATATTATTTCCGGCAGGCAGACTGTTCAGCGTTGTCTTAATTTGGCAGTTCGTCGCCGACTTTAATTATCGATAACTGCATGGTAAAAGGTTGTGAAGACGTTGTTTTCGAAAAATGGATGAAGACGCTTGCAAATAAACAAAACCCATGCTCTTGACATCCTCTTTATCCACTGAACGTACAAAATATTTCGTTTGTTTCAGGCGAACGGGCACAGGCTGCCCGTGTCCACCGTGCTTTATTCTTTCAAGGATAAGTTACAGTTAATACTGTTCGATTTTGACGGTACAAAACAAAATAAAAGCTCGAGGAAGGCAACCAGAACAGGCTCACAGCTGGCACTGAGAAGTGACCAACTATAGAATTATAGATGCGGGCGATACAGCATTTCAAAACTGAGAGTTCTGCAGACTCTACACAGATTGCAGACTGTATACGGGAAATTAGAGCAGTTGCAATGGCCATATTTTTTTTTTTGCAAATACAACTACACATAAAAGGTAAGAGTGACGCAGTAACACCACCGCAACGGGGACCCTAATGAAGTCACCCTCGAGAAAGACGTTTTGTTGCGAAAGCAACACTACGCGAGTCGCCGGCCATACTGCGCATGCGCAAGCATGCGCTAGGAGCACTGACGTCACACGGCGCACAGCTGGCGTGCCGCCGCCGTCGCTGCGCGGGTGACTGCCGCCGCGCTGGCCAGTTGCGCATGCGCAGTAGCGGCGCATAGCTAGCGTGCCGGGGTCGCCGCCGCTGCCGCGCGCTCTCTATCGCCTATCTCTCCTCGTTGCTTTCGCAATCCTCCAGGTTTAACCAGAGCTAAACCACTGCCAATTTTTTTTTTTAAAGCAACAGAACAAGTTTTACCTTCTGGTGGTCCCGCAAGCATCACCGGGGCCTGCTGTGGTCGGCTCTTGACAGGAGGGCGGGCAGGCTCTGAATACCAAAGCGCTTGGTTCAGATATCAGATATCTTCGAATCGAGCACTAAAGCTCAATCTCGAGAAAGATTCTTTGGCGGCAGTGTCCACGCAGTGACAGTCAAAACGACTGTACTTTTAATGCGGACGGAAGATCACCGCGCTATCCACATTGTTCAAAACCCTCAACGTCGGGGTTCCTTGCTGTTTTCTCGATTGGCACGTTAAAATAAGTATATCTGATTCCAGTTGTTAGGTGAAACCAGACGTTTCTGCTGTCTTGTTTCTCTTCCCGGAGTGCATAATCTCAGTATAATTAATAAAACCTAACAGGCTGGGTACAGATATAGGTGCCATTCAAACAGCTAGCTACTCAGTAAAGATTTAAAACTCGATAAAGTTAAGTGTCGTGACATTAGAATCTCGCAACGGGGCTCAGCAATTAGCTCACTTATACGCGAGAAGTGTTGCCGCCATAGGTGGTGTATCTCGTCTTCAACTGTGAGAGTGCATCACTTCTTCATAAATGCACTACGTCTGTGCAGTACGTAGAAGATTGAGCGGTCTATGCCTTGTTTGTAACTTGTGTGCAAGCGTTTCGATCTCTCTGGGGTTAATGTGCATGAAGGCACAAAAGCAACAGGTCAAACGACAAATACCTCAGTTCGGGCTTTCAATCTGCCTTGGAGCCATCAAATCTTAAACAAGGCAAATTCTCCCTCACTTGACAAACTTCCAAGTTTTGTTGCATGAAAGAAATGCTAAGGATGCGAGGACACTGTTCCTTTTGAGACAAGTTCACCTTTCTTGGCCGTAACTTCTTTTTTTTTTCGCTGCTGTGTTCCCATGTGCTCTAATTGAATTCCTTATGGCAATACTCCACCCGACTCCTAGACGGGTATTTTTCTTTTTCCTTGCTAACGTTTACCTTTTCTTTTATTTTGCTTGTTCCTTTCTGTTCACTTGTGTTTGATTTGTATTCACTTTTTTTTTAATTCCAGAGTGCACTGCTCAAATTTTTATCATGTTTGTCATTTTTGTTCGCCCACCTGCTATGGTTCCTGATGGGACTGGTAGTATTGTAAATAAAATAAAACTTTAAATTGTGAGGCAACTGCGGAATATTGTAAGATACTGTTGTGAGCATATTGGTGGGAATGGCCTAAACTTCCGATGCTTAGCGAAGTCTTTCTTTCAAAATTTGTCCTGCGCTCGCACCGAGCAAGTAATGCTGCCATAGAAAACCAGTGCGGTGCGTCTCTGACAATAAATAGCAGAAATCTAGAAGCGTCCCGAGGAGGGATCTGCGGATTCCTATGGTGCAATCTTAGGATATCTGAAAATAAGAGGGACGGAAACTTGAGCGAGTTCGGTATAGGCGCATACTGGGTGGAATAGCGCAGCCAGACGGCAGACAGACAGAAAGGAAACAACGCAGGCAAGCGCTCATGGGCTCATAAATAACTTCCTTCCCGTTGGACCACTGTGGTTGTCCAGAACTACTGATTGTAGAGTCATAAGCCTTCATAATTATTGCTTGGTTAGTTCATCTGCAAGTCGCATTTTTATTACTTTTCTTGTTCTGTAAGGATACTATTCAGCCGTCGTATCACATACACAGGTCTATGGTAGAAAAAGAGCAGGAAAATAGGGTTCTTTACAGCACAAAGCAAAGTGAACAAGGGTTTAGGGGGGAGCCTCAGTGTGCTTAGCCAGTGCTAAGACAAGAGGGCTGTCTTCGTCTGGGCAAAGCGGTCATCATTGGCGAAGGTTATTAAATAGGCCCTTAGCTCCGAGGATTATGTATGTTCGGGTGGGGGCGAAAGTGCGATGTGGGATGAGCGTTGTGATGGAGAGCGTGAACCTGAAACCTGCTGTCCAGGCGGTATGGCTGCTAAAGAGGATTAACGGATTGAACTGCAAAAGTGTGACAACGAAATGCGCCAGCTCAGACGAAAGGAATCCGGGGGTTGGAGAGGGTGGAGATGTAGCAAACGTAGGCGTAAAAGACTCTATCCACGCATGCGGAACTGCGACATGTGGCATAGTAAGGACTGCTTGGGCTGACCCGGAAAAGCTCGGAGAAAGCAACTGAATACAGCCAACCGTCCAATGAGCCACGCCTCGTAAAAGAGAAGCTTTTAGCCTGTAACAAGGCTCTTCTTTTAATCTGACATGGACTTTAAAAAGCGGCACCGTTTTGTCCCAAGAAGTGACTTACTATTCCTTTTTAAACCGTGTACAAAAGGTCATTCAACTCCTTGCTGAACCGCTACTCGATCTTTATACAAAAGGAAAACTATTTGCCTAAGAAAAGGATATAGGTGTTTTCTCTGAACAGTTTGGTGTGCTGGGACATACAGTACACGCTGGCATTGCAATATCAAGCTAAGTTACACTCTTAAAGAAGAATAGCAAGGCAAAAAGTGATCGCAGTGTGTTCAGTTTACTTTTTTTTTTGTAGGGGCACCGTTGTTTCGGCTGCATTAACCAACCGGTACGCATTCTTTCATTACAGAGTTTATGACTCAGCAACCAAGCAAGGTAAAAGCGTGTTTAAGTTCGCATTACTTCAGAATTTCTTCCTCGGGGCTTTCTTCCTGGGGACTTTCTCATAAAGCAACGCGATCAAGTTTCCTTCGTGCAGGGCCTTTCAGAAATACGAACCGTAGTTGCCAACGCTTGTCTTATCACGTCTGTATAAGCACCCAGACCCGCTCGAGTCGACTTGCGCTGCCGACATCTCTGGGATTTCCATTACAGCTTGTCGCTTGAAGAAACACATTCAGTAGTATATTCACCCTTTGAATGTCTGCGAATTCATATCGCACGCACACACAATCCTTTTGTTGAGTTTCTTCTATAGCAACACTTAAACGTTCCTTCGATCTTTTTGACTGAAAACGACGTCTTGACCAGTAAACATTTTTAGTGCGAAACCACTAGTTAACACGGTCCCAGCCAAGAATCTTCTGTGAAACCTCGGTGTAACTCGGGTAAGCTCGGCTTAGTTCGGAGGGGCGTCACGCCAGCTGCAGCCATTGGGATGGTGACCTTGAGTGTGACCCTAGCCAAACCTGGCATAGCAACAGACCACGAAGAAATAAAATAAATAATATCGTGACTGGGTTCCGAACCCGCGGCGCAGCGAACAGATCAGCTTCGTTGGCTACTATACGAAGGCACTATGATATCGCAGCAGCCGATCAATCATCGTGTTAAACTGCAGCACACTCTCTCGCTGTGCATTGCGCATCGCCTTCTTCATCAACTTCCATCTCCGGCGCGAACAGATCGGATCGTCTTAACCTCGATCAGAGCTTAACCGTAGTCTAATAACTTTGCCAGACGCGCCGACGACGCAGCAATGCGCCAAACAGGCTAAACACATGCTATCGCACGTCTTCTCAGTGAAACTACGTTAAAATCCTACCACCTTTTTTAACCCTTGGGGATTAGTTGTTTTCTGTATTGGGTCAAAGCTGAAATCTCGCACATGCTTCAAGGTTAGACCGGGAGAAAGAAGCGCGTAAGGCAACTCGCTTCCCTGTGTGGTCAATCCCCCCTCGTGCCATTTAGTCAAGGACACAGCAGCAACAACAACATGCGTAGAGGTGCGGGCTGAAAATGGTAGTTCATGCTTCTGAAAACAACTGACAATGAGCACACAAACGTACAGAACTACATGACGACCCCAGCTTTCACAATGCATAATACGGTTGTAAGACATTGCATTTTTTTCACCGGCGAATTCACTCGCACATCGTTCTAGGACTGTCGTACAAGTTAGGTCGCATGAGCGCAAACATATTTCATAATATTTTTTTTTCACCTCATGGAACATTCCTGATTGCTACTGCCTGCTCTAGAAACGAGCGAGTGTGACGCTGAATAACCTGGCATCAAGTGGAAACAAATAAAGGGCCAGTTCCCGGTAAAAAAACGCTGTTTACGGCCGGGTCGCAATTGCGGTCAGCTCACCAGGCGCGGTCGTTGAAGTTTGGCTGGCAGCTCGTTCCGGAAGGGGACAGCACACGATGGGCAGCAGCACCCGGACTCCGCAGAAGATGGGGAACTTGAGTCGGCCGACTTCACTCAGCGACTGCAGGCACTCGTGCACGGGCATGCAGGTGCCGTCGGTGAGCTCGAAGTCTCGCCTGGGGTGTCTCGCGCGGCATGGTTGTTTCTTGCCTGCGCAGTCGCCGAACCGGGTGCGTCACGAGGCGGGTGGCATACAATAAAAGCGGCTGTAGGGGGGCTTTTCACCACGAAGCTTTGATAAGTGCTGTTGTGGTTGGTCGATTACTGCCACAGATGTTGGTTAATACTCCGTCGAGCGTAGAAGTCTCAGCGCACGGGACACCTCCCCCCACGCCTCTGTCGCGTGGGTCCGAATCAGTATACCCTTGCACTCGGCAGCAGGGTGCTCAGGCTGCCACCCAATCTCTACAAAGATATAACAAGAAGAACCTTCATATGCTTTTAATTATTATTTTTTTGTATGGGCACTGTCAGCTTCAATGATGAAGCGAAAAAGAAGATCTCGCCATTAGTCAGCGCCCATGCTACAGCGATGAAATTTGAGAATCTCGTTTCGCCGTTTCCGAATTTCCAGACACACGCGCAGCGCGATGAGTGCGACAGTTTACATGTTCTCGTCTCGGTCAGATGTCAGGTTCAGATCCACATTACACTACTTGAAGACTCATGCGATGAAACTATCAAGTATATAAGTATGAAAGTATAAGTCTGTAAATCCAAACTAGGGAAATGCGAACATATTGTGCTTCTCTTCGTCTGGTAAGCAATGCACGCCGACTTTTTTACCATTTAAAATAGATGGTCGGTAATTTGATATCGGCTATGCTGTTCTCGGTGTTCGGGTCTTAATTCCTCCTCAGCAGAGCTTGCATATAGGAAGGTGGCGCAAGTTAACTTGTGGACCATGGGGACGGAAGTACGCCGAGCATCAGTCCCTCAAGCAGAGAAATTATTGAATCAGGAATGCGGATCTGGAATCAGGAAGGCGGATCTGTCCCGTCTCGCTGCCTGAAGCATTCATTCATTTATTGTTTTGCTATTGTGGTCTGTTCAGCTGGATTGTACAACGAGACGGACGTTATGTGCCACATATGCATCAATATTAAGACGATTAATTACGTTAAGTTAGGCAATGAACTGTTTATTTTTAATTTTAGTGGGCAAGATTATATTGCGAAATTGATGGCCGTCAAGGTCGAAGGCGAGCCCTGTTTTTAAATTTCCTTAATCGACAGTGTTGTTCAAAATGTCGAACGTCAAAAATGCGCATTTGAAGCTCGTTGAGTTGGCTTTCCCACATTACATATATATAAAATGGCGTCGCTGCGCATGGTATCCAAGCGTCCCTTTCTTCTACATCGTCAAATACACCAACTCCACGTGTATTTGAAGCATAAGTTCGATACACACCATTTCATCCATTGCATTGCGGAAATGCCAACTGAACCAGCTTCAAATGCATATTTTTGACGTTCGATATTTCGAACCACGTTGCCGAGTAAGAAAATTTGAAAACAGAGTTCACGTTTTGATTTTCACGGCCATCAATTTCGCTATATAATATTTCTCCCTTAAAGCAAAAAATAAGAACGTTGATTAGTTCATTTAAGTTAATTAATAGGCTAAATATTGATCCATATGAGATACATAATGTTCGTATTGCTGTGCAGTCCTGCTCAACAGTCCGAACATGCGTGTCTCTCACAATTTTTAAAATAAAAATCTCTAAGGGTTAAAATATATCATCCTCTATGTATCAGGGCTATAAGGCGTCACCGTTAGCACTATCTTCCACATAAACTAGGAACCAAGAAAATATACCCTTGAAAAAAACCTCCTTCGACACGGTTTTGGTACTATGCGATGACTAGCCGGTCCATTCATAAACTGATCCATCAAAAACGAAAACTGGATTTCGCTGCCCAAAAATGAAGTTCACTTTTTAACCGCAGGTGATTGTCGTTAAACCGTAGTGCGGCAGCTCCAAATGTTTTTCTTTCTCTGTGGTCGAACTGCCTTCCTTTCTTTTCTGCGGTTTCTGGACGGCGCAAAAACCGTCCACTTCATGCCCAGGCGCGTGGGGGAAGCCCCTTGTGTTAACGCTGAGATCCTCCTTCGTTCTTAGCGTTCAGTGACCGCTTCATCTCAGATCACACACTGCTCCTCGAAACGGAGTGACATTTGACGCTGTTGCCCATTCAGAAGGCCACGCCGAAGGCACACCGCACAATATCAGAAGCGAGCAAGCCTTGCATTTACCTCTTGCGGCTTCCGCCTCTTCGTGCAGACACACCGACAGGAAAACCAGAAAGAGTACGAGCTGTGGCGCCGAAGCAGGAGCTCGCGCACGCCGGCTGGTGGTACGCATGGCGTCTCCTCCGTTTCCTTTCTCTTGCCTCCGTTTCCGGTTCCGGGCCGCGGCCCAAGAGGTGTCGGCGCTGCAACTCGGACGTTATCCGTCGCTCGTCGCGCACACTTCTCGGTACGGCCCCGCGACTGAGCAATCTTGCACACGGGACGGCAACGATCGTCTCACTACGCGCGCCACGATAGCATGCGCGTAATCAAGCGCGGGGAAACCCCTCCTCTTTTACGAGCGACATCTACCGATGGTGGCAGGCAGTTAGAACGAACTTCCTCTTTCGCCTGCTTTCTGTCCCTTTTTATTTATTTATTTTTTCAGTATAGCGAAATTAGGGGAAATTGAGAAGAGGCGAAAGTTGATCTTTTGGTTTCAATGCCGGGCTATGGGCGATGCGAGCGCGTCGTAGTGCAGGGGCCCCGATTTCGACTGAGTAGCGTTTCTTGGGCGCTCAAAAAATATCCCCGTACGCGAGTGTGCTTGCATTTCGCTTCGCCCAAAAATGGGACCGCCGGGACAGGTGTCGAACAAACTTCCTGGTACCCGAACACGTGGCAGCGAGTTCGCAGGAAAGCGCCATCACAAAGGCGAGCAAAAGGGGTGAGTTAAGCACCCAGGGAACACACGAGTTATGAAAAACTATTTTGGACTCCACAGAATTGCGCTAGTTCAGCGAGGACGACAGAGCGCTCTTTGATGGTGGCTGCACACAGAATGCGGGCGTTCTTTGTTTTTTAGACCGAAGGACAACACGACAACATGAAGGCAACGAACTCAACTGTTTTTCTTCTCTCCTTCGCACCCTTTATTCATCCCCCTGACTCCAAGTGCAGCGTAGTCAACTGGGCACTGTCTCGTTATCCTCGACGCCCACCCTTTCTTTTGACTCTCTCTCTTTCTCATGCACGGCTATGCTTGACGATCGAGAAGGCGAATCGTGAAACAAGGAGGGGGACATGAAGAAAATCTGTGCAGCATTATACTCGCCTTTCTTGGATATTTGATCGGTTGTTGAGCTGTTAGACTGTCTTAGGCGGACAGACAGGGAATTTATGCATTTATATGTGAACCATACGGAGTATTGAAAATCAATACCAAGGAAAGCAACCTACCTTCCATTAAGACTAATGCAAGCAGATCATAACGAAGTGTACGTTATGCCTTTGGATTGAAGCTACAAGTTAAGTTACCTTAGAAATGTATGGTACATGGAGCTTACACTTTCCAGAAACTGCACGCTATATCATGCTCGCAGCTTGTTCAGCGGCGATAAATTTCACAGAAAATTGCCTTATAATCCTTCCGTTATTTGACTGCAGTATCAGAGTGGCTCGCCCGCTTCGTAATAAAATCCGCAGCTGATTGCAGACGTCGGCTCTTGGTGAAACGATTCTCCGGATTATCCGAATTCTGATTTTCCGGCTCGGGAGCTGCAGTGTTGTAGGCGTTACCGAAAAAAAAGTAACTAAATACGTTACTCGTTACGCTCAAAATAAAATAACGCGTTACCGCCCCACGTTACCTACAAAAAAAAAGGTAACGCGTTACCGTTGCTGTTACCGAAAAAGCATCGCACGTTACTTTGCCGTTATCCACGGCCATAAATTTTAATCAGTGCGTCATCGCTGTAAGAACTCAAGATAACAATTTTATAAAGCTCATTTTTCACATAACTTCAACTTCACAAAAAAAAAACATAGCTGTACTCAACAAATTTACAGTAATTCTGGTGTGCGTCTGCTTACGAAATTACGCGGAAATTGCGTAGCAATAAAGAAATGCTTAAATGGCATAGTTCCGGAAAAAAATATATTTGCGCACATAAAAAAAAATTTTTTTCACTTGAACCTACACATTATCGCAAAAATGCGAGTGTTTATGTTAACGTGTTCAAGGTCAGCCTCGGTCGCTTAAGAGCTCAATATGCAGATACGTAGCTGTTGTTGCAGATATAACTAAACAAAATTTATTTTGAAAACAATGTTGATGAAGGGAGAAAGTTGGAGCGACAGTGTTGTTGAGCAGAAAATTTTTAGAAAGTTTAATATGAGGTAGCTCACTACTGCCCGCAGAGGAACAAAGGCCCATTATCTTCTTTTCTTCCCTCTGCAATCCAGCTAGTTGACTGCAATCCCCTTTTCTGTGCTCTACCATTGTACTCTTTCGATGGCTCTCTAGGGGCCATCTTGAAGTAAACTGGCGACATTCCTGAGTTTACTCAGAAGGGGGAACTGCTCACGCAAAGAATGCGAGAGGGTCGCCTGGGAACGAGACCTTTTGGTTGGAAAACAAGCTTACGGAGTAACCGACTTACAGATTTCTGCAAATGGCCAATCGGTGGCTCGGCATGCGTCCACTCTTTAGAGAGCTGTGTGTGTGCGTGGTTTGGGACAAGTGTGTAAATGCGTGTTCGCGCTTTTTTTTTTTTAGATGTGTGCGTCGTCAAGGGCAGGTGTTTTCTGGCATGCATGCGAGCCGCAACAAGGGTCGTCGAGAGCACCTGGAGATTTTGTTTATTTGCAACATCATTTTCGGCGTTTTTTTTTTTCTGAAATAGAGGCGAAGGGGGACAATTGAAATAAAAAAGTAACTAGTAACGTGACACCTCACGTTACCAAACAATGTTAACGTAAGTACGTTACCCGTGACAGTTCCGAAATGGTAACGAGTACGTTACTAAGTTACCGAAAAAAGTAACGCGTTACCGGTAACGCCGTTACTTGTAACGCGTTACCGACAACACTGGGGAGTAGTCGGTGTACTCACAGAAATTTCTGTTTTACGCTGCCTTGCTTAAGAAGATGGTAGGCGGAATTGGCAAAGGAAATAATGTTTTTATATTTATCTTTAAAAAAGCTACGATTTTTGAAAAACATATTCCTCAAACAGCTCGCTAGTATCAGCAATGGAAGATATTTAAAAGTAGCTCGAGCCTCTCCTTAGCGCTCCTTAAACTAGGCGTGACCTCAGGCGTTTGCATGGCTGTTTTTAGCTTCAAAACAAAGGAAAAGAGATGAAAACGGGGTTTCTTTTAGATAAGTTTCACAAAAAATCAAAAAATCTTCTCTCCTTGATTTATTCAGTTTAGGGCAGCCTGGCGCTCTTCGTTAGCGTTGGACGGCGACCACTTCTCTTGCTTGTCGCGCGCCCTAGTTTTTGGAGTATACGGAAGCTCGCAGCTGCTTCGTGCTTTTGAAATACCTTGCGGAGACAGCGATAGCTCGTTTTACCGCAAATCTAGCAAAAAAGAAACGTGATAGTTCAGCGGAGCCAAATATGTTACACCAGGGGCGTTCTGCCATGTGGCGCTGAACTACTTGGGAAACATCCACTTAACAAACATTTTTACGGCTCTGCGGAGCGAAAGAAGAAAACGAATGTGAAGGCATCATAACGCAGTTTGAACGAAACAATGCAGAAAACTATGTAATAGGCTCATTTTAGGATCCGCTGCCAAACTCCTAACTCCAGTTTCTGAAAACATTATTTTTGTGCATTGAAAGAACATTCTCTGCAGTTAGCAGATCACTCACCGAAGGTTTCTTCTTTTTTTTTCGGGAAGGAGGGGGAGGGAAAAGAGATTACTACATGCCACTTGCATATACTAAACCAATCAGCTTTATGTGCTCGTCAAGTTTCCTTTTATAAATAAATTTGTCTCCGCAGAAAGCGTTACCGGTACTTTTAAAAATTATTTAGAAAGAAGCGTAATAGCGATACGGATGTTTTTGGTTAAGAAAAAGATGTTGTCGTCGGTAACTAAAAGAAATTTCATTTCTTACAGCTTTAATATACATTTCAGAAATGTTCCTGACCAATTTAAGAACATTTGATCAATTTTCTTTTTGATAGCGTGAATATGCTGAACGTTTGTGCTTTTTTTTACGAAACTTCGCAGCAAGTGAACAGCCTTAGCAGCTATCTGAAAATTTTGAATGTTTTCTTGAACAGGTTCTGAAATATTAGAACGACAAGTCGAGCCGTACGTTGGCTTCCCATCTGCCCTTAATCCCAGATACCACGAGATACCACCTCTGAGATCACTCACTTTCTGGCAGGAGGACCATGCCGATGCCCGTATTAAAATATTCATCAGCTTTTAAGCGTCGGAACTGCGGAAATAGGCTTCGAAAAACGTTACACTCTTATTTAACATCCCTTGTAAGGGACGAGCATGTAATTGTCACGGCTATTAACATCAGCCCTATACAAGCACTCAAGAAAACAGATGCACAGGGGTGATAAGCGTGCGCGCAGCACACGCGCAGAGTTTTATTAAATTATACGAATATTTGCTCATCCGGTAGGACGTCCGCCATGGCGTTGTATATCCAGTCCACGAAGTTCGAGACTCTCGTGTAGACGCCGGGGTAAGAGGCCGACCCGCAGCCCACACCAAACGACACGATGCCAACAGCTTCGAAAAAGTTCCGCCCGTCCCGGTCGGAGTTTATCAGCAGTGGCCCTCCCGAATCTTGCTGCAAAATGAATAAAGGTACCGGGTCTTAGGAAGTGATTATTTCTCTGACAGCCTAAAACGCATTGACCGGCAACATTGCTTTTAAGGCCAACCTACACAAGGTCGCAATATTTGCCTCACTTAATGGAATGGAGTGCATATTGCGACCACGCACAACGACGAGGGACGAAGAGAAAAAAGCACAGGACAAGACGCGGAACTTCAACTAAGGTTTGCTACAAGGAAAACCACATTTATACAAGATTCTTAATCACACCTGGTAAACAGCCGACACCATCACACCATACAGGCACGTGGGCGCGCGTGGCACAAGTTAGCATCTAGATAGTTAAATTCTTTCTTGGATAACGATACTGAAGTGGAGCTGATGCTTGTGCTTTCCTCTCCTGTGCTTTCTTCTCTTCGTCCCTCGTCGTTGTGCGCGGCTACAATATGCACTCCATTGTCAACCACCAACTAGTCCGCCTTCACTTGTTACATGTCACTTAATGCAGCGATGCAACATTGGCTCCGTAATCGTCGTTTAGAAACAACGTCGTGACGCGAACGCTTCACGTAAACCGAAATTTTAGTGACTGTTCAGGAAAGTCGCAAATTTTAGCAAATGTGCACCACCATCGCCATCACCCTAGCTCTGAGCAGCAGTACACAGGCCTCTCCCACTGAGCCCCAGCCAGCTCTGTCCTTAGTCGCGGCCATCGTGTCTCGGCACATTTCTTAACCTGCTCAGAATGCTGGCAGTGTGAAAACAAAGAGCAAGTGATGGACAGAAACCGCGCCTTTTGTGCAATTGTTGGCTTGAGTGTAAGTTGGTGTAAGTTGGGTGTTGGCTTGAGTGATGGTGAAATGGGGCAACAGCGTGGATGCCAAGGGTAGAGAAACACTGTTGTAAAATGCAGAGAGCCAAATTTTATCATATTAGAAAATTCTTTCGGATAGAGTAGCCGCTGCAGGCGCAGGACAGGATTAATTGGAGGGATATTGAAGAAGCATTTGTCCTTCACATGGATGTAGCTTGGCTCAAGTCGATGATTGTGATGATGAATGGCTTGCCGCTGGCAAGCTTCCATAAAAACTGTTCCCTCACCCATGTGTCATTCTTTTTCTACAGATCTTCATTCCCGGACGAGGAGAATTCGCAACGGGAGCCAAGGAACATCATGGAAAGGCACACGCATCATCACATCGTCTTTCGTAAGCGTAGCAAACGGAATACACGGTCAGCTCCATTTGTATACCTGGCAAGCGTCGACGCCACCGTCCGTAGTGTTCCCACCGCACAGAAAATCGCCATTTATGCCGCGAGGGAACTTGCTCTCGAAGCTGTCCAACTTCTGGTATGCGCGTTCGCACGATGGGTTATCAACCAGAGGTATCCGAGCTTCTTGGAGAATCGTCTGCAGCCGGCCTCCTGCAAGCAGTTTTAAAGGTGTTCAAACGTCGTCGAATGCAAATTATCCAATGAGTGATTCACCCAACCAGCTCACTGCGTTTATAGACGCCTACACTGACACCGAACAATGGCGTTGCGCTAAGATCGAATGCATTTCCTCTGAACCGTAGTTTTCAATCCCGCAACTCTGATGAAGCCAGTTACAACAAAATGTTTGGCAATATAATTAATTTACGTTGTTACTTTGACCTAACTACAAACCTCTATTTCGAACAGCGTTCCACACGAGCTGTAAGAAGTTCTCTCAAAGATAAATTTACACTCTCTTGTCAATCCGAATAAACTCGTCCAAATACTCCTTTTTCCCACAGGCAGTAGCTGAATGCATTCCCTGCCTCAGGCCATTTTACAAACAGACAATATGCATTAATTTCAATATTGTTTGGCGGGTTAATGATCTGATCACAAATGCTTCGTTGCTTGTTGTTATTGCGTCATTAATGCGAGAGCATTAAAGGTCTCGTTCACGAGAAGAGCCGGCGTCCATCCATCCGTGTCACGGCTGTATCTGCACAATAGAACGACTGTGTATTGATGTTTCGTTTCAGCTTTAGTAGCTTAAAACCAGCAGCAGAGAAGAAACAGACACAAGGAAGGAACACACAGACGTGAACGATGCAGCCTCGCCCACGTCTGTGTTTTTCTTCCTTGTATCTGTTTCTGCTGTGCAGGTGGTTTTAAGAGATCATGCGCCAACTAGCTCAACAATCCACCTTATTAAAGTTTGAGTCGATTATACAAAGTTTGCATATAGTTTACGCTTGCGACTACGTTTCCGTCCGCTCTCTCGTCTGCTATTCACGTCCGTCGTGTGAATCCTTTAGCCCGCGGACGACCCTCTGGCGTGATGTGACGTCTTCGGATTCGTTCCGCGAGACCTGCGATTCGGTCCTCCGTGTGAATCCACCTTTAGCGACGGAAAAATTAGTTACAATTCACAATAGTTTTACAAGGCATTAGTAATTACCCAAACACTTAATACGCGAGTTAAAGAGCCTTTCTCTCTTGCCCAGCACTACAGCCCTCGATTACAATACATATTCACGTAGGTCTGCTCGTATATGTGAAGGAAGGAGGCTTCCCGCCCTCTTTTCAACTTTCTTCGGGACTGTGACTTTGAATACAGATGGTGACTGCTACATTTGATGACTACTGCGCGGTTTGGGCACATGCCAACGTAGACTGGTGATTTTAGTTAATGTCTGAGTTTCGCTACAGTGGAACAGTAGCCGGCAGAACATTTGCAAGGCTAATCCCACCAGTGACAAACAACACCTCAACCTAACTGCCCTTTAATAGTGAACTCGAAGCGGGAGTCCGATTGAAAAAAGCCAAGAATATATTAGGACAGGGGCACCACAGTATTCTGTTCCAGCCGTCCCTTTGTCGAGATGTTTCGTTGGTCCGAATAATTTCTTGTTTGTTTGTTTGTTTGTTTGTTTGTTTGTTTGTTTGTTTGTTTGTTTGTTTGTTTGTTTGTTTGTTTGTTTGTTTGTTTGTTTGTTTGTTTGTTTGTTTGTTTGTTTGTTTGTTTGTTTGTTTGTTTGTTTGTTTGTTTGTTTGTTTGTTTGTTTGTTTGTTTCAAATAGGAGTGCATGGACAACACCTCGTGGCGCCTGCTGCCCTTTAGCGCAACCGCCAGCGAAGCAAAGCTGAAGAAACCGTTTTCCAGTCATGTCAGCCGGCGGGAACACCCACCGAACGTGTCGTGTCCCCATCCGAGCACGGTGGCGTCGTCTCGGTCGGGGAGGGAGTCCCGCTCGGGAAGGCAAGCTGCCGGCTTGCGTATGTAGCTCTTGAATGCCGATGCGTTGAGGAACAGCAGCGCCACATCGTTGTAGTGGAAGCGGTCGTCGTAGTCGGGGTGGATGTGCACCGACTCCACGTGACGCTCGACAAAGGGCTCGCTGCTTTGGTCCGATATGCTGACGCCTCCGACGCGGACCACGTAGTGAGTGTCGCTTCTGAGGAAAGAAAGAAAAAATTGCCGACGATTACGTTACTTTCTAATGCGAAATTTGAGCGCAGCACATTAGCTGTTTCAGCTTTTCGATAGATTGAGGCAAAGAATTCAAGCAAGACATGTGTGTACAATTACAGGCAACTTGTTATTTTTCACACATATTCCTTCCTCAAGAAACACTCCGCTAACAGTTCTTGATTGTCATGAAGGAAGCTTTGAGGTAGGAGAAATAGATAAATATATGCTCGACCTGCTGCACCGATGCTGGTTCTCAAAGAAGAGATCTATGCATATGCAAGGTGGTGGTGGTGAAAAACTTTATTATTAGAGGAGTATTTCGCCAGGTTGCCACAGCCGTGGGAGGATTTACGAGCGAGTGGAACGGGATGTTCTCCCACATTAGTGGTAAGGAATTCAGGTTTGTTTGTCTTTATATCTACATTAAAGTCTCCGCTCACATTGCCACCCTGGCAGGTGGCAGTTAATGGTCGGTCGCGAGAGTTCGCTCAAAGTTGTCAGCACTAACGCATACGGCTAGCCCTCATCTCTCTCTCATCAACCCACGTATCTATAAGCGTGATGCAGGCGTCCACTGACCCAGGGAGCCAGTTATGCGCATATGCGCACTTCCTTTCTTTGAAATGATCGGGGTGTAAAACGTTCTATACGCCAACGCCAATAACACAATGAACGCCGATGGCCTATGGCTTCAGCGTGGCGTTTCTGGCACGACGTTGTCGATGCCAACGCATGCAGCGCACATCTGTCACAACCACCACGTAGCTTAAAGCACGATTGAGGTGTCCACTGTTCCAAGGGAGCAGTTATGCGCCTTCCCTCTAGTTAAAGTGTCCACCGAGATGTGTGAGACAGATAGTGCGCCATTTCCTTTCCTCAAAAAAAATTTACCAATTTTGCCCTCTGCTTTCCAAGCTCCCGCTCCATTGGTTCCGCAGCTTAAAGCGCGACTAAGGTGTCCACTGCTGGTTACAACGGACAACGGCGATGGTGACGCCGCGAAACGCAGAAACCGGCGCCAGAGAGCTGCGCTCTCTGTGCTCGCGCTGGCCGGGAATCTAGATGTTTGTAGGAGTGCAACGCGAAAAAAAGAAATGTTTGCACAGATTCGAGTGCGAGACAGCATACAATGTGCACGCACACATAGGAAACCTTTAGGGCATAGAAAACCCTTCCCCCCCCCCCCCCCCAAAAAAAAAAAAAAAAGAAATACGGCTATTATAGGGGGCTCCATAGAAAGGGCATGTTTGGCGGCCGTTTATGTCCAGGCGACCGGGTAAAAATTGGCTGAAGGCTTAGCTTGGGTAAAAATTGGCTGAAGGCTTAGCTTGGTTAAGCCTGGCTGATTGCGAAAGCAATAATACCTGGCTGCGCTTGGTTCTGCTGGTAGTTTCGTTACTCGGATTCACGCGTAGCAGACTCGAACTCGCCAACTCTTATCTCTTGTTCTTCACGTCGCTGAGCCACGATTTCACCGTCTCGAATCACCACAATGCTCTGCTCTTTCTTGGTTGGTTGGTTGGTTGGTTGGTTGGCCTCAAGTAGAATGGCACATACCCACTACGGGGGAGCGGCCAAGACACAGGCGGTGAACTGTTGGAATGATTAGGAGTTTTAGAGAAAAAGGAGTAGTAATAGGGTATCTTGGCTGTATACTGCACTCTTCTTTTAGCAAGCCGCTCTTCTTTCTGTTCCGACGTTTCTTCCGCACGGCGTTTTCTTCTCTTGTGATTATATCGCTCCGCACTACTCATAGATTCTTCTTCGTGCATTAAGTAAAATTTATTAGAATAATTAATTTAATCAAATGATTAGATTAATTAATTTAATTAATTTGATTTAATAAATTAATGAGCCTTCATCGATGAGACGAGTTGGGCCCCCAGCTCTCCTCTTGTCGTGACGTCACGCGGTCACGTGGTAGCGCGCCGCAGCTGCGCCGGAGCGAAGGATGAACCTCCATCGATGGCAGAAAAGTGCAAGCAGCATTGCTTTCGCAATAAAAGCGAGCCTCAAACTTGTGCTGAATAGCGCCCGTAAAGACTCGCAGAGATAGGTGCGTGGATGTAAACGTGTTGGCGCATTTGGACTGTCGTTATTAACGTTTGCATCTGAAAAATGTAACTTTCCTCCCTGCAGCAACATCACGAACTGTGCTGTAGCCGATGACGGACTTTCAAATGATTAGAGGGGCGGCGCCATAACAAACGAATATGCGTGCGGGGAGATGAAACTGCTTTTAGAAGAAAGAGGAAACAGAATGCAAAGTACATACTAGAGCGCATAGCGGAGGGACTGTACACTAGGCGTCTCGTGGCTGCGTCCAAACTATACAAGGTGTTTTACCTAAGACTGTACACAATTTTTAAAAATAGGATTTTTGAGTTAGAAGAGCGATTGCCAGCGGTGTAGTACATCAGAATACAGCTAAGACATGCTGACTAGCACGTTGGTTAAATAATATTAAATAGTTAGCCTTTTAACTATTACTGTTAGGATCTTTAATTATTGAGAGGCCTATGGCCCACCGTAAGCAACATTCATATCAGTTTCTGGAATTTCGAAAACGCGGTTACCATCACCGCTGTGGCCCAACAAATTTTGGCTATTTCGACGAGCTACGTGCACTGGGGAGGTTGCTTTTCCTGCAAGCTCCTCGAAAGTGCATGTATTTTGGCGCGATGCAGCTTAAATTTGTTGAGCCACTGCGCCGACGGTAACCGTGTTTTAGAAATTCTAAAAACTAACACGGGTATTGCCTCCGGTCGGCTACATCCCTATGAATAATTATTGAGCCTAAGAGTAATAGTTAAAAAGTTAACTATTCGATATTAGTTAACCAGCCTGCTAGTTAGCACATCTTAGCTGTATTCTGATGTACTGCGCCGCTGACTGTGCTAGTCAGCGGCGCAGTACATCAGAATACAGCTAAGATGTGCTAACTAGCAGGCTGGTTAACTAATATTGAATAGCTAATAGTTATTGAATGTCGAGAAAAGCGCTCTCATAACTCAAAAAGCCTATTTTTAAAAATTGTGGAAGTCTTATATGAAGCATGTATACGATGTTTCAGCTAGCTTGTGCACAGCTTTAAGAAAACCACGACTCGTACTACGAATATTCGGTTGTTGCAAAATAGCCGTCCTGAACAGAACAGCATATCTATAAATGCTCCTACTTTGTTGATTAAGAAAGGCAAAAGCGTTAACTTTCTAATCGTTAATTGCAACCATTAATTTACAAAATAAAACTAGAAAAGCAAGCTGAGAAAAGCACATTTAAGTTGATTTTCTAAATGGACGTTGGCGTGGTTCCTTTTTTACCATAAAATAAAGCCCACGAGACTTTAAAATTGTCACGTGATTATGCGCTCTCGCGCCGCAGTGTAGGTTCGCTCAAATGTGCTCCATCCCGCCGCGGTGGCTCAGTGGTTACGGCGCTCGGCTGCTGACCCGAGAGACGCGGCTTCGATCTCGGCCGCGGCGGCCGAATTTCGATGGAGGCGAAATTCTAGAGGCCCGTGTACTGTGCGATGTCAGTGCACGTTAAATAACCCCAGGTGGTCGAAATTTCCGGAGCCCTTCACTACGGCGTCCCTCATAGCCTTAGTCGCTTTGGGATGTTAAACCCCAATAAACCAATAAACCAATCAAATGTGCTCCGATTGAAGGAACTAGGATAACTTGTTCCTATTCCTAGGAACTAGGGGTAGGCGCGACCACCTACGTTGGAAACAAAGTATATGTACTATGCTATAAGACGGCGACGGCTTCGTCACGCTCCCATTGCAGCCTCATGATCCAGCAAAGTGCGCCAACTCCTCGCGTAACCACAGGTGCGACCAGCCATTGGTTTCTTCATTGCGGCTTTGCTTAATCTTTTCCCTTCATTTATGGCACCTTTGAGGGTGATAACATCAGGACGCAGGAGCGCACAGTCACGCGACAATTTTTAAAACTCGCGATCTTTATTTTAAGCTAGAAAAAAAAATCACACCAAACATACTTTCAAGAACTAAAATTGAATGGAAGTGACTCAATTTGCCAAACAAACTTTGCATCGAAAATTTTGCGCTGAAGTTAGATACAACAAAGTAAGTCTTTTAAAGTTATGCTTGCCTTCACAGGACGACTAACTATAACTCTGCACCGGTCGAATTTCCGTATAGTGGGTCGTTGGGTTTGTAAAGCCTGGCAAAAGTTAGTTGCAGCATCGTGTGCAGGAAGAAAAATATTCACTTTCACTGTCTGCTCCATTCCAGGAATCACATTTGGAGGACATCCCTGACATGCCCTTTTATCAACATAGCTTGTACCAAGCTGCTAAAACGAAAAGGAATACGTTTCAGGGCAGCTGTGACCTTCAGACCATATTCTTCGCCCAGTACGCTGGTATGAATAACAACTTCCAGATAATGATATGAACTAAAATGTCCTAGCTTAATAACTTTGTATATCCCTGCCAAGTGCATCAAAATTAGCAGTTACCATTCTTTCAGTCATGGCTTTAACAAATCTAGAGCGCCTTCACTGATGAAAATTTATTCATCGAATAGGCCTCTATGACGACTGGTGGTGGCATGGAGGTGTACTTACAAAGAGTTGTAGTAGCAGTGGGCTGCTGACAGTACCACCCTTCTGGCTATCAATGTACCTCCGCACCAGAAATTGAGGACCTTAACGCCGTCCCGAAACACCGCCACCTGTGAAACAAACAACAACGAATTGAGGAAAGTTGAGCGCCTTTGTGTAACGTACTAAGAGTGGCGTCAAGTACATGACATTGCCTGAAAAATAACAATTCTTTGGATAAAGCGCACCACTTATGTTAACATTGAATGTAAAAGAAAGCGCCGAAACTCTAAACATTCGAGTCTTTTTCAATATCGCTTCCCATCAGAAGTTCAGATTTACGTATACTAACTTTGTGTCTCAGCAGCAATATATTTCAGTTAGTTTAGGAGATCCTTTCTTCGTCTACGTTTCCATTCATTTCCTGCACAAAGGTACAGTATTCTTTGCTTCTGTAGTTGACCGACATCGTTTAGTTGCACATCGCTGAGCATACTCGAGGCGTTCTCTACAAGAGTAAATTCCCTGCCAGCCCCATTGACGCACGGGAATGACGTGGATGGAGAGGCTGCAAGGCCTCGTCAGAAGCGTCTCGTCTCGAAGTAGTAACACGTCCGGCCCCTTGAACTGACCGCCCTTCCTAAAAGCATGCTTTGAAACCGATGAAAGACTGACGATTGTTCATTATAATATATCTCCAAACTTGAAGAATATAAGTCCAGTGTTGATCTGTGCAAGACAGCAGTCTGTTTTGTTTACCGTCTACCTATTCTTTTGACTATTCTTGTTGCCGATAAAAATAGCCCTTAAACATGACTGCATTGTTAGTCTACACGGTTCCGAGAATAAGGAAAAAGAAGGATTCCCGGTTAGAAGTTGAAATAACGTCCACCTACTCCCAGAAAAAAAAATAAAATGCTCACTTATTTTCGAAGACGGCACTGTGTTCGAGCAGAATGGAAGAAAATCCATTATCGTGAGACGAGCGATCAGAGACCACCGATCGGCAGAAACGTTACCGACAAACGCGGGGAATTCCCGACGGCTCGATTTGCTGGGCGCCGAGTAAAGGCTGACCGAGTAAACGACGTGAAGTACTCAGAACGCGCGTCCTGAGAGGAGGGGGAAACGAAATTCGAAGCCAGCGTTATCGCAATCTGTACCCGAGAACTCCCCGGCTCCACTGGAGGTGGGACGCCAACTGGAAAACGCAGCGTACCCGTCGGCGACTTCGCATGTGGTTATTCTTGACAGAATCATTTGTACCGCCCTCTTCGAAGTTTTCCACGGCACTGGGTCTTTTCTTTTTCTACTCTTCAGGGCAACTCGCATAGCATCTCCAACGCTCCAAATGTGTGGTGAACAACAACTTTCCTGCTCCCCCTCCAGGCCTGGAAGTGCCAGTAGTGCTGCTGAAGCTCTGCTTATGACACAGCAGCAAACGTTCGATCTGTCCAAGGAATTCCTGAGACACTGCAAGTCTCCGCGCGTTAGGCCTATTTGGAATTCGCCTTCGTCTTTAGTTATCGTTGGATATTGTGATATGCAGGCGCACACACATCTGCCAATCACGTGTTGCTCTAACGTACAGAGACGAATGCAAAGAGTATATTTCACTGCGTGCTAATGCAATTGACGAAAAATGCTATTTGCGTTCCAAGCACTTCGAACGCGTGTAAAAAATTCAGGGGGCACTTTGACTGTCTAAAGTGGGTAGAGGCGGAAGCGTTTTCCGCACCACCTTCGCTGTTTCTGTGGAACTGGTGGCGTCACATATATTTGAGTACTAATTACCGAGCGATGGCAAATCACTAATTAATTGTTAATTGCTGATTAATGCCTGAATACTAAATAACTGCTAATTAATGACGCTTAAGCTTCGTCTTTAGGAGTGGAACGCGACAGCGCGTTGTAGCGCTGCCAGGGAGTCCAGAGAACGCCACCACCCGTTCGGCGCCATGCCTTGCCCTTTGAACGCAACGCTTTTTGAGGAAAGGGAATGGCGCAGTAATTCTCTGTCATCTCGGTGGACACCTGAACCGCACCGTAGAGGAAGGGAGGTGGGAGTGAAAGAAGATAGATAAAGAGGAGCCGTAATGAAGAAAATTAAAATTGTATTTGAGGAAAGGAAATTACGCAGTAAATGTCTCACATATCTCGGTGGACACCCGTTGAAATTAGGGGGCACTTTTTTGACCTAAAGTGTGGTGACTGATGTGTGGTTAAGATGTTAAGCTTCGCCCCTAAGAGTGGAACGCGACAGCGTCGCGCAACGCTGCCAAGGAGTCCATAGAACGCTATCGCCCATTCGGTTCTACGCCTCGCTCGTCGGTAAATTGGTTTTTGAGGAAAGGAAATGTATCTGTCTCTCATTTGTCGGTGGACACCTAAACCTCGCCGGAAGAGAAGGGAAGAGGATGGCAGTGAGTGAAGACACCGTATTCACTAGACGCGCCTTTGTTCATTCCAAACCATCGAGCAGGCATGGCGGAGTGGATAGCGTGCTCGTCTCTCACGCCGAAGACCGGGGTTCGATTCCTGAGCTCGATCAATTTCTTAACCGCTTTTATTTATTTATATGGCCTGACTAGTAAAGCTAATTAGGCTAATTGGGTAATTAAGCAATTAACTAAGCTCAGTCCCACTTAGAGCATCACTATACGATCCCTTCAATTGGTTGTATGGTTACTAGCCAAAGTGCAATTGGCCCCGTTTGAAATTCGCGCACTGTGACGTCACGACCGTTTCCGCCAATTAAAAAGCCCACTTTTTAAGGCGGAAGCCTTTAATGTCTCATCGTTGTAAGCAGCAGTTGTCGACAAAAAATGTCACGCTTTTCAATTGGCGGAAACGGTCGTGACGTCACAGTGCGCGAATTTCAAACGGGGCCAATAGCTTTTCAATGGGCGGAAACGGTCGTGACGTCACAGTGCGCGAATTTCAAACGGGGCCAATTGCACTTTGGCTAGTAACCATACAACCAATTGAAGGGATCGTATAGTGATGCTCCAAGTGGGACTGAGCTTAGTTAATTGCTTAATTACCCAATTAGCCTAATTAGCTTTACTAGTCAGGCCATATAAATAAATAAAAGCGATTAAGAAATTGGTCGAGCTCAGGAATCGAACCCCGGTCTGCGGCGTGAGAGACGAGCACGCTATCCACTCCGCCATGCCAGCTCGATGGTTTGGAATGAACAAAGGCGCGTCTAGTGAATACGGTGTCTTCACTCACTGCCATCCTCCTCCCTTCCCTTCCGGCGAGGTGTAGGTGTCCACCGAGATATGACAGACACATACATTTCCTTTCCTCAAAAGAGTAAAGCGTACAAGAATGGCGGATGGCGTTCTATGGACTCCTTCCTTGGCAGCGTTGCAAGACGCTGTGGCGTTCCACTCTTAGGGGCGAAGCTTAACATCTTAACCACACATCAGTGACCACACTTTAGGTAAAAAAAAATGCCCCCCCCCCCCCCCCCCCTGAATTTTGACGGGTGTCCACCGAGATATGTGAGACAGTTACTGCGTAATTTCCTTTCCTCAAATACAATTTTCATTTTCTTCATTACGGCTCCTCTTTATCTATCTTCTTTCACTCCCACCTCCCTTTCTCTACGGTGCGGTTCAGGTGTCCACCGAGATGACAGAGAATTACTGCGTCATTTCCTTTCCTCAAAAAGCGTTGCGTTCAAAGGGCAAGGCATCGCGCCGAAGGGTGGTGGCGTTCCGTGGACTCCTTGGCAGCGCTACAACGCGCTGTCGCGTCCCACTCCTAAAGGCGCAGCTTAAGCGTCATTAATTAGCAGTTAATTAGTATTCAGGCATTAATCAGTAATTAACAATTAATTAGTGATTTGCCATCACTTAGTAATTAGTACTCAAATATATGTGGCGCCACCAGTGCCACAGAAACAGCGAAGGTGGTGCGGAAAACGCTTCCGCCTCTACCCACTTTAGACAGTCAAAGTGCCCCCTGAATTTTTGTGAAAGCTTATGTACATAAAAATTCAAATAAAGTTTTAAATATCGAAAGGAAAAATTTAGCAACTCCAAAGAACCCGTTCGTTCTACCTTCTATTTTTCCAGCTCCCTTCTGACTACTACTACTTTTTCTGGTATACTACGACTGTGACGAACTCTATCCTTCGAAGTCTGCTCAGTGGAAATAATAGTTCCATGATACAAGGCGCAATAGTGGACAGGACGAACGAAGAGCGAACACGGACAATGCGCTTCGTCCTGTCCACTCTTGCGCCTAGTATCATCGAGTCATGCCATGCACCACCTTGCCCAACAGTCGATTCTTCTGAAAATAATAGTTCATGACGTCATACACGCTCACTCTTGCTTAAAACGACCAGCTCGATGATATGGTCTTCTGCGTGCTCGGTGGTCTTCCGCAAACTCGACTCGTGGAGATCAAGTTGGAAGAATAGCGTTATGAAAGCAACGAAGAAGCTACACTTCGTAAGCCCCTCGTTGTAACCGCCAGTGATCGTAACTTTTTGGGCAAAAATTTACTTAACTCTAAATCTTAACTGTACTTGACTGGATTCAAAATTATTTGTTTCAGCGGCGACAATGTGTTGTTTTAAATGGGAAACGTTCAGGCTACGTAAATGTTACATCGGGCTTTCCGTAATACTCGGTTTTGGAACCACTCTTGTTCTTGGTTTTTGTAACTGACATTTCTGATGAAATTTCATCTTCTCTGCGGTTATTTGCCGATGACTGCGTTGTGTACAGAAAAATTGTTACTGACAACGATATTTCATGTTTACAAACAGACCTAACAAGAATTGAATCATGGTGTTCCACTTGGAAAATGAATTTAAATGTCAAAAAGTGCATTCATGGTTGTTTTATTAAAAAGAAAAAACCAACTGATTCTCGATATATGATTAACAACGAACTAATACGTAAAGAGGCAGCAAATAAGTATTTAGGCATAACGCAGGCATCTGATTGTTCCTGGTACGCGCACATTGATGACTTGGTGTGCAGGGCAAGTAGAACACTGAATTTTATTCAACACAATTTGCGATGTTCGCATGTGAATTTAAAAAACATTGCTTATCTGAGTTGCGTCAGACTTATTTTGGAGTACGGCTGTGCGGTTTGGAACCCTTCGAACAAGACGTTCACTGAGCACATTGAACGAATTGAAAACCGTGCAGCCAGGTTTGTCTTAGGACGATTCCGAAGGCGGAATAGCGTAAGTGCCATGAAGAATCAGCTCAAATGGGAACTACTTGCCTCCCGCCGAAGAAAACTATAGACTTAAACTCTTATACACAATATTTCCTAATAAAACCGGTATTAATAGAGAAACCTATTTGAAGAAGCCTCACTATGTTTCCAGGCGCACAGACCATAATCTCAAAATTCGCGAGTATCACGCAAGGACTGGCACTTACGCAAACTCTCTTTTTTTTTTTTTTGTTAGAACAATCGGCGAATGGAATCGACTGAGTGAAATGCAGGTGTGCTGTACTCACGAGGATGTATTTTTTTCAATGCTGTAACCACCCTGCGGTAACGCCTTCGAGCGATGCGGGGTAACCTATGAATAAAGATCATGCTCATCGATATAAACATGACGCCGATATAAAGAGATGAACAGCAGCCCTTCCGTTGCATTGTCTAAGAGGGAATTAGAATACCTACCCTGCCATGTGTCTTTTAGATAACTTTCTGGTTGTGATTATTTCTTTTAAGGCTTATATATGAATTTCGTTCTTCAGTAAGCCCATTAGGCCCACTTGATAGTCAGCGCTTGCTCGTGTCTACCACCGTCTTTCTTCCCGTCTTTGGTGCGCTGTGCAATAATGAACACATCCCAACTCGAACAAATTTCTCCTTTAATCGACATTAATAAATCTCGTAAAAAAATGTTTTCGCAATATGAATTTAGCTCAGCTTGCAAAAAGACGAAAACTCACTAAAGATAGAGCCATTTTGTGTGCCTTCCCCGCAATCTCGTCTCAAATTTTGCTCTTTTCACTGCAACTTTCCACACCTCCTCAACACAAAGTCACGTCAATAACGTCAATTCAGCAGGGTGAAGTATGTGACAAGATTTTGAAACAGCTTAGTTCCACTTGCAGCGAAAGCTTACCATGAAAGGGTAGTCTCCAAGCTGGGCGTCCTTTCCACCTTTCACAACTGGTATGAAGTCAATGTGGCCAGGTTTGTTAGGTGTCTTGCCGCAATCTGAAAACATACATTGTTCTGACCGGATGCTCATAGCAACGCATAGTTGTCGAAACTGATGCAGTCACCTGAAATTTATACTACCACTTTCTTTGCGATCCCAAGCCCCCCACCCTCTGCTTTCGTAAAAAGATTCGGAGCAAAGTTTGTACGCGAATCTGAGCGTCACTTTCTTTTTCTTTTTTGAAAGGATGTGCACGCACGAAGCCAAGACGCCAAACACGCTTGCTGACACAGTAGTCGAGCCTTCCGAGTCGCGACCGCGCGGCGTCCGCGGCGCGATCTCCGCCTTTTTGTGTCGGTACGATCCGGCATCACGCGACAAAAGGTGGCACAGAACGCCAAAAACCGTCCCAAAGTCAATTACAGATGATCCCGATAACGCTATTAGCGCGTTTTCACGGGGGCCTGGTATGGGCGGCGCTCCACGGAATTAGGCTTCGAGAGAGCGCCGTTGCACTGTATGGTGCCAGTTGTTCGAAAGCCCTAATGGAAGTCGGACATGAGTTCGAAGAAGGCTGCCTACACCTCGAAGTTGAAGCGAACACTAATCACGTTTGGCGAAGACAACAGAAACCACAGCGCAACCGCGGAATTCAGCGTAGACCGAGCCTGCGTCATGAGGTGGTTGAAGCAACAGGACCACATTTTCAATAAGACCGCGCAAGGCCCGACATTCGCAGGTTCAAAAAGAAGACAGCGAGTTTGTTTCAGTTAGCAATCCTTTTAAAACAGACCTTCGACAGGAATGGGTGTGGAACCCTGACCAGAAGACGTCGACGGCTGGAAGGCTGCAGAAAGCGTCCGCGTCAACCATCGCTACGTGAAATTCGGACGCATGGAGGCAGGTCCATGTCGACGCTGTGGCCAAGTCATTTATGAAGTGAGAGTGACTGAGTACCTGGAGGTCATTCTAATTTTTCTAATCTAAGCACCCTTCCCCACTTTGGGCATCGCGATCGTGAAAAAAGGGCCGCTTAGAATGAAGTAAATAATTAAAACGGCTGACACGCTCATTTTCTGCCTCAAATTGGTTTAGTTTAATTCTTCGAATACAGCCGCAAAGTTCTGCCGCAACAACGTAGTACAGAAGCATTGCATTTCAAGGTCCAGCTTTAGAAGCGAGAGCGGGCGACGAAGCGGACAGTTGGAGGCGTCCGTGGATCAAGCAAGGATAACAGAGAAGCAAGCCGAAATGACTGCGTCAGCTGAGCCGAAGACGCGTAATAAGTGTAAGGGTGACATCTCTCCAACTGCAGCACTCTCGTGACACTTCCACACTGCGCACTAAGGTGTGACTTCCCGCTTGATGCGCTCGTCATGGTGGCTCTGGATGTTCCTCTGGAAACCATTATGCTAACAAGGAAAAGACTCCTATGGACCACAGAAGGCAGGGCTCGAGTAATTACGCCATGCCGTCGAGCAAGGCTGCTCAGAGAAGGAAGCGCCGCTGGAACGACTGCTCACTGCCGCGAACGATGTGAAGGCAGAGTGGGAAGAAATACCAAGGTGACCGGCAGAGGACTGACAACCACAAGCACAGCATGGAATGAAGAGAAGAAGCGCAGACAAAACAAATGAAACCATAATTTCCAGTGATTCGATCGTCTGTCAATACGCTTCGTTTCATACCGCAGCTCTAACTACGCCGTACTTCTTTGCACCTGATGAAAGGGTTCTCGAAGATTGTTGTAACCATACCGTAGCCTAGTTTAATCGGGTAGAGGGAAATCACTTCTTAACGGGGTCAAACCGAACCAAGAATCTTGTGTGAAGCCTCGTAATAACTAGGGTAAGCTCGAGTTAGTTGGGAGGAGCGTTGCTTCAGCTGCAGCCGAGTGGAGACAGGAGGGGAAAATTAAGAGCGAGAAACGCGGTTGCGTGCATATGCAGATGCCAGAAAGAAGAAGAGAAGAATGAACACATGCATTCGCAGGTCTACTCGGTTTAAATGCGTTAGAACCCGACCACTTTTTTAATCTTGCTTCGCCATTCGCTCAAGCGACGAGATCTGCAATTGCGAGGATCTACCAGTCGACTCGGTGCAAAGTGAACATAAAACAGATCCGAAAATAAGAACTGCACACTATTCGTTAATGCGGTCCCCCTTGGCGCGCACGTACATTTCCCGTTCTCGTACTTGAGCCCGCTGATCTTGACGATTCTTTCGAGCGGTGGCCGCGGCGTGACTGCGGCCCCTCGCAGCTCGTTGCGGGGGCAGCAGGCGTGCGCGACGCCATCTTTGAGGTCGCACAGCGGAGGGAACTTCTTCTGGCGCACCAGCTCCTGCAGCGGCGCGCAGCTGTCCAGGGGAACGCACGTGCCAGGCTGTCCGGACTCGCTGACCGTGCACGGGGCCCCATCTGCAGCGCCACCATGGACAACACACGCACTTACCCATGGGTATTGAGTATAAGTTTTCATATGCCTCCGTTCTTTCTTCTGAGAGAGTTTTCACGAGACTGCCTTTGTATCGCACTCTGATCTCTATCACACCTTCCGCATTTTTACAATTAAATGCTTCCGACAATATATTGTCACGCTGGCATTCCAACTGCTGATTGGTTTCTAGGAGGCAGTGTCTTTTCTTTATTCTTGATATAAGTAAGTACCTATGCCCGCATTTGTATGCCCCTTTATTTTTGAGCTTCAATTTCGTCCTTTCCTGTAACAGCCTTTGGGAGGCTAAAAGCATGATCTAAATAAAATAGCAGATAGTAAAGAACTTTCTGACCGCAAAGTGCCAGCCTGCAACTTTCAGTCGCCATGAACCCATCCGACATCAACAAAATACGAGCAAATCCTGTCTGTACGCGAAATTTACGTTCTTCTGTTCCTCGCAGAAAAGGCTGTGCCTACAAGCGTGTACTGAAAGCAAAAGTGCATGAACGCTACCCTTACCTACTGACGGTTCTCTGACCACCGGTTGAGACTGGTCCGGGGTAGGCGGCGCCGGCGGCGGGGTTGCTGCACGCAAGTTGCAAAAGAACATTCAGGTGGCAACACAAGGCCTTCTCTTAATCTTTGCTGAAAATGATGATGTGGAAACGTTTATTAAGGCAAAAATTGAGGGGGAATTGGGGGAAAGTGATCGGATCCTCAGCCCAGGATTGCGTTGCCAGAGGCCGCCGTCCGTGCTCTTTAAACAAGGGCTCGTTGATCCTCGACGTCCGAGCTGGACAAGACCGCCTCCCATCCTTCCCACGTTGGCTGTTCCATTAAACCTACAGAATTACTAACCAGGCAGGCCCACACCAATACTGCCGCAAATCTTTGCAATGTTTATTTATCGCGGCTTTATCACTTTGTGACGCACGATGCAACCATATTCATCTCCCATGACCGCACCCAGACGGAACGATATTGTTGTTCGAGACCGTTGCGGTTATTTTGCTCATACTCAATGCAGCGTTCGTTGTCAGCTTTAAACAGAGCACGGCGGAGAGCGGCGAGCATGCTGTCCGACGAGCGCCGAGCCCGCTCTCCGCCTCCGAGTCGTTCAGGTCTCTGTCCCTATGGCTAACGGAGTGGATGCACAGGGAAGGGAAGCGCAGCAGTGAGGCGACGAAAGTTAAATGTGCGGATGACATTAAGATTTTGGGAATAGTGTGGCTGCAGCTGGCAGTGGGCAGGGTTAATTGGGTAGATATGGGAAAGGCCTTTGTCCTGCAGTGGGCGTAGTCAGGCTGATGATGATGGTGATGGTTGGCCACAGAATTTGCACTCCGACTTAAATGCTTCTGCAGTTATTCGTGAAGTTTAGCTGGATTGTGTAATGACATAGTTTGCAGTTGTGTCAGATAACATTCTTCTGGTTTGTTCAAAGGCTTGGCTGGATTTGGATTGGGATTGATTTGCTTGGTTAAAAGTAGCTGTTGTAGAATTTCGGCAGAAGTTATCAAAGGCTGAAATGAGTCACCATCTCCATGAAGGGGGGAAGAGGGAACCCGGGAGAGAAATTCTCGGCAGGCGGCACGTGCACGCTCATTTCTCTATACCCGCTGATGACTGGTATCCAAATCAATTTCGGCAGAAGTTATCAAAGGCTGAAATGAGTCACCATCTCCATGAAGAGGGGAAGAGGGAACCCGGGAGAGAAATTCTCGGCAGGCGGCACGTGCACGCTCATTTTTCTATACCCGCTGATGACTGGTATCCAAATCAATTTCGGCAGAAGTTATCAAAGGCTGAAATGAGTCACCATCTCCATGAAGGGGGGAAGAGGGAACCCGGGAGAGAAATTCTCGGCAGGCGGCACGTGCACGCTCATTTCTCTATACCCGCTGATGACTGGTATCCAAATCAATTTCGGCAGAAGTTATCAAAGGCTGAAATGAGTCACCATCTCCAGGAAGGGGGGGAAGAGGGAACCCGGGAGAGAAATTCTCGGCAGGCGGCACGTGCACGCTCATTTCTCTATACCCGCTGATGACTGGTATCCAAATCAATTTCGGCAGAAGTTATCAAAGGCTGAAATGAGTCACCATCTCCAGGAAGGGGGGAAGAGGGAACCCGGGAGAGAAATTCTCGGCAGGCGGCACGTGCACGCTCATTTCTCTATACCCGCTGATGACTGGTATCCAAATCAATTTCGGCAGAAGTTATCAAAGGCTGAAATGAGTCACCATCTCCATGAAGGGGGGAAGAGGGAACCCGGGAGAGAAATTCTCGGCAGGCGGCACGTGCACGCTCATTTCTCTATACCCGCTGATGACTGGTATCCAAATCAATTTCGGCAGAAGTTATCAAAGGCTGAAATGAGTCACCATCTCCAGGAAGGGGGGAAGAGGGAACCCGGGAGAGAAATTCCCGGCAGGCGGCACGTGCACGCTCATTTCTCTATACCCGCTGATGACTGGTATCCAAATCAATTTCGGCAGAAGTTATCAAAGGCTGAAATGAGTCACCATCTCCATGAAGAGGGGAAGAGGGAACCCGGGAGAGAAATTCTCGTCAGGCGGCACGTGCACGCTCATTTCTCTATACCCGCTGACTGGTATCCAAATCAATTTCGGCAGAAGTTATCAAAGGCTGAAATGAGTCACCATCTCCATGAAGGGGGGAAGAGGGAACCCGGGAGAGAAATTCTCGGCAGGCGGCACGTGCACGCTCATTTCTCTATACCCGCTGATGACTGGTATCCAAATCAATTTCGGCAGAAGTTATCAAAGGCTGAAATGAGTCACCATCTCCAGGAAGGGGGGAAGAGGGAAGCCGGGAGAGAAATTCTCGGCAGGCGGCACGTGCACGCTCATTTCTCTATACCCGCTGATGACTGGTATCCAAATCAATTTCGGCAGAAGTTATCAAAGGCTGAAATGAGTCACCATCTCCAGGAAGGGGGGAAGAGGGAAGCCGGGAGAGAAATTCTCGGCAGGCGGCACGTGCACGCTCATTTCTCTATACCCGCTGATGACTGGTATCCAAATCAATTTCGGCAGAAGTTATCAAAGGCTGAAATGAGTCACCATCTCCAGGAAGGGGGGAAGAGGGAAGCCGGGAGAGAAATTCTCGGCAGGCGGCACGTGCACGCTCATTTCTCTATACCCGCTGATGACTGGTATCCAAATCAATTTCGGCAGAAGTTATCAAAGGCTGAAATGAGTCACCATCTCCAGGAAGGGGGGAAGAGGGAAGCCGGGAGAGAAATTCTCGGCAGGCGGCACGTGCACGCTCATTTCTCTATACCCGCTGATGACTGGTATCCAAATCAATTTCGGCAGAAGTTATCAAAGGCTGAAATGAGTCACCATCTCCAGGAAGGGGGGAAGAGGGAAGCCGGGAGAGAAATTCTCGGCAGGCGGCACGTGCACGCTAATTATACCCGCTGATGACTGGTATCCAAATCAAGCTGTTTGCTGGATGCGTAAGCTCCTGATTCATACAGGATTATGCAGACCAGCGTTGCAATTTTTTGTAAGGCGAAAGCCTTTAATGGCTTATTTTCCGTCCGGCGTTACATCCAGCGCCTCGGGTGACTCATCGACGAGCGCAGCTGCCAAAAGGTGACGTCATCTTCGTCGACAGGTGGAGCTGACGGCGTCGAGCGCTGCTCCGTCGTCATTCGGTGTGCGGCATCTAGTGGAGGAGGATGGCTCCCAAGCGGTGCAGCCGTAACAAACATAAGCAGTCATTGGAAGTCGGAGTAGCGCGACAAAGGCTTTCGCCTAGCGCACTTTAGGCTGCCAAAGTGCCCCGATATTGTCCCACACATAGTTTCTATAGGCTGTATGAGAATCTGTCATGATGTATTCTGATGTACAGTCTTTGTCAAAAGTTTGGAGCCCAGGGGGTTCGCTTCTAATCCTCGCAGTGGGACTCCTGTAACATTCGTGGTAGTCCTACCCATTGGAGGAGGCAGGACCAGAAATCTTCTTACCTTCAGCAAATTTGGAGTGCTGAATATGCATTACGAACCAGGCAGCGTGCTTCAGAAGCAAACCCTCTGGGCTCCAAACTTTTGACAAAGGCTGTACGATGTGAGGCCAGCAGCTTCCATCTCTGCTATTCATCCTCGTTTGACAGATAATCCACTGACTACCTCCCCCTCGTGGGTCGACACATAGTCATCCGCATTTTAGTGAACTCCACTATTGTGAAAATAAGATAGAGGAAATCACTAAACACGCGGCGGACTATGCGTGAACTCTTGCTGACAAAAAAAAAACAGCCGACCTGGCAATACATACCAATAAAAGAATTTATCAAAACCTACCCTTGCTGGGTAAGACCACGACTTTGGTAAGACGCAAAACTCAGCGACAGCTGTTTGTCGCTGCTGCGGCTGCTGCGGCTGCTGTGGCTGGTACTCATATTATTTTTTTCTGCCTTTGTTGTTGGTATACATACGAGAGGCAACGGCGTGACCGCTGTGCAACGCGACAGAGCATTCTAGCCTTGGACATCTTTTCTCCCACCACACGACTTCACGCGACATGTGACTGTGGAAATGCCATGTGAAAATGAGGCTTGCGGGGGCTATTTCTCCTCGCATTGCTTGGGGAGAACAACTTGAAACACACGAGCCCATAGACCAAATGAATGAGAGCCCTGATCTGTCAAATACGTCCCTCCCAGTCATGCTTCCTGATAGCCGTATCTCCGGCAAAACCGTGTGGCCTTCAATAATTTCGTCTACAGTGTTGTCAATGCGTATGCTTAGTAGACTATGTTCCCTCGTTGACACGGACCCCAAGTGTTATTTTATATGATTTGCATTTTAGAACTTTCAGCCTGCGCTCATTTTTCTTCCATTTCAAATATGCTACTGTGTAAGCGATCCTGTTCACAATGAAAGCCTGTATTAACTTGATGGTTTGGTTTGGTTTTGTTTGGTTTGGTTTGGTTTGGTTTATGGGGTTTAACGTCCCAAAGCGACTAAGGCTATGAGAGACGCCGTAGTGGAGGGCTCCGGAAATTTCGACCACATGGGCTTATTTAACGTGCACTGACATTGCACAGTACACGGGCCTCTAGAATTTCTCCTCCAAGGAAATTCAACCACCGCGGCCGGGATCGAACCCGCGTCTTTTGGGTCAGCAATATTGAAGAGCACTGCCTCCTGTGTTGTGTCTTACTTCCCCAGTCTCGTGTACTCTGAACTTAACTTCTCCAATTGATCGCCCCTACATTTTTTTTTTTTGGTGTTTCAATTCCTGCTCATGTGCCCCTCCCCTTTATAATGCAAATGCCCATGCAGGGAGTAGAATAAAGAAATATAGACTCACCAGGGGGCGCCGGCGGGGGCGGAGGAGGGTCCTTGTTGGGGCAGCACACGATGGGCAGCAGACCGCGTAGGCCGCAGAACATGGGGAACTTGAGCCTTCCCACGTCCTTCAGCGACTCGAGGCACTCGTTTACAGGCATGCAGGTGCCGTCGGTGGTCTCGTCGACCCGAACCAGGTGCCTTGCTCGACACGTCTGCCGCGCTAGAATATAAAGGCAGCATCAGCCACGGCCGTACAGAACAGACCGCTCCCAGGAACTCGTAATGAGACGTCAAAAGCGCACAAGCCTTTGCACACGGCGATCACTTACACCATGCACATCATATTTTTCTTATGCTCTTGTGTCATGGGACAATAGTTGTGTATAGCTCAACGCTGTGTTTGCATACAAAAGGGGGGGTCCCGGCAGCCGGATTCGACTGGAGGTGAAAAGTAGGCTTAACGCCCATAGGAATACATGGAAGCAAAAGTTTTCACAGAAGTTTTTGATTTCAAAGCGCACCTACGATGCCGTCCCTCCGTGAAGAATAGCCAAGTTTATCCTAGAACAGGTTGTAAAAGTGTGGAACGTCATTTCGGAGGCGGCGTATTTTTAAACCAGCGCGTTATGTGCGCCTGGGGGTGATTCCCTTTTGGGGGTACGGAGCCGGAGCGCGGCCCATAGGAACACATAGGAAGTAAAACTTTCTGAAATAATTTCCTCGTTTCACGAACTACCCTTGGAGTGGGCTGTTCGTTAACATTTGGCGAGTGTTTTGCAGAGCAATAGTGTGAGAAAGTATGCTACATCGTTTAGAAGCTCTCTTTTTCAAACACCACGATAAACGTATCCTGTGAAACCAGACACCTCCAATAGGTGCTTTATACGCTGGGTGTTTCGCCAAATCGCGCAAGCTTCTCGTGTAGTCTGACATTTCTGACGCACCCGCTACATTCCCTCGCAGATACTGCGTTTCAAACGATAGCAAGGTTTACATTGAGGACAGTCCTCAAACAGTATGATAAACGAACCGCGCACTGTATCAAATGACTAGCACCGTGATTACACACATACTTGGCGCTGGCGGACGCCTGATACAATTTTAAGACAAATTTATAACAGAGGTAAATCAAAAACTAAAAAAAGCAGAGCATGGTGGCCACTGCCACCACCCCTTTCAAAGAGGATGCTCCTTTCTTGCATCAATCCAGCCGGAGGCGACCGGGCGTATCGTCTGCGACGCCGCCTGCTAAAGCGCATGGTTCTCTCTCGTGCGCTTGCCATGGCATTTGAGAACTGCTTTTTCAGGTAATGCTGTATAGGCTGTCAATTCAGCGAACAAAACAGCATGTCGGACTACACGAGAAGAATGCGCGATTCGGGTAAACACCGCCATCTCGCAGTGCCATTGATGTACCCACTGAGTCATTTATGCGCCTTTCCTTTACTCAAAACTAATGGATCGTTTAGGCTGCGAATAAGATAACATTGGGAACTAGACTGTCTAATTTATTCGTACAAGCGGGCCGCCATACTGGACACACAAGCAGTGGGTGTCGGGCCTGAGCAGCGACAACTTGGACCAGCAAGGCTGGATCATCCAGCGAATCCGCAAGTAAGCTGGCGCTAGCGAAGTCATAGACAAGGGGCACCGATTACGCAGCTCCAGCAAATTCCTCTTTTGGCTAAACAAATGTCTCCTCTCTCTTTTCTCGGCGGACACCTCAACACAACACCCCCTAGACTCAACCACGCCGTGAGGGAAGGGAGGAAGGTGGAATAATTTCGACGATCTGTGGTTCTTTCACGCGCACTAACCATGCGTTACGCGGGCGCGTTTTCTTTCGCGCCACATCCGAAGACGACGAAGGCAACGCGTGGCGCGTGCAGCGGATGCAGCGCACTCGTGATCACGGCGTACTCAGGGCAATCGCGGATGAGCTCCCTATAACCGCTTTTCGCTGTATAAAAAAAAAACTGACAACGTCAATGGAGTGCAAGGTCTGGCGCCATTTATTTTATTTGGTCTATATTGCAACGGATAATCTCCGTGAAGATGACGTAGAGGAAGTGCCCGGTGTGTGCGCGCTTGCCGCTCGGGGCTGGCTGTGATCTGTACCCTGTGCTCCGGTCGTCCTTGTGCCGACATAGACTTCGGGCCACGTAACATCTTTGGTGGAGGTGCGGGGTAGAGAGTTATCAGGTGCGGTCGGACGGGGCAGAACAGGCGCAAGGGCTTCCAGTTCGCGGCGAACGATGCGGGTCACAGTGCCGGCAACGGGGTCATCATCGGAAGAGGCGCGGGGCGGTAATCGTTGTTCCTCACAGGAAGAAGTGGCGGCAGTATTAAGGAGCCGAGAGAACTGCTGTGGAATTCGGCGGCTTTTAACCTGTTCGAAATGACGGCATTCTTTTATGATTGCGTCCACGGTGGTGCAGTCTTTGCAAACCAGTAAATTAAAAGCGTCATCCACAATCCCTTTCAGAATATGGCTCACTTTGTCGGACTCGGTCATGGCGGCGTCGACCTTGTGGCAAAGCGCCAAGACATCTTGGATATATGCCACATAGCTTTCGGTTGACGACTGGGCGCGCGACGCGAGCTGGTTCTTTGCGGAGAGCTTCCGGTCATCGGGTCTGTCAAACAAAGTACGGAGCTTTTCTTTAAAAGTGTCCCAGCTCGTCAGTTCTTCTTCGTGGGTTTCGTACCAGACCCGGGCCGTGCCACTAAGATAGAAGATGGCCTTCGCTAGCATCACGGTGGGATCCCACCGGTTATAGGTGCTCACTCGTTCATATAGGCTGAGCCAGTCGTCGACATCGGTGCCATCGTTCCCAGAAAAGGTACCAGGGTCACGGGGAGGAGCCATGACCACGAAGGGAGCAGAAGGAGTGGTTCGTGACTCGCCGGGTGGAGCCATGATGGTAGTAGCCCCGGCCTGACGACCGCTTCGGAGCTGCGTGGCGTGGAGATCGTTTTACGGCACGTCCTTGTGCCGACATAGACTTCGGGCCACATAACAATATGAAGCGGCACCTACGTTAACCATTTGAAACGGCGCTCTGCGCGGCGTACAAAACTCGTCGAAACTGTCGGATTCCCCCGTCCGGGCAGCATGCATCAGCACACTTCGAGCACCACCGCGACCGGCAGGCGGTGTTTACACGCGGCGTATACAACTGAGAAAAGGCCCATTAACATAAATTATGGGGTGTGGAAGCCTTTTAATTTTACGTCATAGTCGGGTCATGGGAAAGTTTCTCTGTTAGGTATTTTACTTTTACTTGTGGGGAGGGGACGCAAGACGCACGCGGTGTTCTATGCCGCGATCGCGACCAAGTGATTTTGGTCTCGGCTGGAGCCAGGCACGCGGGTTCACGGGGCGTCCAGAGAGATCCAATGCTGTCAAATTGTTGTTGTACGTAGTCCTCTGTAAATAAAAAGTGTATACCCAGGGTACACCAACCGAGTCCCTGTCTTTCCTGCAAGACATCGAAGAGGCGCAAAGGCTTTATGCGAGCTCTGTCTGTGCCTTCTCTTTCTTTCTATGTGGAGGAAGGAGACAGGAGAACATCGTTTTCTCATTGTTGTTTTCTTTCTACTGTCCTCTTCTTGGCTTAATCCGAAAGCATAGGGTCAATTCAGACTATGGAGCACCACACTTGAAAGCAAAGACACTGAAGCTGCAGCGCCAACATTGTCGCGCCGCCGCGATGCCTATGATGTTCGGGCGCTGAGTACAAGGCAGCGGGTTAGGTCACCCCCACGGCGATTACATTCCGTGGAGGTGACGCAAAAACACACGTGTACTGGGGTATCAGTGAACGTTGCCTTGGAACATAAAAACCCCTCGATCAATTGAGATGATGATGATGATGATGATGATTACTGGTTATCAGAAAATGAAAGCGCGCGGTGAGGGACACTAGGAAGGTGGGCCAACTCATTCACACCGCAGTGCATTCGCCCCTATGAGGCAATACGGCCAGCGCCTTCCGCCAGTGAAAGAAGGATCTGCGCTCTCTTCCAACACTAGTCCACGCGTCTTTTCTCCCGTCATGAGTCAAATACCACCATGCGTTGCTGTTAAAAGCGGCCGACAGGCAAGACGGATTAATTGCTCCTTCCTTTATTTTTATTTTCACTTCCCTTACTCTTTTTTCTCAATCCGGCGTAACGCTTTTTCCGAGCAGCGTCTGCCGTCGTTAAATGTACGTGCGTCACGAGTCTGAACGCGCGCCAACTGTGTTGCAAGGCAACTCAGCCGAAGCCATTCCGCGTAGTACTGGCACAGAACGAGTGCGCGAATCGTAAGTCCTTGACCTCGGCGTCCGGTAAAAGAGTCGGCGCTGCTCTGAAACTAAAGGGTGCCACGGCCGGAGGACTGAATATGACGCCACCACGGTTTCCGCGTAACAGCAAGCGCAAATGTGTTTCCTCGCGTGGGGTCCGCTCATTAACACATTCTGTAAAATTACCACGTCTTGGCATAAGAATAAAAACTGCGAAATGGTAGGAATACAGTCGAGCCCACTTATAATGAACCTAGCAGTCGCGCATAATGCGTTCGTTGTATGCTAAGGCTCGTAGTAAGCGGACTTAATTAAGGCTGCGATTTAGGCGAGTTGTTATTGATTCATAGTGAAAAAAGCGCGGGAAAACGAGACGAACGAAGAAAGACACAACACAAGCGCTGACTCTCGACTGATTTTTATTCGAAGAGAACGTTCTTTAATTTCTTTCCTATCCAGGAAAGCCCCAAAAGTAAACGAAGACAACCAAAACTACTGATCATACAGTGAGACGTGAGACACACACATCATCACTGAGGCGCATGCGCGTGATACTGTTAGATGTACTTTCGGATAAATAAGAAAACTCTATCATTGAGAGCGATAGAAGGATCGCTGATGCACCCGCCACTGCTATCATGAATATGAAATGCCTCTATAATTTCACGTGTTAACCTATCTTTATGTTTGGCGAGGATGACGGTGTTAGAGAAAAGAGGAGTTCATGTACCTTTCTCCCAATGACGGGTAAGATTGCATGAAGAATCATTGGAGCGGCAATTGCAATATTCACTCAAACGAACATTTATGCATCGCCCCGTCTGGTCAATGTAAACCGCTCCGCAAGTACAAGGTATCCTGTACACCACCGACAACGTAAGTCTTTCATGCACATCTGCTTGCAAGCTCTCCAGCGCGTTCACATACTTCTTGCCGGTACCCTTGCCATGAACAAGCTAGTTTAGGGACGCCATGCAACTAACCGCGGTGGAAGCACTCTCGCTAGCAGGAACTCCTCGTCATCGTCTTCATCAGATTTCTGGCAGCGCGGGAGTTCTCGTACTTCGTCTACTATAATTTTCGTCAATGCATGGCTTTCCGATGTCGGCGTCACCACACGCATCACCAAACTCATCCCGGCGTCACCATGGAGGTCGGGCAAATTGCGCATCTACGACGCGTTTCCAGAAATCCATATGCGTCCGACAACTTTTCTTGAACTTGTGACATCCCTCGCAGATCATGCTTTAAAGCTCTCAACTATGCATGCGGCAAACCATTGACTGACTTTAAAGTTCCGCTCTCATCTCTTGGATCTGAACATGACTTTGAGGCGTCTGCGTCGCCATCAGCGCGACCACGCAAGCCTTCTACGTAAACTGTTATTTGGGGTGATTTACTCGCTTGCGTCACTACAACTTAATTAGACGAGCAGACTCTGCGAACTATATGTATGACTTTTCACACTCATACAACAGTGGACCACGTAATCTAGGTTTGCTCGACGCACACTCGGCGAATAAGTGCTGACCACTTCAATAGCGCGTTTTGGCAGCGGATCTTTGTCGGAGGGTGTCAAATGGCCACACGACCAAAAGCTCTCCAAACTTTCAAGGTGCTTCAGGTATGCGTATACGCATCCCAAGCAGCGCTGACCTCAAGTCGTGGCTGCATTGCACTGTATCTGCAAACACATTCGCGCGTCTCCTGTACCCATCGCCTTACGTCATCATCATCGGCAGCAGCAGCCTGACAACGCCCACTGCAGGGTGTAGTCAGGCTTCTAGTACCAGGCCTAGCTTTCTGCCTTTTTTTTTTTTAAACACACATCTATCTCTCTATCTCATCTTACGGTGTTTTGAACAAAGTACAAAATACACAGCAGTAAGACGACAGTGAAGATACATTCGACAGCAGTTCACGACTGGCAACTAATAGGTGAATGCTAAGTTTTGACCAAAAAGGCAAAAGAATAGATCAGGTGCACGATGCCCTCCAAAGAGTTGTAGTCGTCTACAGATGGCCAGAGATGAGGGCATGCCTTTAACAGCTGGCAGTTGTGATGCAAGTTGCCGCCATTTCAGGTCCGCGATCGCTTTCCGTTCCGCTGCCTTTGTTCTCACTAAGGGCGCGTTGTTCTACCACCTTGCGTTGCGTTACTTTATATTCCATTAGTGTCGTCTCCTTATCTCCTTCCCCGATGACTAGCGCCATATCAATCTTTTGCTTGATTGCGGAAACGATATTGTCCCCGTCTGGGCGTCAGTTGCGCTTTCTCTTTTGAGTTGTACCAATTTCCTTCACTGCACATTGTCGACACCGTCTATTTTTTTTTTTTGTCAGACGACGACACATGGGCGACTGGAGAGGTTTTGCAGGGGTTCTGCATAAAGAACACGAAGCACGGAACCGCGACAGTTGCGCCGTGTGCCGCGCCCACTAGGAAATGTGTGCAGTTGCTGTAACGTGTAGCACGAAACAGACACGGCGCCACACACGCGATTCAGCATGCAGAAGTTTCGTCGACCGAAACTTTGAGGAAGGACTCTTGAAACGAGTACCTTTAAAAACAATTCCGTCGGACCTGTGGAGCGACCTGTGTGAGGCAATTTCATTTCCGACGATCAGTTAGCGCACAATTTAAGGCGACATATTTCCAATAATGACCTTCGGACGGCCTCGAAGAGAAGAGGAACGCTAAATGCGTACCTTCATCAGAAAAAAGGCTGCCGAGGGAGCTGCTGCCAAACTGTGGTGAACGTCGAGTTCGTTGCCCTTTATAGTCGGGGAGGAAATACTTGTAGTCCTCCGAGTTGATTGCCCTTGGCTTCACAGACACGTACTGATGATGAGGACGCGTGCTTCCGGGTTCGCCGGCTGCAAAAAGCAGATCAGATGCTTTATCCGCCCCAAAATTCGCTCTACTGCTGAGCTGCAGTGAGCGTTGGCTTCGCGCCCCTTTATAACTCTGCAAAAGATGTTTGTTTCCCTCTGGCTGGGTTTGCCTGGGCTTTGGAGAGGGGTGCAGTTGGTGAGGTATCTGCTATTCCGAACGCCAGCTTCATAAAGCAAATTAGATGCGCGACGTGTTCCAAAAAGTACGCTGCTGCTAAACTAAATTATTTTTTCCCAAAGCAGGAACTGCAATTGTCACTAGACTACGAAGAGTGCAATGAACCACCAGTGTTCTGCAGGTTTAAAGTATTGGCGTCACTACTTGGGAGGGGATCATAAACCACTTATGGTGTAACATAAAGCGCAAACTGTACGTACTATCCTGAGCAAAAGTAGGAGACCCCACCTTTACGTTCTGACCTGTGCCACTCCGCGTGGGGGTACCACCTGACAAAGAACGCCAAATAGGCCCATCTCGACACCAGGAGTGCTTTGTAATGTAGCAACCCCACGCAGAATGGCACGGGCGGGAACTTGTGTACCCTGACGCCTTCCGAACTGAACGACGATGAGTGTCACTATCACTACTGGAGTTCTTTTTTTTTTTTATTCGAGCTGTTTGCCATCAGGCATAATGAAAAAGGAAAGAAAGTTACAAAAAGGAGTGCAAACAAGCCTCGCTTAAAAAGCGGCAAAAGTTCGTGATATAGCGATTATCTAGCGTCCACTTGGTATAGTCGTCTGCAACGTCCCATCGCAGGCCAACCTTTCTTAGTAAACGTCGTCTCACGGAAGCTGTAGCCGGGCAAGTCCACAGCAAGTGTTTTTCATCACACTGGTCGGGCGCAGCACCACAATGGGGACACTTGTCTGTCACTTCGTAACGTTTGTCACGCCACCGATGACGCACAGAAGGAGTCAGAGCCGCTCCTGTCCGAATCCGGCGCACAGATACCTCCTCCTCCCGAGTGAGACTCCGGGGGAGAGGGTACGAACACGGAGGAATTAGAGCGCGTGTTCGCTGACGCAAAGACTGTTTCTCGGAAACATGGGACAGGAACGGATCTGAGGGAAGAGGGGAAGGTGGCGGGATATCGGATGTGTCAAGGTGTGTCATTGTATCCACATGAATATTATGCGGATCCTGGGCATGCCCGCGAATCCAGTGTATACGCACAGGACAGGGGTATTTTGTGCAAAGTTGGTGAATGGATTGTGTAACTTGGAATGTGCGCCGGACAGCCTTAAGCTGCTTAAGGGCGGCAAGGGAGTCGATGTAAATGTGTACAATATCGAAAGTAGGTACGAGTGGAAGGGAAGCAATGGCATTGTGTATCGCCTGAAGCTCCAAGGCCAGGGGGGAGCAAGTATCCGTGCTATATGTAGCGCGGGAGTTGAAATGAGGACGTGAGGGACTGTAAACTGCAGTAACTCCCTGCACTGCTGTGTGTGATGCATCGGTGTATATTATGCACCCTGAAGGAAGATGGGCGGCTGTTATCGGCGTCGAAGCAGAGGGGCGATTGTCTGTGAGCTGACAGTATGACCATGGAGGAAGAGTCTGTAAACGATGAAGCTGAAGCGACATCTTGCGTGCTCTGTTTGCCTCACGCTGGTCGATAAGTTCACTCAATGTATTAAGTTGAGCGTACTCTTGAAGAATGGGTATGGGTGTGATACGCGGAAGATAAGTTATGGCGCGCATAGCCTCCCGATTGATTGATTCAAGGGAGTCCCACTGTCGGCGGGTGAGGCGATGAAATTGCGCTTGGTACACTATCCGCGGCTGAAGGATGGAGCGCACGAGCTGACGGGCAGTATAAAAACGCGCTCCGCCAGAGCGCATAGCTATGCGTCGAATCAGACCGAGAGTAGCGTGAGCCGATTTACGGGTCGCGTTTAGCCACGGAGTCCCAGTCCCAGATGTATGAAGTAGAAGACCTAGAACACGCACAGAGGACAATGGCCTTATGGATCAGTGGTAGGGACGCAATCTCTTAAATCAGTGACTCAGGCGGAGCAATTGCCGACAGGTCTATGTAAGGCTGATTCCGCCTGTATGTTTAGACCACCACCATCCGTGTTCAGGCCAGGGCTGAGCGAGCCACATATCGAGAACTTGGCATAGGGTGAGATGACCCAGGCCTACTCCTCCGGTACTCACAACATCGAGGTTTTTTTTGCGTTCGGTCCTACTCCGACCTCCTTCCTCGTCGTCCCGCAACAGCCTTTACAGCCGTGCGCCTGGCCTGAGGCCACTTCTCCGAGGTGTCAATGTAGTGTCCGGCTACTTGAACCCCCCGCGCGGACTTGTTTTTTCTGTAACCAGAAACTCTAAAACTATTCAGCATGTCCGCTGAGACAGACTTATAACCCGACCAACATTCACAGCATCATTAAAAGAAGCGCCACTTTCTGTAACACATTGATGTTTAATACGAATTGGCCTCGCGTAATGATCAAAGATGTTCTAAGTAACCTTCGGAGAAGTTTTTAGTGAAGTAGTCTCATGTGCTCGTACCATATACCCGACTCATACGCCACGTCTTATATGTTAATACGCCACGTCTTGTATGTTAATACACTACGCATAGAGAGGGTCGTCTGGAAAGGCGGAACAAAAACTTGAAAACCCCCACTTTTGTATAGTGGAGCGTCTGAGTAATCGTGTGCGAGTGAAAGCGTAGGTTAAATGGCAAAAAAGAGACGGATTCAGAAAAGCAAAAGGTTCTAAACCAATGATATAAAGTGGATACTGCTTCTGATACATTTGCGCGCAAGTTGTGAAACGCCGACATCAGCTCGCCCATGCACCGGCGCGTCTTTATATAAGGAGAAGCGAGAGAAAGAGAGAGCGGGTCATTATTTTGCCGCATACATCCCTGTCTCTTTCTCGGTACGGATGTACGCACGAGGAAACATTCTGCTGCTGCACTCGCACTTTCATGTATTCCAAGAAGAGGCTCGAAGGTCTAACGACGTTGTTCACCGGGGTTGTCATATGAGCGCGAAGCAAAAGCAAGCTGTGCGTGAGAGGCGTGCAAATGTCGCCCGGAGCACCCACCTCTCGCAGCGGCGGCTGCCAGGGAAAGCAGGATCAGTGCGGCCACGGCCGCTGCCCTCGGCGTAGACCACGGCATGGTCGCGCAGTAGGGAACGCACGCGCGCAAGCGCGCGAAATCGACGTCCCTGCGTGGTCGACGCGGCGAATGATTGAGAGAGAACCGAGCTGGCGGTCGTCAGCGACGCAGAGTACTCCGTACCAAACCGGTCGCCAGCGGAGCCCTAGACCCCTTGCACCGCGGGCGAGCAATCGCGACGACACTGCCGACCAGCGGCGTATCGCTCACTCGTTCGCACACGCCATAGCATCTGACTGTCGCTTCGTTGGGGAAGGGATTTTGCAGATAGCGCCAAAATCTCCCCCCCCCCCCCCCTCCCGCCATCAGACGCACCTACACAACCTAACGCATGGGCACTAGCGAAACAAAGACAGCTCAGATGACCAGAGTCCCAAGGTTGTGAAGATATCGTCGTAGGACCGCTCCTCCTTCGTATGCGTCGCTGATGCTTTACTCTTGCGTCACCGAACTGGAAGACCTCAGTGACGCGTCCTGTCCCAAGAAAACTTGCGCTTGGTCAACAAACCTGATGATCATTATCGCGTAAAACGACTCCGTGCCGAGTCTTGTTTTTTTTTTTTTTTTTTTTTTGCGGCATTGAATGCGGATAGCCGCTTCCTTGCCGGCGTGGCTTCCTTCTTGCATACGCACTTGCAACACGTACAGACGGCACCTTCAGGGCAGGACTGCGGTACGCCTTATGCATGACGCAACCCACTGAATTATCATCACGGATACCGGAAATGTTGTATAGTTTGGCTCAGTTGCTCTGCAGAGCTTTTAGCACGTCTCCTGTTTAGAACGAGAGCATCGTGTGCTTCCTCACAGCTAGCCGCGCGGTAACGGGCGATTTTAATCCTTATACGTTGCGGTTTTTGCAGACTAGGCGTGATGACCAGAGCACAGATTCTTAAAAAAAGTGGCAGGGGTTTGACGCGGTTAAACGGAGCACACGTGCGAAAGCATACGTTCATTCTTCAATTGGAGGTGACATTTAAACTACGCCTTATGAATATGGCGCGATAGCTTTAATGGGTTATATACTAGAATTGGTCCCTATATGCAGAATATATGTGCAGAATTGGTCATTCTCTACTTGAAATTCGAAGATCGATGAGAAGCCTCATAGCACAACGAGTTCAGTGGCGCTGCGGTTAAGCGATGCGACACTTCACTGGCAGCTAGATTTTTCTATCACAGACACTCGGAAGTATTGTGCGACCCATGTTGTTCTTCCCAAGCAACCTCTCGTGGCCAATCATTCATTTAACTTCCTACTGCAAGGGATATTTGTAATGAAGCTACAAGATTACGTGATCTACAGGTGGCACGACGCGCTCTTCCCATTGGCTACAGCTGGCTTGACGCTCCTCCGAAATTACCCGAGTAGCTCGGGTTAGTTCGGAGCACAAGACAAGACGACAAGACTCTCGCTCGTCTGGAGTAGAGCTTCCGCACAAATTTTCGAGGTGCTCGAGTGAACAACAGTCATCTCCAGCCAGCGTGCACTACGTTTTTAAGTCTAGCGAAGGTTTGAGCACTAAGGCTTCGCATTGGACTAGCTGACACCGCGTGCTGCACTCGTAGTTGTTCCTACTATACTAACCTCTTCGAATCTTGGCCGGCGTTTGCGGACCTCGCAGTGCGCTGACAGATGAAGCCTCGGTTCGCAGACTTCGTACCACTAGGTCCTTCACTTATACGCCATCACTTGTAACTCGTACGACCACTTCCACCGAACAAGTGAATTGAATATCTACCCCGACATTACACCTCTGATGCCACATGGTTCTTGCCACATCCAGCTATCCTTTCTTTTCTGGCTGAAAATACGGATCATACATGGCCAACTTGTTGGGGTTCGGTAACAAAGAGTTTTAGCGCAGCGATGATGATGGCGACGAATTTTAATGGCGCAGGGGCAGCTTGGCCAAAGAGTGCCACAGCACAAGGTGTTTCGCTCTGCACAAGGTGGGGTCAAAGACTCATTTCCCTAGCATTTCAGCCCTGATAAGCCGAGCAGTTTCTGCTCAGCGGCGACGTATACGTGTGCCTGCTGCGCGCGCGCAGTGGCGCATACGCGCCCCACTTTGCTCCACACCTTGCAATTACGCACGCACAGCACGCATGCATCTATCAGATATATGTCTACGCTGATGAGTAAATTCGTACTAAGGACATTACTGATCCGCGAGGGTAACCGACGGATAAGAGCCTGTGCAACTTGGTTATTTAATTTGCGCACACTATGAGCGGGGCAATGGGAACAAGGTGTTCTACTCCACCTTGGGGGATTCCCTTATATTTCTTGTACACCTCAAATGCCCCTGAATAGGGGTATTACATAAGGGGAAACAATACACAAAATGAATCTGAAATGAATGGCATGGGGTTTAAAACAGAACATTTTCAATGGCTTTTTTTAAAATGGACGGGGCTGGTGTAGAGTGCGGCATCGGCAGGCAGGCCATTCCAGTCTACTGCAGTCTGGGAAAAGAAGGAATGAAGGTGCGCAGTGGTGCTTGCGCGGGGGGGGGGGGGGGGGGGGGGGATAAACGGCTTTGCTGTGACTGGTGCGAGGGGACACGTGATGAGCTGGTTTTATATCTGCGAATGATAAGTGATAAAACTTGTGGAAAAGGATGAGTCGGCAGATTTTGCGTCGCAGCTCGAGGTCAGGCAGGTTAGCTCTTGACTTCATGGCAGTCACACTAGAATGATAAGAGTAGTCTGAATGGATGAATCTAGCTGCATGGTTTTGCACTGATTCAAGTGCTTTAGTTAGATAAGAAATGTGGGGGTCCCAAACTGCGCATGCATATTCCAGCTTGGGACAAACCAACGTTATCTAGGCGAGAGTTTTAATAGACGAAGAAGCTACTGGCAAATTACGTCGTAAGTAAGACAGGACACGATTAGCTTCATTAGTAATGGCAGGGATATGGGTGGACCAAGAAAGATCATGCGATATGTTAATTCCCAGGTAATTACATGTTGATGTCGGAGAAATAACGGAACCGCAAAGTACGTAGCAAGGAGTTGGGTAAATACGTCGCCGATGAAAAGAAATTAACGAAGTTTTTTTCACATTCAGGGACATTAACCATGTTTTGCACCAAGTTTCTATGTGTGAAAGGTCAGTTTGGAGGGCATGAGCATCGGCGTGATTGTTAATAGGACGGTAAATAATGCAATCATTCAACCAACACTGTTCCCACTTCGAGTTAACTGCGAGTTATTGATCCGTTCTCTCTCGCCCTACCTCATGCTAGCCGTCCCGGTTAGCTTAGTTCGTACTGCTCCGATGAAGCGGTGGGCCCGGTTTGAACCCCGGGACAGGACGAATTTTTCTTTAAGTACGAAGTTTCTGTAGAAGCTGTTTAGCTTGCCGCTGTAGCCGTATGGCTGCGCTTGGGTGGATGCCAATGAGCAATTACTCCCTTATTACAAATCTACTCCACCTTCGCGAATTTCCCTAATTCATTTCACCAATAACCAGTGTACGGTCCACCCAACAGCAGTCTGCCAGCTACAGCTGTCGGTATGCACGTATAAACTTGAACGCACATAAGCTGGTTGGATGTTTTTGTTTTGTTTTGTTGTTTCTCGCGGAAGCTCTTGTAGCGTTAATACCACTTTAACTGCATATTGCATCGGCACGCCACTTCGCCATGGGGAACTATCGAATGAAAGGTGCTAAACTACGGCCTTTGTGTGCCAGCGCCTCACCTACTGCATGCGTGACGGTCCACGCTTGAAACATTTTTTTTTTCTTTTTTGAGCCAAACGAGAGGTGGTGGTGAACGCAGATATCGTGCGAAAGAGTTAAGGAGCTCGCGTCGCAGCAAATCCGGCGTCATTGCCGGCGTCCTTGACCGTGAGAGAAAAATTCACGAAAATTCCCCAGAGAAGCAACCTAGGAGGCAAGTGCGCCACCTACGTAAGGTAACCTTGTGGCGTAATCCCAACCTGCCCAGGATTGTGAGCAAACTGCGCACCGTGGCAGGTGACAGTGAAATTGATGATTGGTCAAGAGATTGTAAGTAGTAAGAGAATATGTCTATTTGGGCAGGTAGTGACAGCTGATCCGGATCATGAGACGGAAATAACTAGAAGAATAAGAATGGGGTGGAGCGCATATGGCAGGTTGTCTCAGATCATGAATGGCAGTTTACCAATATCTCTCAAGAGAAAAGTATACAACAGGTGTATCTTACCGGTACTCACCTATGGGGCAGAAACGTGGAGGCTAACAAAGAGGGTTCATCATAAGTTAAGGACAACGCAGCGAGCTATGGAAAGAAAAATGATAGGTGTAACGTTAAGAGATCGGAAGCGGGCGGAGTGGGTGAGGGAACAAACGCGGGTTAATGACATCCTAGCCGAAATCAAGAAGAAATGGGCTTGGGCAGGGCATGTAATGCGAAGCAAGATATCCGTTGGTCCTTAAGGGTAACGGAGTGGATTCCAAGAGAAGGCAAGCGTATACCAGGGGGCGGCAGAAAGTTAGGTGGGCGGATGAGATTAAGAAATTTGCGGGGATACGGTGACCGCAACTGGCGAAGGACAGGGTTAATTGGAGAGACATGGGAGAGCCTGACTACGCCCTGCAGTGGGCGTAGTCAGGCTGATGATAATGATGGTGATGATGAACCCCAACGGTGGCAGCACCTGCCATCGCAGGGCAGTGGCGCATTGCACCGATGCGCCAGGAATACGGTGACCGCAACTGGCGAAGGACAGGGTTAATTGGAGAGACATGGGAGAGGCCTTTGCCCTGCAGTGGGCGTAATCAGGCTGATGATAATGATGGTGATGATGAACCCCAACGGTGGCAGCACCTGCCATCGCAGGGCAGTGGCGCATTGCACCGATGCGCCAGGAATACGGTGACCGCAACTGGCGAAGGACAGGGTTAATTGGAGAGACATGGGAGAGGCCTTTGCCCTGCAGTGGGCGTAGTCAGGCTCATGATAATGATGGTGATGATGAACCCCAACGGTGGCAGCACCTGCCATCGCAGGGCAGTGGCGCATTGCACCGATGCGCCAGGAGTGACACGAGTACTCCCACGGATCTATGAATATTAAGTAGAGCATGACCATTACTACCAATGACCAAAGCGATATCGTGTCATACCCTTAAGACGGAGCTTAAGTGTCCTCCCCAATTTTTTTTTCAGCATATCTCAACATATATCCGCCTTTCCATTGGGCAGAAAACATACGCCCGCACCGAGCTTCACATGTTGAAGTGCACGTATAGTACAGGGTGTTCAAAGTTAGACTTTACTGATTTTTTTTTAAACATGCGAATCCCCGTACGCTAATGCTGCTTTTGCTCCTTGGTAATGCGGCCAGGCGGACACAAATTGAAGTAATTAATTGTCCGCATAAATTCAGTAATTAGCTAAAATTTTTATTGCCTGAAGTTAGCGTGCATATTTATATTGAGAACTTGGAGGCATTTACTTTTCAGGGCTATTCCATTTCGTACAAGTTTAGTAACACGCCTGTGCCCTGAGATACGCATGTCTAAAATTTCGTCCCAGTTCGTCTAATTACGCATGCGAGACCGCGGCTCTCGGTGTGAAACACCTCCTTCGTGTGACGCAGCTGTTGCGTATGGCACTGTGCCTTGCAAGAGTGTGCAGCGAGCGGCGACGCAGATGATTTTTCGTTCTCGGCAGCGTTTTCCTTCTTGGCGCTCGAAACCAATGAATCACGAAAAGTCATCCGCGTCGCCGGTCGCTCTTGCAAGGCAGAGTACCATGCACTCTGCCATACTTTGTCATACTGATCTTTTCTTGCATAGCCGCTGCCGAAGTTTCTTCGTCACACTTCTTGAGAGTGCCGAACTTGAAAGTTTAGGGCAAAGTTCTGTAAGCGCGTTGCAAACAGTCCACCATATCGTTTTCTCCAAAACTGTTCAGTCCAATGTTTAGGGGAACCCCCCGACGTGGAGAAGATTTGTATTAAATGAATAAATACTCATTAGCATACATCCAAGCGCAGCAGTCCAAAGGAAATTTAGCTAGCTTTGATGGAAACCCTCTCAGAAAAGTTTCCGTTGATTGCAGACAACGTTGAGCAATACAGACAGGACATAGGAGAGAAAAAAAAACACAGACGAACGCTAACTTGCAACTGTACTGAAGGAAAACGATTAAACAGCATAGACGCAAAGTTATTGGTACACAACGCGTGTAACAATAAGTAAGGTCTACGTCACTAACAACTGTTGTCGACGGAGGCGCTCCGGTTTCTTGAGACAAGTGCACAGGCGACGCCGGCCGTTCGAGTCCTGCAGCGGCCGCCATTCTCCGAGCACCGGCGACCACGCTCCCCTTCTTGGAAGAGCAGCGGGAGGCCCAAGAGGCGCGGAGCCACATCTGGACACCGCTCGCCGGTTACCGCGGCCCCCTCGACATCCGGTCGGAGAGAGGGACACGGGCAGTGCCGTTAGAACTCGCTTGCGGAAAAGGACATGCGTGCTGTGCTCCGTCTTTTCTGTATTCTTATGTAACCTTCGCAGGCTAATAAACCTGCCCATTTATTTGTTTTATCTGGACGTTTGTTGTGTCGACTACATCAACTACACAATACCATATCAAAATCGAAAAAAAAAACACAGAGAGGCCATTAGATATCTTAGCTGAGCATTAAAAAATTCATCAGTCAAAAAAATATAAAAGACAAACAACGAAACCGGAGCAGTGCCAATTATCTGGCACTGCGAAGATGACCCTCTTTCTTTGGCCGGGCAGCTGATGTCTTAATCACACAAGCATCGGAACCAGTCTTTCTAAACATCACTGCTTCCACCATTTCCCAAGCCGGATATACACTTGGGGACAGCTTTTCTGCGGCTACGCAGTGGATGCGCGCGATAAGAGCGCGCTTGCGAAAGTCTTGCGCCTCGCCTTCGTAGCTTCCACTGCATAGCCACAGAAAGCTGTCCCAGAGTACAGACAAGTGCTGGCCATCAAGGCACCTGTCGGTCAGCCTGTCAGAAGCGTGCCCAGACACCAAATTGTGCGCGCCCAGTTTGGTGTCTCCATCACAATCATCTCTCGTCTCCATTAGGCTGTAGGCCGAGCGGCCAAACTGCGCGCCAGAATGAGTACGACCTGGCAACATGTCCCGCGCACGCGCGCTTTCCTGTTCACTCACTCGCCCGTTTTATCTCTTTCTCTCTTTCTCTCTCACGTTCTCCCCACGTAGCACCCTTCTCTCGCGATCAGCTGGCTGGCACGGACCTGGCGGAAAGATTCAATTCACTAAAACTAAAAGTAAGTTTCCTCTGTTTCTTGCGAAACGACAGTCGAGGCGGGGCCGAACCGGGCATTCCCGTGACCTTGACTGCGCCGGTGTTGCGAGGGGGCATGCTACTGGCCGCTTGTTTTGTGTCCGCGTCGGCCCCTCCGTCTGACAAAGAAATGAACCATTCTGTTCGTCTCGCTCATTGCTGCTAGCGCGTCTCGAGGAGAAAGTTGTCTGACGATGAATGGAGCTGGTAAGTGCTGCTTGCAAGTCCTTTAGTGTGTATTTGAACGGTCCCTCCGGCTTCCCCTGTGTTTACGGAAATCGCAGCGTAGTGTTTACACGCTGCATATAGTTCGTGATAGCTGTCGGCGTGTATGCTGTGCCCTATTAAAGAGCGCAGCATGCTTTACTTGTCATACCAGGTCGGCTTACCGTAAACGATTTCATGACTAATCTATCCTTTTACAAGTGTTCATTTGAGCGCTGCCTCAGTTCAGTGCGGAAATGGCAACTGATACGTAGTTTTAAGTGCAGCACAGTGTCCAGCACCACTTCACTGCTTCGACGTCAGATACATAAACAAGTACATTTGCTGGTGACGCACGAAAATATTTACACTAAACTAAGATCAAGGGCCGTAATACGATAGAAAGGTTTCCATTCAAAGCTGTACCGACTGTAAGATGGGCATCGATGTACGCCAAGTAAATCTTACGTACGCCGAATGCAGCATGCTAAAGTGCATGGGGATAATGCATGCAGAAATATAAGCCTCTGCACTGGTAATCAGTTGCTCTTTGCTGTTCATACAGAGCCCAGATGGAAACGACAGTGCCGGTTTCTGGCTGCCCTCAATAATAATGACACTCCTGTGGCATGGGCCTTGCTTCGTGGCACCGAAGGGGCACCAGTGGATCCAGATGTACGAATTATGACGGGAGGTGAAAGCAAACCTGCCATATGCATTGCTGTTGAGAAAGACCTCTTAAAAATGAGTAAGTATTCAGTGGCCTGCACCCATTGTTTTCTGTCAGTACATTCAAATGCAGACAGAAACTTAGTCTTCATTTCCGTGTGAAAGTGGAATAGTGGATCTGCCTCCTAGGCTTGTTTCAGCAGGCAGGAAATAGTGCTCTTGAAGGTTTATGCATATGTTATAGCAATGAGAAATTTCTTTTTCTAGTCATTCTTGTTATGTGACTTGTATGTGTAATATTTTTACTCCCACTCTGACTGAACTTTCTTGTTGTGCAACTGCATCATTGTCCAGGAATAATTTACGCAGCTGTGTCATTTGATTTTAATCAGCCTTTATTTGCTTGCTGTCTCATCAACTCGTGTACACATACTGACAGGAGAACTGCAGCTCACGACATCAGCGTACTGGATAGCCAAACTTGGCTCCTACTGCCTCACCTCAATATAGGCTCGCCGCCAAGCTGGATGGCACAGTGTAACGCTGTCTTCGGCTTGTAGCGAGATGAAGCTGTAGCATTCATTTTAGATCATGCAAATGTTGTTTTGCTACAACTGCCATTTCATATGCTGAATTATACACACACAAACTCATTCCTAGCTACCTAGTGTGAGTAGACTGAAGCGAAGTGGCCGTAGTCAGGCTGATGATGATGATGAAGTGATAGTGCTGCACTGGAGGAGCAGGAGTAAACAGGTTTATTGTCTATATATATCTTCCTCCCAGGTGGAGAAACATCCATCCTTTTGTCGACTTTCTACATTGCTGTAAGGTTCTTCTATATTAATGTTTATGTGCATTTCAGCTGAGCTCCTTATCAAGTCTGGCTGCAGTGTGAACCAATTTGCATCTACTGGATCATCACCCTTGCACATAGCAGTCTTGCGGAAGAACTTGCCCGTGGTGCAGCTCTTGCTCAATAGTGGTGCCAACGTCTCCTCCCTTGATGGCTATGGAAGGACACCACTGCATTTGGCTGCTGGCAGCTGCAGAGATGACATTATTGGTACGCGTGTTCTTTCTGTATTCTCTGGCTTACCTGTTACTTTGTCCGCTCATTATAGTGAAGCGTTGAGTGGCATTACTTCACTGCCGAAGCGGTGGCTTTGTGGTAGGGAATCCTTGTTGCATTAGGGAGGTGCTCGGTTCTGTCCCCAGTGCCGCTGTGTACCCACTAGTTTTCTGTTTGGTAGAAAATTCCCCTCGGGTGCTCGACTTTTCTAGGGTGAAATGCTTGGTAAAAGGGTCTTGGACCAAACTGTTGCGTTGACGGGCCAGTGATTTGTTCCGCCTTCAAACAACTAAGTTAAATTCGCTTTCTGCAGTAAAGCTCCCTTGTGCCCCCCCCCCCCTTTTTTTTCCAAAGTGCCTGCTCAAGCTCAGAGTACCGATATTGAAGGCGGAGGCTCCTTGCCCAAGCCATCCACCCTAGAAAGCCAAGCACCAGGACAGGGTATAATCTTGTGCCCATTTGAAGAAACCGGTGGGAAACCGGCTTGTGGTGGGAATCGAACCCACTCCCTATATGAGACAATGAATTCATGCTTCTCAGTATGTACCATCCTGTTCTGTATTTTGGGTTAACTGTGATCACTGATGGAGGCATTAAAAGGGCATGCTTTTGGCTGCTGCATTTTGACTAGGTGACAAAGACATAATATTGTGCACACAGTCACAAGAAGGACAGGTCAGGGCTGACGGTAAAAAACACAAAGGACACAAATAAAAGGAAGCCATGCTGTACTTCTGTGACTGATCACCATCCACTTCACACCTGCATGTTTGTCTGTGGAGACGATGCAGCAAAAGTGGCACAGCTATCGTCATCACTCCTTTGCCGTGTACGAGGGCGAATAGTCCTGGAGTTCTTATCTGCTGTTACTATTCTTCTTGCTAATTCGTAGATATGGTGAGGCTTCTTGTGCTCAAGGGCAGCAACATGGAACACAGGGATGAAAGAGGAGCAACACCACTGGCGCTCGCCTGCAGTTCTGGTCATTGTGGCGTGATCCTCTACTTGTTATCCCAAGGAGCCTGTGCCGCCACCTCTGATAACGAGGGCAACACCCCGCTGCACCACGTTTGCACTGTGCGACCAGATGGCATCGAGCTGGTTAATCGCTTGCTGGCTGCTGGAGCATTGGTGAGGCTGCCAGACATGGCTGGCTGTGCAGTGTTTATTTAAAATAGCGTCACAAATGATCTCCCTGATTTAACACCACTTCTTTTGCACATTGCACGGGGCTTAGAGAAACAGATCACATGGGCATCTTGAATAACAAGACATCGAGGACAGCTTCATACAGTGGTTGTCCTTAGTGAAAAGTCGGTTGTGTGGTTCTTTTTGTGCATATGTTCATGTCTGTCTCGCAGCAAAAGGCAGGTTTACTGCTGAGAAATTTGGGTTTAAAGATGGAACATTTTTCTGCCCACCATTCAAATCAAACTCATGGTATCAGTACCGAAAAGGACTCTGTGATGTAATCACTGTTTGCAAGTGATTGGTGGTGCGACCTAGCCTCTTGGATCTGCACCCAAAAAACTGTCTTGAATATTTTCAGTCCAATACAGGAATCTATTGGTACAGGCAAACTTCAATTTGTTTGTTGCATACTGCTTTCATCATTCGACAGAGTCAGCATAGCGATCAAACTGAGTGCACACATTAGAGCCTTTCTAATCACAACCAGTGATCACTGACTGAGTAGATCTGTTTCTCTGCATCCCTGCAAACCATGAAAATTTCACATCCTTTGTATTGTGTACTAAGCATTCAGAACGACAAAGCTGACATTAGGTTAAGTTTTCTTTAAACTCTGGTGAGTAATTACAAAAATAGAGTTAAGAGTTTCGCTTCAGATTCACAGATTTGCTGGCACACGTCCCTCAAGCTATCTGCCTGTTTACCAAATATACCACTGCAAGTATTGGCATGCTGGGATGAGTTTGCTACCCTAGGGCTTTTGTGAAAAATGGTGATCTGAACATTCAGTGTTCTGAACTGCTACTCTGCGAAAGCAGTGGCATGCTTGAAATAGTCATGGATTTTAAGTGTGCTGCTAGCATCAGACTGTTATTTTGGATGGAAACAGAACACTGGAAGGCAGCAAAAAAGCAGGTCTGAAAGTCAGTATTGAAAGTGACTGCATTTATGGAACTGTTTACCTTGCTTTTACAAAGTAAAATGAATACCTCAAAATTTCTGACCAACCATGCTGAAAGAATTGCTGTTGTGTTAAAAGGCATTCACATACAGGTATCATTTGCTTAGCTTTCTGGAGAACTTGGGAAAGTTTGATTGCTCTTAGCAGTATACTAGTGCTAGCTAGCATGTGTACTGGTGTGTACAGAAACAGCTGCGGACACGACCTTATTTGTTTCAAGGAAGAAAATTCTTGAGGGCCATCATAAAGCAAATGGTGTCATATTTTAGCGCGGTAGCGTTAAGGCTCTCGTCCTGCAGAAAATCCGGTGGCGGTGGTGTTGATGTTGTGAGGCAAAATCCCTGGAGAAGCAACCTAGGTGGGTCACCTGGGTCATGTGACCTTGTGACACCATTACACCTGCCCACCGGATTGAGCAAACTGACCACAGCAGCAGGTGGCAGTTAAAATAATGACTGGTTGCGAGAGGTTGCTCGGGAAGAGCAACCTGGGTCGTACAAGCCCCACTATTGGCAGCGCCTACCATCACAGGGCAGTGGCGCATCGCTTAACTACTTCACCACTGCGCCCAGGAATAGTGTGAGGAGTCCCAGGGATCTATGAATGTAAAGTCAAGAATGATCAATGCCGCATATATGGAAAAAAATTTAAAATTGGTTTTTGAGGAAAGGAAATGACGCAGTAACTGTCTCACATATCTCGGTGGACACCCCAACTGCACTGTAAGGGAAGGGGTAAAGGAGGGAGTGAAAGAAGAAAGGAAGAAAGAGGTGCAGTCTCGGGAATAATTTCTGACCACCTGGGGATCTTTAGCCTGCACTGACATGGCACAGCATACGGGCGCCTTTTGCTGTCACCTCCATCGAAATGCGGCTGCTGTGGTTGGATTCGAACTCTGGTACTCAAGCTCAGTAGACGAGTGCCTTAACCACTGAGCCACCGTGGCGGATCTGAATATATGGCCATCAACCCATTAACGCTAGCGTCTCGCACCCTTAAGGCGGAGCTTAAGTTTCCCCTCCAATTTTTAAACCACGTCACGTTTTAAATTTGTGTCTCCATTCACATGCTTGACTCTCTCTTTCTGTGCTACCTTTTGTCAGGTGGATGGGAAGAACAGCCGCGGCATGACTGCACTGAGTTGTGCTCTGATGTCGCACGCAAGTCCTGCTGTGGTGCAGCGTCTTCTGAACCAAGGAGCAGACTGTAACGTCTACATTGACTGCTTGCAACAGACTGCTTTCCACTTAGCCGTGTACATCAGAGAACAGACGGCGGTCAGAACTTTTGTTCGATACGGGGGAAACCCATTTGCACAAGACTCCGCGGGGAACACAGTCCTACACTACGCACTGCTGAAGAGCATTCCATTGGCTCTATGGATGCTGCGTGCCAATCCTTTCATGGGCAGGCCTCGATGGACAACTCTGAAGTCACTGGAAAAGGCTGCATCATTGCAGCCTGTCATTGTGGAGCTTTCCAGTGTTCCCACACTTCAACAGCTGTGCTCTCTAGCATTTCGCCTCAAGTATGCCTGCTGCCTTGACTCTCTGGCTTGCACGCTGACCATTCCACCACGACTACTACACATCTTGCTGCTGTCTGATGTGTGACTGTGATGTCTTCGGAAATTAGTGGTTTCTTGTGTGTGTATACTTGTGGTGAAAAAGGGCAGATGCTTGGCAGGTTTTCATTTTGTTTAGAGTGTAACTTATAAGAAATGACCTTGTTGCACATGAGCATGTGAATATTCGTGCAGAGCCTTCATTATTGCTGTAAAGCCATCATTTTCATGTGATATTTAAATTAAAGACAAATAAAATGCACACTGATTTTTGCAGTAACGCAACGTGGTAGTTGTGATATGAAAGTGTAGAATGTGTATGCTGCTTGCATCATCTTGCCTTCCCGCACTGTGCCCATGCATGGCAATAGCATATACCTATAATCGGATACAACTTTAGTCTGCAGTGAAGCTCCGCCCACATTCAGCCTCCGCGCACAGAATTCCTCCATGAGGAAAAAGTAGTCTGCTGTTTAAACGTATTTTGTTACCTAAACAAGAATCTCGCCACAAGAAAAAATTATGAGCTCTAGGATTTTGATACCTGGATTGTTTGGTATAGCCAAACATTAAAAAGCTGATTTCGTTTACTGTTGCGATTGGCCAGCGGAGTAAGGCAGGATGCCGCGGATTGCGGCCCAGGGTTAGCAACTGCTGTTGTTTAAAGTTGTATCATACTATAGATTTCTGCTTAAGTTCTGACTAGTAGTGCAATTCATCATGCAAGTGCTATTTTGTTCCTTTGTTAAGTAAAATGGGGGACTTCATGGTTACTATCTAGGAATAATATACTTGAAGCTATATTTCACAAAAAAATGCAACCATAAATTAGCCACATCTCTCAACAAGCTGTTCGAGACGAAGTTACTTTATTTAGCAAGCAATGACGTAAACTATGGTTGACCAAGGCACATAAGGCACATCACTTTTTTTCATATGACAAAAAAACTTAAACAAGATTTTTGTGTGCAGAATTGGTTGTAAGAAATGCATTTGCTTAGAGCAAGCAGTGAGCCAACAATAATTGCACAAGGCTTTGGAGAAAACTAAGCAAAAGAGCCGTCAGAACAGCTACAGCTGTCTGCAGGCCTTTCTGTATGTGTCTTATTGCATGCCTATCCGGCGTGAGAGTATTTTGCTGCTTGTCACCCATTTTTTTTTTTTCAGTGCGCTGCAGCTAGCAATAATTTCTCTGTTATAGACAAAATTTAGAAGCCTTCATATAACAACTGATGTGCATTTTCGTGTTCACTAGTGGACGCAGGAAGTAATGTCCATCTTTGGAAAAATTGTAATCCCGTGAGTGCTCGTCTGACAAATCCTGGTGTTGCAGTGTTGCAATTTCTAACCATTAGGAAGCTTTGTATGAAATTTTGCACATGCTTGTGAGGAAACAACTGTTGATGTTTCTTTCTAACTGGCTTTTTTGCGGCATTCATGAAGGCAGAAAAAAATTTATCTGTAGAGAAATGGTGAGTGGTGTCTGAATGGGTTTAAACTGAGGTGGGTGCAACGGCCAAAAAAGTCACATGCCTTGACCCTGCAACGTGGCATGACCTCTGAGAGCTTGGTTAAACTGTGCTCGCACATTTTAAGGTGTGTTAAAATGGACCCGCACTGAGGAATCTAGGGAAAGAAAGTCCTGCAGGTGAGCATTGTGGACTTCTGTACCTGAGCAACAAGCGGAACTAAAGGTAAATTATCAAAACTTTAGTGTCCCTTTCGAGGTTTGCTTTTGGTGTTGGAAGCACGCGTACAAATCTACCTACTGAATGCTGGGCATTACATATACAGGGTGTTTCACCTAGGACTTTACACAATTTTTAAAAATAGGCTTTTTGAGTTAGAAGGGCACTTTTTTTTATATAGCATTGTCAGTTGAGTAGTACATCAGAATACAGGTAAAACGTGCTAACTAGCAGGCTGGTTAACTATTATTGAATAGTTCTTTTCAACTATTGCCGTTAGAATCCGTAATTATTGAGAGGCGTGTAGCCCATCATAAGTAATATCCATATCAGTTTATAGAATTTCGAAAATGCAGTTATCCACGGTGCTGTGGCGCAACAAACTTTGACTACATGGGGCCAGAATACATGCGCTTTCCTGAAGCTTGCAGGCAAAGCGACCTCTCCAGTGCTAGTAACTTGGTGAAATGGCCAAAATTCGTTGGGTGACCGCTCCGAAGGTATCCGCGTTTTCGAAATTCTAGAAAATGATATGAGTCTTACTTGCGGTGTGCTACATGCCTCTGAAAAATTAAGGTGCGTACCAGTTATAGTTAAAAAGTTAAGTATTCAATTTTAGTTAACCATCCTGCTAGCCAGCACGTCTTAGATGCATTCTGATGCACTACACTGCTGACAGTGCTATGCCGAAAAAAAAAAAACGCTTTTCTAACTCAAAAAGCCTATTTTTAAAAATTGTGTAAAGTCTTATGTGAAACACCCTGTGTACGCATGCACACACATATGCACGCGATTAATGCAACGCTAAACGCGCATTATGCGAAAGCCGCTTTTTATGGGTCACCAATGCTGCAGTTAGACGATGTGGATTTATAATTCTGATCAAATCAGAAGATTACCTCATTCGAACTTGGTATTAAAAGAGCAAGGCTGTCGTATCTTGACATCGACTCTTGATATGGGGTTTGCAAGGACATATTGACAGATGTACAGACAGTTGCGCAAATCAGAGAAAATCGAAGAAAAATTCTCTCGGCTTAACCGCGCGTTTGTTCGGGCTCAAATTTCGCACAGAGGTTGCATTTAGTGGTCAGTTTTGTTTTATACTACATTTAGGTGGGGTACTTGCCTGATTAAGTCAGAATTTTTTGGAAATCTCCATCGTATGTGGCGACAACGATCCAAAACTGAAAGACATCGCAGCAATGGTACCCGTAGCGCCATCTCGCAGCCAGTTAAGCCGAGAGAATTTTTCTTCGATTTTCTCTGATTTGCGCAACTGTCTGTATGAATTCAGATGGCAGAGGTTACAAGCTGAAGCGAGAGCTCGCTAAAAGACAACAGCATAGGGCCACAGAATGAGAAAGGTGGGAAAGGGCTATAATAATTATTCAGCGACGCTGCATGTGCTTTACATGTACACAAAAGAATACTCGCTATTGTATTTACAGCCAGCAGAAAGATGATGACTCGAGTGTAGGCCGCTGAAAGTAGAGCTTTGGCTGGGAAAAATAAGCTGTAGACAGCGGGGCATGCTGGCAACATAGTGCGAAAAGCGTCTGCATGGCGGAGGGCGTCATTTGGCTGTGCAGATATCCGGGCGGCAGGGGCGGCTTATGTCGCTCAAACTTGAAAGTAATGCGCTGGTGTCCGTTCAAGGTCCCTGACAAGGAAGGAAAAGGCAGCATACAAATCGCGCGGCGGGCGACTTACTCAAAGTGAATTTGGCACAGCGTAGCGTAGCCTGCGAACGCAGAGCAAACACCTGTAAAAACACCTTGTTTTTCTTGGCGCTCGCCCTATGCTTGGTGGCGTCTTTGCAGGGTTTTGCCGTATTCGCTGTCTCCCAGTGGCGCCGCTTGAGCACGCGCGTTGTGAAATCGCGTTCCAAGGCGGGATTTTTGTTCGAAAGTTTGCACCATGCACCAACAGGACACGAGTTCGGTCATCAACCAAGTGGCTTCCTTCGTCAAAGATATGCTCTGGTTGTACATTCTCTCCGCCTACTATCTACTCTGGGAGTGCTTTCTGAGGCTCAAGACCTTGTTCTCGCCGCGGGAACGCATATCATGTAAGCCATGCCGATGTATGATGAAATTGGTATGATGTGTGACGAAAGTTGCGAAGAACAGTCGTTCGTAATCGTATTCGTCATTTCAGATGAATCCATGGAAAACAAAACTGTTGTCATGACTGGAGGATCAGGCGGCATTGGACACGAAACAATGCGGACGCTTTTATCTCTGGGCGCCCGAGTTATTGATGGTAACGCCCTTTCTCTAATTAGAAATGGAGAGAAAGCATAGCAAATAGCGTTAACGTAGTCAAAAACAGAAAGGTAAGAAGCTTTTGTACAGAGATCGCATTCGTGATATCACTTCCTTCAATTTTTATAGGTAGCCCAGAGGCGAGCCTCACTGAAGAAAGGAGGCAGCTGTTACTGGAAAGCCATCCCACAGCCAAAGGTTCGAACTGTTGCCATGCTTGTAATCATGTCCAAGTCACTGCCTAACTGTGTTCACTATATATATATTTCAGTTGAGCTTCTGCCACTTGATCTGAGCTCAATGTCTTCCGTAAAGTCCTTTGCGGAAAGAATACTCAAAAATGAAAGCAAAATTGATGTTCTTATTTGTAATGGTAAGTTCATACTGAAAGCTACAAATAGTGTAGTGTTTGCAGTCATGTTGTCTTTTGTCAAGCTGGCGTGATGCTGATGCCGTACCAGGAAACTGAAGATGGCTTTGAATCGCACCTGAGCATCAACTACCTCGGGCACTGCTTGCTGATTGCCCTACTCCTGCCTCTGCTCACTGCAGCTGGTAAAGAAGGCCACGCAGCAAGAATTGTTAATGTGTCCTCGTGTGCACACAAGGCCGCCAGCATAGATCTGGATGACCTTAATGGCAGGTAGGAGACAAACTCTTCATGGCAACACTGCCACAACTTGTATTTGTTTTGTGCCTGGCTTTCTGTCCATGTTGCACACAGACTGCTGACGAGGTTTAGGTAAAATTATTGACCAACACAGTGATTCTGCCCGCTGAAGCTTTAATGACTGGGTGTGTTCTGTAAGGATTTTAACCAGCTTACTTGATTCACCCCACCAAACATTACTTTCACTTGCAGCTGTTTACAATACAATACACCGAGTGAGAAATAACAGCACCAGATGCGAATTTCAGAGGTCGTGGGTTTGGCTCTCACCAGTGGCATGTGGTTTTTTTTTTCTTCTGCTTTCTTATCAGTTGTCTTTAAGCTATATAACAATTACACTATTAATCTCTCATTGATCAACACCACAAATTTAAAATATCTCCTATGCTCCTTGGTTTTGGGGACTGTTGGCTTCCGTCAAGTATACAAAGCAGGTGCACAAATGTGCATCAGAGATAGTAAATTAATTCATAGATGTGGACATGTGATTAATAACTATTCTTCACTAAAAATAGTGCGAAAAACATGTTCACAGAAGCAAGGATGAGTGCATGTCTTTTTACATCTCTGTCCTTGAAACAAGATACCTTTGCCATCATCGGCATTTTTTTTTTTTTATGACAAATAGCCCACACAAGCCCATTTCTTACTCCGTGGTTGAACATTTGAGGCCAATTAATTGAGTAGCATGGCTTACAGGAGTTAAGCTGATGTAAGGCATTAATATCTATGTAAGTGCTGCTGTATAAGAGCTGGTTTATCTAAGTGTGTAACCAAGTGAATATCACAATGTCTTTCACAAATTTTATATGAGGCGCAAGCTATGCGAGACGACAGTCCCAAATTTTGCATGATATTACTATTTTTTCATCCCATTTTAATTTATTTCCTCAAATGTTTCAAATTGAGACATGAGGGGTTTTGTACCATACCAAGTCGGCCAAGGTTTCAACACCTCTGATTAAAAAATTTATAAACACTCATTTCTTAACATGCATTTAGTTTCACTTAATTAGTAAATAAATTTTGGTTACTTGTAAAGAGTGGTAATGTGCACTGACTCATCAACATTGGAGGTATATGATTACAGGTAGTGTTTTATCTCGTTTTCTTTGCATACACTCACATATTTGCATGTCTTGAGAGAAAAATATATCAAATGCACTCTGAGGGAACCACAATTGAAGGAACTACTGTCACAAAACTTCTATAGCAATATAACAAAGTAACTGTAAAGCTTGGCACATGTTGGCGCTTACTGAAGCTAGTTGTTACTCACTTTTAGATTCTCCCAGCTGCATTGGGATGGTGTGCATATATGTATTGCTTATAGGTGTTTGCTCCTGGTAAACATTAAAGCTCTGTCCTTTCCTCACAGGAAGAAATACTCTTGTTATCGTGGTTACACACAGTCTAAGGCGGCACAGGTGTTGCTCACCATATCATTAGGGAAGTGTTTGCAAGCTATGGAAGTTCCTGTGACTGTCAACTGCATTCATCCAGGAATTGTGAACACTCAACTTTACCAGAGGGTGTGGTGGGCCCCACTCATTGCTGGTATTTTTTTCAAGGCAAGTGTTCAGGGTTTTCACTGTACTTGACCGGAAAAATACATCTGAGTGTGTTGTTATGAGACAAGGCTTCGAAGACAATTCAGAACATTCACAATAAATGGTAAATTTAACTCGCAAGTGCAATTCAGTGGTATTGTAACACTAGGGCCATTACCTTGAAAATATCAATTTGCTGCACTGAACTCCAGCAGAGGCAGTCATTAGCCATACGGATGCTTGGCCAGTGCAGAATTTTGAGGTGGACAGCATCCAGACAACCCTGAGAAGCACAGGTGAAATGCCATAAATTAAAACGTACTAATAGAAAACCAAAAGGCAAACTTGCATAAGTTTGTTGCACCTGTGTGCCCTCAACTCCCCCGGTTCCTAATGAGCATTTGGAAATTAAAGTTTTTCATTTAAGAAGCAAGAATTGTGAATGCAGTGAATACTAATTATGAATACTGTAGTATGCAGAAATGTTTGGAAGAAAAGTATACTAATTTAACCATCGTTCATCACGAATAAAGAATAAAAGTGCATTTTACCTCGGTCTAGCTTTTGCTCAGAAGCAGATCTCGTGAACGTTACCTCCACAACAGCCTCATGTGTTTGCCTTGACAAAATTAGCAGTCGGCTGCGAAACCCCATGGAACTCGACATGCGCTATAGAAACTGAACATCCTTACAAACTAGACACAAAGTTTATAGCTGAATGGTTCACTGTGCACCTTTCTAACAACCAAAGTGCATGTTTCACATACAGTCTGCAAATGAAGGCCTCGAGAAATTTGTTTGATGGCGCATTTTTCAGGAACTTTTTGCAACTGGCTGCACTGCACCCTTAAGTGGTGCAAGCATAAGATTTTTTTTTTCGACAAATTGCACTGTTTAAGATACTATGCAATATTGGCAAGCTTTCATAGTCTGTGACTTTACGGTGAGCAGCTGCAACACCTCCACCTGTAACACTGTCTAGTTGGGGAGAGAATTACTAGAATGCAAGGTCTGTTCAGACCGGGCCAGGGTAAGTGCAGCGAAATGTAGAATGTATAATCAACCATCTTATGCATGTGTAACCCATGCTGGATGTCCAAGGCAGTCTTTTCAATCACAGTTAACTCTTTCCTTGGCATGAAAATGAAACTTTGAAAAATTAAAAATTAAAAATTAAACGCTGTCCGTTTCGTTACACACTGCTCAGAGGCGAAAGGCTACTGAGCACTTTTGTCGGTTCTTATGCTTTTTTTTTTTTAGAGCAGCATTGCTGTATTAGACAGCCAGATAGAATGGTCGGATATCAGTTTCGACTGACATGGCCCAGGACACCAACGCGTGCTCGCACATGTTTCGTTTTACTGCTCACGTTGTATTTTATGCAGTGTACCAGATTTTTAAACGATGAGAGTGGTTTTGTTTGTGCTTTAGGGTATTAGTAACATACTTCCAAGATATTTTACCAAATGCACTAGCAGATTTATAATTATGATGGTGTCAAGGAAGGTCACGCCCCCATTTCACCCACTTACTACCAACCAGAAAAAATATACAAAAAAGTGGGAACTGCAAAAAAAAAAAAAAAAGACTCAGAACAAGTGTAATGTGCAGCACATCCACATCATGACCTCAAGTGACTGCTTTCTCTAGTGGCATAGCAGTCATATTGCCCAACTAGAAAGACCACAGAAAGTGCAGTGCATTATGTACGCAGCTGAAAATCACAAGATTGGTAGCTAAGAGTGTGTGCAACGTTTTTGTATTTTAATTTTTTTGCAATAATTTCTGGCTCAGTGCAGCAGCTTATTTTTCTTTTGCTTGTATTCTTTTTCGTTACTAACATATTTAAGGTATGTCACCACCTTTGAAAAGGCTTTTTTTTTTGTAAAAATGACATTTTTTCTTTTTTGCATTTTGGGAATCCCCAAACATTCAACAATGTTTTGCAGCAAGAATAATGTTCGTATCTTATTTTGTTAAAAAGTTATAGCCAACTTTCCAACTGGTGGTGGACAGTTCTGAAACCGAAACTGATGTGGTTTGGTAACAGAAAATGATAACTCGGCGATAATCAATGGCGTATATTGAAAATTTTTTCGTTTTGTTTTAGTTTGATACGTAAAAGATTATTCAAAATCAATTTGTAAGGCTTCCTTTTTTTATACATTGCTTTAACTTTCCGCAAGAGGGGCGCATGACGCTACAAGCGTCTCAGTTTTTTACTATGCGCGCCCTTCACGCTATCGCTTTGAATGCTACCGGATTCGTCCTCCAATGATGGCAAAAGAAGTACACCAGATATTTTGAGGTAATCAGGCATCGGATCTGGCCACCACACTCTCGTAGCATGTTGCACCAGTGACCATTACCGTGTGATGAAGGCCCAGCGTCAATCAACGGGTGAGGCAAAACATCTCCGCAAAAAAAAGACGGGCAGCAACAAATGCCAAAAGAGAGCTCATGTCAGCTAAGGAGGGCCCTAGCTATGGACCTGGAGGATTTTAACTTCCTAGGGCATGATGATCTTGTTTCTACAAGGATTGAAAAGCTTTAATCTTGTTTTTCTCAAAACTTGTTTTTTTGCATTTTCGTGTTGCGCAAACAGTGATAACATCGAAATGAATAAATATTTTTGATTAAAACTTTGCACGCTCGTTCCTTTGTTATTAGCCTGTTTAATGAACTAGGATAAATGAAATCGAATGGTGAGTTTTGATATAATCTAGTTTAATGTCAAGGAATGCAGACAAAAATAACACATTTTTTCGATTTCTTTGGCATTTTTGCTATAACTTTTTTCCCAACCATCGGATGGCAAAGATCCTAGTTGGTTGCACAGTACGGTTATTTCGCTAACTCTGTGCCAAAAAGTTTATAATTCCTGCTCTCCATTCGCTAGTTATGAATGTTTGCATAACAGCCAAATTTGGGCAATTTTTTGTGAATAATAAATACCAGCATGGATTTTTTTCCCTCTTTTTTGCTTTTGAATATCATATAAAACGGTGTTTTATAAGGAAAATGTGAAATAAAAATTTAATAGTCAAAATTTTAAAAAATTTTGAAAAAGGTGGTGACATACCTTAACCAATAAATTTTCGAAGAGTTTTGCATGCACAACTCTGGCTTTTCTTTTTTTAATTTGAAAGTAATCAATAAGCTGCAGCCTGGTGTATTACGATGCACGGTGCATTTAGCACTTACTTCTTGAAGAAACAATTTGCATTTTAAAACACCTAAATTTGGCCACTTTCACGCGGTAAGGCAAGAGTTATGGATTTTTGATATTCCCTGATGGCAAGCACAAGAATGACAAAACTTTTACTGCTGCGGTGGCTGCATTTCGACAGGGGCAAAACCACTTACGCTCTGTGGTCAGCATTAATCTGGAGCATCCCACTACAGAGTCTCTCACAGCCCTTGTACAGCTACAGGACGTTAAACTCAATGTGCCACGCCATACAATAACACATCAGCATAATAAGGGAGTAATTACTCATTGACGTCCACCCGAGCGCAGCCATACGGCCACAAAGGAAAGCTATACAGCTTTCACAGAAACTTCGTAGTTAAAGAAAAATTTGTCCTGGTCCGGGATTACAAATCTCTCCACCTTGGGGGATTCCCCTAAATATTTGGTCAACACATCAGCATGTCTGCTTCAACCTGTAAAAAAGTTCTTGCCTTCCTTTTCCGTCAAGAGAAATAATGTGCACATTAACAATCACAAGGTCACCTGCCATGCAGTACTACATAAAAGAAGACCTGGAATCGCGAAATGTTTTCACGTGCAGTTTATGCTCTGAAAAGTAGCTCTCGCATATCTTCTTCACTGATGCTGAACTTGTATTCAACCATTGGGGCCTTGCTATTGAGAGGTGGCTGATCTGATTCCCGGTATGTCCCTCAACAGACACCAGAAGAAAGCGTCAAGACTGTGCTTCATGCAGCTCTTTCACATGAGCTCGAAGGCATCACCGGATGCTACCTTGAAGAATGTGCACCAGCTCAGCCACTCTCCTTGTGCAATAGCCGGCAAATGCAAGAGAGGCTTTGGGAAAGGACATGGACACTGCTCAGGCCTTGGCTAAATGAGGAAACAAAAAATATTTCTGCTTGGTTCTTGGAGGCGTCTGCAGAACGAAACGACACCCATGGTTGAACACCTGATCTTGCAGTGATGTGTTTGCGATAAACAAGGGGGTTGAGGTTTCTCCAGACAACAATAGTATACATAATAAAATACGTTTATTCGTCATTCTGCGTCAGTTGTGATGCACCTAATGGAACATCTGCAAGTAAAGAAAGAAAAGCACATTGAAGCCACAATGTTAAAGCAACAATATTTTACATAACCATGGCAGTCCCTTATGATTGCATACAGACTTTTGCCTCAATGTGAAAAACGTTTGTAGGCCTTGTAGGAGTGACACCTATGGTTCACTTCAGGCAAAAGTACTGCCGACTTTTCTGAGGGTAACAGCACTAATAATATATACCCTGTGAACAGCCTGTGCATGCGTTCTCCATCACTGCCATCTGGAGTAGCATGTTAGGAGCATAGGCCGACATCCCCAGCAACATTAAGGAATCTCTGCCTATTTCACAAAGATAACTACAGAATACGTACAAGCCTGCATTCAGCAAAATTCTGACCATGAAGAATACCCGCTATAATTTATCTCACATGTTGCGAAGGAAAGAGTAAGCATGAAATGTGCCTGCAGAGTGACTCTAGTTCCCTCAAGCATTAAAGTGGCCATCAGTACCCTTTACATAAATGCATCCCCCGCCCCCCTCATTCTTAAATCAGTTTCAAATCAAACTTCATTTTCTCTCTCAAGGATCAAAGGGGGCAACAGGTAAAAGCTGCTTAACTGCAGCTTGACGAAGCCTGGCCCCCACTATATACAGTTCGGCTAGAAGTTCTAGTAAATTATACAACTATAAAAAATGACAGAATACTGAGCTCAATTTGCAAACCATCAGTTCACAGCAACACTATCAGTATGTTCACAGCAACAAATGCTATCAACGTGAATAATGTTAGCAAAAATCGACGGCACTTACAATCTGCATGCTGAGCTTCGCTGCATGCTATAATGCGATGGTACTGACACAAACAGCCGAACGCAACTTGGCTGGTTCACAAACTAGATAGCCCAGGTCTGATGCAAGCAACAAGTTTGGTACCCTGGTGCTTAGCCTTTGATGCACTATTTTTCACCAAAGTCATAGCATCAATGAAACGGATCACTTCAGAAGAAAATCATTTCATTTCATGACGTGAAGATGACTATTGCAATGTCTGTAGCTTCCCTCAGCAATGCAAACTTATGCACTGCATAAAGAAAGGAGCAGAGTGTTGCAGCATATATTGGTTTGTCTCTCTGTTTTTGTTTTATGGTGAAAGGTAAAAACCAGACATATGAGCTAAGAGACACAGGGCAATGCCATTAGCAATATGGATAAGACAGTTAAAGTAGCTGAAGAGTTCTACACAAATCTGTACAGTAGGCAAAGTAATCAGAACATTAATGAGATAGTAGTGCACAGCAATGGGACATCCCTTCAGTAACAAAAGAGGAAGTAAAGAAAGCCTCAGGAGCAATGCAAAGGGGGAAAGCAGCTTTGCCCTGCAGCGGCCGTAGTCAAGCTGCTGCTGATCATGACGACAGCTGTTGTAGAAGAGCCACCCAGCATCATCAGTAGTCTCAACCAACCATGACTGGTTATTTGCCATGGCAGCCAGCTACTGCACTGCCTGACATACGTAGGCAGCTTTGGCTGATGGTTTGGTTTGGTTTATGGGGTTTAACGTCCCAAAGCGACTAAGGCTATGAGGGACGCCGTAGTGGAGGGCTCCGGAAATTTCGACCACCTGGGGTTCTTTAACGTGCACTGACATCGCACAGTACACGGGCCTCTAGAATTTCTCCTCCAAAGAAATTCGGCTGCCGCGGCTGGGATCAAAGCCTCGTCTTTCGGGTCAGCAGCCGAGCGCCGTAACCACTGAGCCACCGCGGCAGCAGCTTTGGCTGAGTTTAGCACATTACACAACATAACGTAAACACTTGGCAGCTTTTTGCACTGCTTGTCAGCTCAGCAATGTGTAAATGAAAATTTAAAAGATAATTCATTGCAAGCGTACGCTTTTACCACATACGTGTTAGCACAAGCAACAGCAAGCATGTTTCATTGTTAAAAACCTTCAATGTGCAGCAACAGCAGTTGTGTACTGCCCCAATAATTTGTAAGATATACAGCGCTCAGTGATATCAGTGGATCAGTTCAGACCACACGACACACAAGTGACCTAACGCTTACCGGTGAATCTTGGTCGTAATTAATGTCATCTGCATCAAGTTCATCATCTTCATCCTCATTACTGTCACTCTCGTCATCTTCATTGTCATCGTCTTCATCATCCTCTTCATCCTCATCCTGCAACTTTTCGAGAACACATCTTAAGCCACTGAGGTGTCCGACTGCTAAGCAGTGCAAATGAAAGTCGGCTAAATTCTTACGCAGTTGAAAACATGGGGCCGTGTGAAGACCTTGATGCAAGAACCAACGACATATAGGTTAGTTTCGCAACGTTCTTGACACTGCGCATTTCGCTATTCGCGCTGTGTTTGCATGCAGATCGAATTCTTCTGTTTATTTTCGCGTGACCAGCAATACACGCCATGGTGGCGGACCAGAGCTTAACGCAGCTCCCTCGTTCATCAGCGAAAGTAAGTTTGGTGCTCCTCTAAGCGAAATGCAGCGAGACGTCGCAGGCGCTCAGAAGGCCACTGCGTTCTCACACCGATGCGTTTTATCATGTCCCATGGCAGCGAATATCATTGAACGGTTTTCTGAATACCAATCATGCTGGCAGTGTGTAGGTCCGGGCGATGTTATACAAAAAGCGAAACACGAAATGCCGACTTGCGCAAGGCTTGAGCGCAAACCAGCCAGCGGCGCCAGAAGGATTTGTTAAATTGCCATGAGAAAGAAAATTTATCATGCGCTTATTGGGAGAGTTGAGAGTGCAACTATCGGCGAAGCTTACTTCTGCTGCAGTTTTCCCAATCGGAACCAGGTCATTGTGTTTCTGCGCGATGCTGGTGAGCTGAAATGACAGAGGCACGTACACATGTACAAAAACCAAGTGCAAACGCAAGGCTCCTATCAACTGCTACACAGTACAGTACCATGCTCTGGTGTTCCTTTTCAAGCTGTGTCAACTCTATTTCGTCGTCCCACGGCCGGTCAACATAGAACCACGGTTGGTCGGCTATTTTGGGCTGTAACGAAGGAAACTGGGGGGCCTCCATCAGTCTTCTGATATCGCTCGAGACGTTAGCCTCGAAGAGCGGCCTATGTTAGCAAAAGCTTCCACGCAGAGAGGTAAAACGCAAAGCGCACTGACAGAACTTCTCATCTACATCTCTGCAGCACGTACGACAGGCGCGCAGCGTACCCACGCTGCTGTTGGATTGGATTGGCTAATCTAGATTGCTTGATTTGCTTGCTTGTTTGGACCACGGTGGTTTGGACTGGTTGCTACTTGGACGCGATTTGACGATTGCTGAACACGTGGGTTATGTCTGCACCTATAATCATGTCTAAATTTGATTTCCTTATGAACGGCTTTATTGTGCACAAACAAGCATGGGTGCTGTCCCCAAAGCGCTTCCGGATTCAATGGCGCGGCATTTGAAAGCATAGTTTCTAATAGTCTGTTGAAAATTTAAAATTGGTTTTTTGAGGAAAGGAAATGGCGCAGTATTTGTCTCCCATCTCGGTGGACACCTGAACCGTGCCGTAAGGGAAGGGAGGAAGGTGGGAGTGAAAGAAGAAAGAAGTGCCGTAGATCTCCGGAATAATTTCGACCACCTCCCGATTATTGGCCGATCCCCCAGTGTGGGTATGTGCCATTCTGTCAAAGGCTACAACAACAACAACAACAACCTGATGATCGCACAGCACATGGGCGCCTTTTGCTTTTCCCCTCCATCGAAACGCGGCCGGTGCGGTCGGGTTCGAACCTGGGAGCTCCAGCTCGGTAGACGAGCGCCTTAACCACTGAGCCACCGCGGCGGGTATGAAAACGTTTCGCACTGGAGCGGGCGACACGTGTAGAGTCGCACTGGTTTTGATAAGGCAACGCGGCATGCCAAGCAGTCCGCGGAGTGTTTTATAAGGCGCCGGTGCAGGTGACCAGCCAGCCAGCCAGCTTTTGATGCTTCTCTTTATTTCTGAGGTAACTCCTTGCTCGAAAAACGCGCCTCCTTCAAACAGGAAGCGTTCTGGGGCTAAATCGCAGTGTTTTCAGGACAACAAAAAAAAGTTCGACGAAACCGAGTTAGAAATTCTAGGGCGCGGCAAGAAATTCGAGTAGCACGTGACGCGCGGACAGGACCATTGGGTATGTATATTGTCAAGGTGGGCGCCACAAACCTGAGATGGGGTGGCTAGGGCGGTTGAGTGGTTCAGGCCGTAGTTCCGGCTGGGGCTAAATCACTGGAGGGGGAAAAAAAATCAGGAGGGAGCGTCCGACGATGACCTTGAAGCATGCCGTGGAGGGACTGACCCAGAGAGCAAGAAACGGGGGAAAGAGCGGCTTCATGAGCACTTACTTGGCTTGCGAAAGCTCGCCGCGTGGCGTCACGCTCCCTCCAGAGTTTGTTCTTCGTAGAGCGTGCGCATGGACGTAATGGCCATCGATGTCACAGTGGCCGCCGTTTTGTTGTATGTATACTATCGTGAGCAGAAGGAGCTCGGGAGCGCGTGGCAGACATCCTCAAACCCTTCTTGTGGCGATGCCCGGCGGCCGCTTTTCGCAACATTGTGGAAAGGGCTCTGCTGTGTTTTCTGCTTCTGAGAAATGGAACAACACACCTCCCTCCCTACTTTGTTTCTGAAAGCGGCCTCCACGTGTCGCTGCAAGTAGGGTTCGAGGTTATCGGGCACGCGCTCCCTTGTTCCTACTCATATTGCTCATGATAGCACGTGAAGCACGGCGAAAGGCCGCGCGCGTGCATATTGGGCTTACCACCGCCTGTTCTGGCATGCAAAGCGCTGGAGACGACAAAATGGTACCCGCGACGTTGCGTAAATGTGTAAACCGTCAACTGTGCGCCGCGCTTAAAGGCCAGCTCCGGAGGTTTCTGGAACATTTCGAGTCGACAGTTACGTGTACATTACGAAGAGTCCCCTTGCTGCGGTACAAAACACCATTTTAATATACCAAATAGAAATATTTTAAAAATTAAAAAAAAAAACGGGGCACCGAAACGGTTTTCACCACACGATGACGTCACGGATACTGTTCCAAACCTGTCTTGAAAGATAGCCTAATTTCATACCACGAGATCACGGAACATTATAATAAGCTGAGCAGGAGGGTCTATCCGCCGCCCGACCGTTCCCTCGCAAAAGAGGAGGCAATTGCGTGGAGAATATTGCAAGGGGGGAATCATATAAGCCCCTTCTGGGTATACATAACAATCTCCAAAGAGGAGAAAGACCAATATTGTATAACGTGCGGGGAGAGGGGCACTCTCGACCATGTCATATGGGAATGTGCTGGAAGCCCGGGCGCCGAGCAAAAGATAGAAGATAGAGAAGCCTGGGAGACCTTGCTGCGGAGCGAGGACCCCGCTAAGCAGCAACAAGCCATCCGCCTGGCGGCTGAGGCCGTGAAGAGACAATGTGTCTTCACCAGACCTTAGTTTGCGAGGCTCCTAAGTAGGGCTCCCTTATTGGCCTGCGTGCCGGGGGGTCCAAAAAGGGCTCTCATTTCGGTGGAAATAAACGTTTTGATGATGATGATGATGATGATGAACCTGTCTTGTGCGCCATGATCGGACCCGCCGCGGTGGCTCAGTGGTGGCGCTCGGCTACTGAGCCAGAGTTCCCTTGTTCGAACCCGATCGCAGCGGTCGCGTTTCGATGGAGGCGAAATTTACGAAAAGGCGCCCGTTTGCTGTGCGATGTCAGTGCACGTTAGAGATCCCCAGGTGGTCGAAATTATTCCGGAGCCCTCCACTACGGCACCTCTTTCTTCTTCCACTCCCACCTTACTCCCTTCCTTTCTTCAAAAACCAATTTTTCAGTTTTCTTTGATCAGCTAAACTGACGACTGTTGAGAATTTTGGGTCATTATACGAGTGAAGTGACCGTAAGCCGGCTCGAAATTTTCTTTCAGTAAACACAGACGGACGTAACTTACGCAAGGTTGCCCGTAGAAATCCTCTCGATTGAGGCCGCGAAATACAAAAATTTTACATTTATTTGACCTGCAACAAAACACCGCCCCGCTACGAAACTTGTCACAAAGGGCCACAAAACTGCGGAGAACGTACCGTGAAAGTTGCAGTAAAATAAGGGAAGGTACAAAAAACACCGGAGTTGCCCTTTAGGCAGGCAACCATGGCACGCAACAACATGGCGGTCTGACGCGCACGTGGTTTTTTGCTTTTGGGACGCAAGTACTTGGCGGTGCGGCTGATCTGCTAGAAGGCCCGCCCGTCAGTTGGAGCTTAGCAACAGTAGCCATCCGCACCTGCAGTGCAATCGTATGCATACGGTTCGATCGTTTTCTCTTTATTTCCTTCCTCGACGGTCGGGGTAGTCCATATTGTGAACACGCCGCTGAAGTGGATCAGTTTCATCATCGCAACAAATGCACACACTGTATAGACCTTATGCAAAATTGCTGCCATCTATCGGAGAAAAGAAGAACCAGTGGAAATCCGCCATGTTGGAGTATGACAGAAGCTCGTTCCGCCTCTGCTGTCTGGATTTAGGCGTGCCCTGCGTTTGCTTCCTTACTGCTGTGCTGGCTCGAAAATCTTATTTACTGTCACTTGAGCCTGTAAACATGACTGAATGGTCAGTCGACCTGTTTCTGCTGCCCAAGTTTCTAAGTGACTTCGCAGACACTTACTACGCGTCCAAAACCACTTTCCGAACGCCACCGAGTACGGAGCTACAAGTTTTTCACGGAGTCCTACGTATGTTTGACGACGCTGAACACCAAGAAATGCACGAAGCAAGTGTAATTTTCGTTTACGGCTAAAAATGTGCGCATTTCGGTCTAGTTTGAGTCAGTTTTTATTTGGTTCGATACTTTTTGCGGACGGGCGTGCTGCTTGAATTGCTGTTGTTGTGGTTGCGTTTTCTGTGCGTTGTGTCGGCGCCGAAAGCAAACGATAGTAAACTTCACGCTCATGTTGGTAGTGTCGAAATAAGTAGCCTCTCAACATGCGACGCTTTTCATTTTCCTTGCAAAGTTTATACAGCATTTGTTTGTTTGCCTATATAGTGCTCTAGAGCCCCTAGTTTGCCCTAGTGCCCTAGACCGAGAGAGAAAACATTTTATTATTATTACCGGGCACATAGACCCCTGGGTCGCCGCACGACCCCACTACACAAGTGCTTACCATTCTTGGACTATCGCCGTTAAAAGCACGTAGCCCGTGAATGCAGCACTGTCTATGGTTTTACCACGACGAGCAAGCAGTTGTGCACTGATATTTTTGGAGGATTCTACGCGCGTTATGCATTCCCGCTGCTAGTTGGAAATATGGTACCGCTTGAGCGGCTGCCCTTACGGTCCTTTCTTCTTTTGTTTACACAACACACGGTTTCGTGGAAACCGGCTGGTTCAGTGAAATCGCTACACGCATACAAGCCGTCGCTCCACAAAATAGGCACCTTTCCCTGGTCCAACAGAAACGATTGACTGACTTGCAGAGCGCAAACGTTCTGTGCCACGGGCACTTGACCCTTGCTAGTGTTTCCGTCGAAACAAATATTCGCACTAAAAACTAACGCGTGTGACCGCTGCAGCGGATAACACTAGGAGCGACGGTTCTCACAAAGCGCGACCCGTACCACTGAACAGCTGATCACGATCACTCTCTTGCGAGGCCGATAATCGCAGCACTTCACGGGCAATCGGAGCAGAAAAACAGCTTTTGTGGGATATTTTCTTCGTGCCTACAAAGCTTATTTCTAATTTCATTTGCTACATGGCGATAACGACATGTGTTGCGCGATGTCTCGACTTGTAGGGACGGTTCTGCAACATTTGTGCCGCGGATGTCGGGGATCGCAGTCCAAAAATAGAAATGCGCTCAAATGAAGCGCTCTTGCATTTTTTCCCTGGGCGTCTTTGTGACCCTTCTGCTTACAGCAAGGCACTAAGCAATATGTGGGCGCACTGAGGACGGTGACACTCGAGCGCGCGCGACGAGCGTGCACCAGTACGTACTGTGAATCCGGCGGCTATCCTCCAACATGGCGGATCGCGCGCGGCGACCGTTAGATGGCAGTGCATTTCGCATAAGGTCTATAGCGTTGCAACGAACTGCAAAGTTACTTGGAAAGCGCGAGCTGTCTTCACATGCATTATGAGTAAAATAAGCGGATGAAGGAGCTTTAGGTCATAGGTCATAGGCCGGGCGCAGTTGGCGTTTGCAGCATGCACGATAAATTTATACCCACGTGCACATACACACCCCAGGCACATAGTATATTTAGGTGATTAACTCGGAATTCAGCCGCATTATCAAGCACTCACAAAAAAAAGAAAAAAAAGCGGAATTCCGGGCACATTAAGACATATTTGAGTCTGCGCGCATCGTCTTGCATGCATAGGTACGGGAAAACAACAGTTCACAGCAGCGCACCAGTGTGTCAACACATTCCATTCTGTAAGGTAGCTGCGCCAAAGAATTACATATGCATGTACGCATCTGTCCCGCCGACACTGAACAACTATTTCCAAATCAACAATTTTCAGCACCTGCAGCTCGTAGGAAGTGTGCGACGTCTAGTGCCTGCTGCCGGGTCGTGCGCCTGTCCAACCACGTGAACGGGTCCAGGCGTCCGCCTGGTCGTCTCGTGGATCGCCCTTCTCAGCGACGCACGTCTTCCCAGCGGGAAGAGCGACCGGCGATGTTCGCGGAATCTCGGAGCCGATCGGTGGAGAGGCCTCGCATTGGCTGCCTCCGCTCCGAATCCCTGAGCAGTAGCTCACGCAGGTCGGAGTTCCTGAGTCCGTCCTGCGACGCCACTCTGCCCACGTAGACAGAGCCAGCAGTTGCCGGTCGCAGCCTGCCCTTGAACAACACCTCGTCCAGGACACCGCTCGTACCACCGTACAGCGCTCCACGGTCGGCCATTCTTTGCTCGGCCAGCGCCTGGCGTAGCCTGTCGTTGTAGCGGCGCTGCTCATCGAGCCGCTCGCGCCGTTGCCTCTCAAGCCGCTCCTTCTTCTGTTCCTCGAGGCGGGCTTCCGCGGCCAATCGGCGTTCCTCTCGCATCCGCTCCTCGATGCGCAGCTGTTCCTCCTGCCGCACCCGCTCCCGCTCCATCTCGCGCCGCCTTCGCTCTTCCTGGCGGGCCCGCTCTTCGCGGCGCAGCCGCTCTTCCTGCAGAAGACGCTCTTCGCGCCGAAGCTTCTCTTCGCGTAGCTGCCGCTCCTCCTGACGCAGCCTCTCTTCCTGGCGTACGCGTTGCTCGCGGCGTAGGAAGTCTTCCATGCTCATTGTTGGGGCGGGGGTCGGGCAGTGGTCGGAGTACGCTTGTGCACGGCAGCCGGGGCAGTAAAAACCCGGTGCCACTGGAAAGGTTGTCATAGACGGGGCGTGAGCTGCCGCGCAGTACGGACCCGCAGCCGAAGGCGGTACCATGTATGGTTGCTGCAAAGCAATTGGCGCAGGGAACAAGGTTTGTGAAGGCGCGGGCATGGATAGTTGATAGGTACCCGGAAGGGTTGGCTGGTAGGCGCTGAAAGATGTTTCTTGGCCACGACCCATTGCGTATGGGACGAATGGCGGTAGCTGTGCGGCATACGCTGGCAATGAGGCTGGTGGGGGCGCGTTTAGAGGAAGCATCCCGTCCGCGGGCGCCATGTCGCGTGATAAAGCTCCGGTTCTCTGGAAAGAGCGCCAGCTCTGCCTGGGTCCAAAATTACGTACATCGTACCATTCTTCCCCGACGGGGTTTTCGTCGTCAAGGCGGTATTGACGCCGCCAGGTTCTACTTTGGCCTCGAACTGGTTTCGCTCGCGTGTCTGCCGTGTGGCTTGGCCAGCAAGATCCACAACAAGGGCACGTTTCCGGATCTGTTTTGTCATTGCTGTCTTTAGTTGACGGGCGCGACTCTTCCTCTATTTCGCCTTTAGTGGTCTGTTTTGTCTTGTCGTTACGCTTCTCTTCGCGGCCCTTTCTATCGCCGCTGGTGCCTGGCTTCTTTGAAATGGTACGGTCATTTGAGTGGCGACCACTCGGCTTGCCGTACTTTCGCTTGGTCGTGGTGGTACGTGTTGTGCGACGCGTCACGGCCCCACCTCCTCCAAAACGCCACTCGTCGGCACTGGGCTCTATGATCTCTTCCTTGATCTCTTCGCAGTAATCCTCAGAGCCAGTTGAGTACTCTTCGTCAAACTGCTCGTCAGAAATGGCCGCCTGCGTCTTCTCCATGCCTTTCGCTTCGTCTCCCTGCCTAGCAGTACGTTCTTTAGATCTCGGAGGTTCCTTTGCCCGGTCAGCTGTAGTTGTTTCTCTGGTTTCCCTGCTTCCTTTGCGCTCTCGACGTTCGCGAGACACTCCTGGATCATCAGTCGCTTTTTCAGATTTATCCAGTCCTGCAGGTTCCGAATCTCGTGACTCTTTTCGTGTCGATCTTCGGCTGTAGTCGTCTCGAGTGTCCCTGCTGTGAGGATGGAGCCTGGCATCTTTGCTAGAAGCTGTGGACCCTGTCCTGGCCGTTCCGCCGCCGGGCTTGGAAAAGGACGACGTTCTGTCGCTGCCAGCACTGGTCCCGCTAGCGTCTTTCCCTGCTCCAGCATCGTCGCGCTCTTTTTCTCCTCCAGAAGCTTGCCGACGGCTGGAGTCCCTATCTGGCTCATCCGCCTCCCGGTGGTCGTCCCGCTGCACGCTACCATCTTTCGCTTCGGCGACGTGCTCCTTCCTTTCGTTACGGCTGTCCCTTGAAGCGGCAGCTGTGTGCGACCTACCCCAGCGACGACTGCCGCCATCCGAAATGGTTCGCGTCTCTTCTTCGGCACGCCATTTCGTATCAGTGTCCCGCCTTGTTCTGGTGCTGGTTGTTCTTTCGTCATGTCGCCTTTTTTCGATGCCCTCGGTGGCTTCGTAGCCGGCCCTGGACTCCCGCGCAGAGGCCATAATTTATTGCCTCGTTCGACAGTGCTTGCTTACAGGTTCAGTGGTAGACTCAAAGAGGCTGGTTATACGAGCGCATCTTCTCAGGCGCTCTGTTTGATGGTGTCGTCCCGTTGATGTGCCTGGACCAACTCCTTGCAGATAGCCAGTTGGCTCGAGTTGCGGTTGCCGAAACCCGTTATCGTAGGATGATTGTTTCCTGGAATAGGCTGCTCGGATCAACATCTGATCAACGGTGTTCTGCGCCGTCGCGAGGAGCAACGCAGTGTGCGTGCCTGGTCTTTTTCTTTCCTTGCGCCTCACGAGATGTCAACATCCCTGCGCATTGCCTAACGAAATGATCTCGTATTTTCATATCGAACCCGCAGAAATGGACTTGAAGTGTAAAAAAAAAAAACACGTAAATGCGCGCCAGTCAAATTTTTTCCTGACTGGTGTGACTCCTAGCTCCCGCAACCTGTGCTCGCGACATACTCGAAAACTGCTGTTGCTGCGCAAGAGCTAGCGTGTACCTTTTAGGCTGCGGCACGCACATTTCGTCGCGAAAGGCAGGTTTCGTCGAGGCTCAGTCGCTTCATGGTCGCTATTTATGGGTATATCTTCTCCAGTGGATGCAGTAATTAAGTGCACGTGGCTTCAGCGTGTGCGAAAATCGTGGTTAGTATTCCGGCCCCTGTTGCATGACCAAAGCATACCCATAAAGAAAAAGACATTTCATGCCAAGAAGTGTGTGTGTGGGGGGGGGGGGGCGAAGGACCTCCGGAACACACACACACACACACACACACACACACACACACACACACACACACACACACACACACACACACACACACACACACACACACACACACGCGCGCGCGCGCGCGCGCACACGCACACACACACACACACACACACACACACTCACTCACTCACTCACTCACTCACTCACTCACTCACTCACTCACTCACTCACTCACTCACTCACTCTTTCCAATCACTATTCTAGGCAATATACAATCACGGGACGTATATAGCCAATTACCAAGTACACATTGGAAGTGTCTCCTGCGACCCGGTCGCAATAACGCAAGCGTTATTTTCACCCGTGACGTCGCATCCGGTTTGAAAAATGACGCCACGTCCGGCCATTTTTTTGTTGTTTTTGTCATGTTTGAGCCGAGCTACAGCCGAGCCGAGCATTGCTTGCAGTAGGAGAATGGACGGACGGTGGGAGCTACGCGCGCTCGTGTTGCCCGTGAGCAATTTCTCTGTTCTTCCTGTCTTTTGGTATGTATGTACTGTATGTATTGAGTGATTGCCCGTTATATGGCATTCGGCATTTCATTTTGAACTTCCTTGCGCCCGAATATTTTGTGTTTGCAGATCACCCAGGACTAGCACTGAGCCCGCTTGCCCGGCAGTGGACACAAAGGCCCTAAAGGTGAGACTCGTCTGTTTTATCCTGAGTTCTGCTCAAAAGCTCAGTGCAGTTCGACAGAAGAGAATATGCGCTGAGTATGTTTTTGTACCTTTTGTCAGCCCGGCCAAACGTAACTTTTGGTCATGTAAAACAGGCATGGTTAGCCTGCGCCCGAAAAAAAAGGCGGGAAACCTTTGACAACAGTCCGTTTATGCGGTGAGTTTTGTGCGCGGTCCGATTTTTTGTGCCCCCGCTAATAGGAAAGTGTATAGATTACTGATTTAATGGTTCATTTTACAGTTGTGTTGCTGTTTATCCATACGAGCCGCTTTCCGAAACAAGGGCACTAATTGCGGCGAGATAAGCGATTACGCTTTGGTGTCTGCAGCGCGTAAACATGTTCTTTTAAATTTATTTCCATTTCAGAAAACGGCACTTGAAAAACCGAAATGCAGTTTACTTGTATGCACGGACCTTTCCGATTCCTGCATCGAGTCCGGCGTTCTCTTGCTGGCGCAGAGGCTGAACAAAATGGGACGATAGAATGCGGAAGCAGCAAAGGCTTTAAGGCGCCACTAGGTGAGCTCTCCACCTCCTGTGAATTTTAAAACTAGTGCTGTGCCACCTGCACTGAGCTTCAGTATTACACGGGGAAGGTGATTGGACCCACGTAGCTAACTAGCATGGAGCGTATGAGGCTACTGGAAAAGCAAGCTTTCTTTTATTAAGAGCTTATTACAGGTGATACTGCAAAGAGTCCTTAAGAAGGGGAACATTGTGGACAAAGTGCTTGATGTCCTTTGATATTTTGGAAGCTTGTGAGTTGCATAAAGCTCACAAGGCACTGTTGCAGTGTGTGACAGGTCATTGTGGTAATGATGATTATGTGGCCATTTGCTTTGCACGGGTGAGTGGCAGTTTTTCGCCCTGGCTGTCAAGTAGAAAGAAAAAACAAAAAGAAAATGTGGGAACATTAACTCTTAATGTGGCTTTCACCTGCAGACACCAGGTTAACAAAGCCTGCCCGTATAGTGAACAAAGCAACTCTGCTGTTACGGATCTAGCAAATTATAATTTTGAAAGTGGGCCTCCTGCTGTGAAACCGGGAACGTTTGTGCCCCTAGAGACAAGCAGAGGCGAGAAGCCATAGGTGAATGTAGGTAGGACAGGTAGCTGAACGAGGGAGTAGTTCCCATATTTGAAGAACACATGGAAAGACAAGGACGAGGCGTTGTTTGTGTTGTTCCTTCTATGTTTGTCTCTTTTTTTTCCCCCACAAGTTAAAAGTCGATATTTGTTGTAGTTTCACTTTTTGAGACAGCCAAAAGATAGAGCACAGGGATGACTCACACAGCATTAGTGTTTTCGTTTCGTTCCTACTGTTTTGTGTACTTGCACCTCTTGACCTCAAATGCGGCATTGTCATGATCTTACGTGGCGCTATGCTGATAAAGGATTTGTGCGGCACACCTATGGGTGCGTGGCGTTCAGGTTCAAGCACCAACATAGGGCTTCCAGTGCAGCAGGAATTATGAGAGGAAAAAAAGCCTCAAAGATGGGGATGGGCAGTTTAGCTCTTCGGTTTGCTTTTTGTGAAAAATTCTGTGGCAGGAGGTTACATGTCAGCCCACCCCTTATGTAATGCTGCCTTTGGGCCGTTGAGGTACAGATAAACTGATAAATAAACAACAAAAAGTAGTTTCTGTTCAAACAGTATAATTTGCAGCTTTGGTGGAGGATTTTCTGTGGCCCCTTCAGGGAGTGTTTACCCAGAAATTGTAGTTATTCCTTAATGCCTCTTGGTCCGAAGAACCAAACAGTAATCAATTGCCCTCATGCCTCTTGATGAGGGAATCTGAGTGGTTGAAATGATAATTTACCATAGCTGTAAACAGTAATGGCTGGGTGTATCGCCGGAGAGAACTGAAGTCATCTACTGGACTGAGTGGTAAGAATTTCGGGTTGGTTAAAGCACAGATGGCTTAACATCATATCGCCAGATCTTGCACTGTTGGCGTGTGTGATTGTTGCGGTATATGTGGCTGGTGAGCTGTCAGCTTGGGTGTGACAAAAGTTGTAAGCTCAGCCAGACATGCCTGTGCTGTTTGAGCTCTGGGCAAGAGCTTTGTGCGAGGCCACTGCACTGTGTCCCTGTTGTACATTTGGCTTTTGTGGTGCTCCAACTTCCTCCTTCCCCCACCTTTGCTCGGAATGTCGCCATGGGAGTGAGAGAAATTGGTGTGATGTAATTAGAGCAGTGGCATGGCCATAAGATCCATCCGCACAGTACCACTTATAGGTTGTTTGCTGGTTTGGCACCGCGGTCAGGATTGAGGTGAGTTGTGAGTGGGCCACAATGGAAAATGACATTAGACCAGCAGCAAACATGGCACCAATGGTGGAGAGCAAACTTTGATCTCTGTGTTGCCATTGTTGTCAAAGTTATCTGTGAGGCCATCAAGGGCAGCACCTGTTCTGAATGCATCGCATAGCAGTAGATCAGAACTTCACTTTTACACTTGGGTCATGGGCCTCACTGCAGGAGGTGTATCAGTCAGTTCAGATTTCACATTGAAACGCATCAAATTCAGCAACCTTACTAGTCATAAGTACAGTGAAACCTCATTAAGGTGTACCTCGTAGCACTGCAGAAAAACTATGTGCAAAGCGGCAATATGCCCAAACTGAAAGCGGCCTGAATATATCCACTTACCTGATAAAAAATGATTCCTGATCAATTTTTTAAAATGTGCACACGAAACCTTTTAACTGCATAGCTACCGTTCAGCCTCGAATGTGGCTTGAGCAGGGTATGTAATCCTAAGGCAAAATAACCGCTGGTCCTTAAGGGTCCTTAAAGAAGGCAAGCATAGCAGGGGGCGGCAGAAAGGTACATGGGCGGATAAGATTAAGCAGTTTGCCGGGATACGGCCACAGCTGGCGAAGGACAGGGTTAATTGTAGAGACATGGGAGAGGCCTTTGCCCTGCAGTGGGCGTAGTCAGGCTGATGATGATGATGACACTGCCATCCTGCTGCAGAACATCTGCAAAGAGCCCTTCACAGGCAGCGTGGCTGTCAATACTGAGAGCTTCGCCCTGATGTGACACACTGCAGCTTATTTAATTTGGGAAGCACGCTATCCATGACAGCGTTGGTAATATGAGAACGCAATGAGAAGGGGCTGGACCACAGCTGCACAGTGGCGCAGGTCAGCCGGCAACGCAGCAATGATAGGTGCGGCGCATGGAGGAAAACTGAAATCTGCTGCAGAAAGCCCAAGTCATGTGACAGCGATTAGCAGTAGCTATAGCAGTGGCACATCTGCATGGCTAGGGTCGTGGCTTCTCGTACACCAGCACCTGCAAACAGGTTAGTGACGAGCCTCGGGTGTGGTGGGGACAGGCTGGCACCCCCCTTTCCTTACAATGGGAGGGAAAAGTTCTCTCTTTCCAGATGCGTCAAGCAGCTGCAAGTAGGCTAGGCATGTCAGCAACATGTCTTATTATGTCAGTGTGGCGTATGCATTAAAGCACTCATGAACTTTCCTTTTAAATAATATGCATTTTAAAAAAACTGTGCAGCCAGTAGTTTTTTAAACTTTGGCATATCCGTATCTTTACCTTCTCTCAGTATTGGTCACTGGCTACAAAACTGGAAAACTGCTCCTATGGAATTTTGGCTTGCGACAAAGACTGCTCCAAAATGCTCGTGGCCATTCCCTCCTCTGCACATGCTGTGTGGTGTGTAATATTCATTGTTCCCATGGGCATTGTCACATATGGCCAGCTGGGTGGTGTGTATCGTTTGCATAAGGACTTATGGGCACTGAGAAATTCCCTAGGCAGCCGCTTGGCCACCCACTGATTTCAACGTGATTGCACTCTGCTTTTCAATGAATGCTAAATCCTGACGTGATGGTGTCTGCAAATTTTTTTGCCACATTCCCCCCCTTTCTTTGTCTCCTTTTATTATTTTTTTCTTGGATGTTGCAAGTGCTGTTTTATGCAAGAAGCTTGAATTAGGAGCTTCGAAAAATTTGATTGCTGGTCTGCACGTGATTGTCTCCATGTCCAGGTTTTGCGCCATTTCCTAATCCCTGGCATTTATTGGCACTTTCACTTCTTTAAAAGTTTTGTGTGTGTGTGTGTGTGTGCTGGCACAAATTTTGGAAAGCTCTTTTTCTAGCGCTTGCAAGTTCTTTCCATATTTTCGTTTTTCATGGGGCTGGAGCTTCATGGCACATCCAGTCCATCAACTATTCCTTTGCATTTTCAGATACTTTGTCCCATTGCATTTGTGTAGTGTGGAGGAGCCGCCGCTGCTCTTAGGATGCTTTGTCTCCTTGCTTTTTTTCATAGCCTTCTCCGCAGTGCTCAGGTGCATTTGGGCAAAGTATCGAAAAATGATGACTAGCTTGGCTGGCATTTCCTCTTAGTCAATGAATGCACCATGCCGTCAGAATTTGACGAAATTATGGACATGTACACCGGGGAATCATTTCAGAAAGTTATCCAGGATTTATATTGTGAAGAAATATAGTGTAACTTGCATAATTTTTGGGTTTGTTATACGGCAGATTACACGAACCAAGAACAGAATAGCAAGGTTCTACTATATTTCTCTGAAGGGCTGTGATGGCTTTACAGGGTGTGTAGCAACCTTGAACCATCAGGGGAATTTTCTTTACCTGTAAAAATGAGTGAATTGGGAGGAATACGATCAAGAAAGTGGCCAAGTTGGAAAAAAGGACTGACTGAAATTAACGCAGTGGTCTGCCGCAAGTTTCAACGGTACTGTGAGTGCCCAGCACACAGTCTGTTCACATTGGCGTGGCATATTTTTGCTTCTAACACGTATGAGGCATGGCAGCCTGTCTGTTCTGGGTGCCTTTTTCTTGTCATCCATGATGTGAGCATTGTATATACTGGTTCATTCTGTACAGGTTCCCGGACTCAAGAGTAAATTTGGGCTGGTGCATATGGATAGACATAGCTGCATTCAAAAGTATTTTCTGTGGAATAAGCCGTAGTCGTAGCGATGTGCAGAGTTCATGCACTTTCAGTGTACTCATGCAAGGAGCCACGCCACCCTAGCGTGGCATCAAAATCAATCTGAAAATCTTGCTCTCAGGCCTCATCAATCTTGTGGGCCATTGCAGAAACAAACAAATAGAGGCTAGTTTCTCTGCAGTTCGAGCTGTGATAAGGTCATAGGAAGCTGATATTTTTTATGGAAATCTCTTGGTGCTTGTCCCATGGCATTGCTGCTGTCGAAAGGGATGCCAGTGTGAGCACAGGGTGCCTTCATTGGAAAGGCAGGAAACGGCAGTACTTTTCACTGATTTAAAAACCAACCTTTGAAAGCCTGAAATAATCTCTGGCAGTACAATGATAAGTTTATGAATCCCCTGAAAGCATGCGGAGTGTTTCGTTTAGATAATTTTCCAGCATTTTCTCAAAGTGGTGCTCTTTGTTTCTTCTGTAAAAGCACATATGGCCACCACTCTTATGAACCATTAAAAGAGAGCAGAAACTTGTGAGCATAATTTTAAGAAACTTCCAAATCTAAGAGCCCAGACCACTGAGGCACTTTTCGTCAGGTGAGAAGGAAAACAGCTGCCAAAATTGCTGCACAGATTCCAAATTGAAATCTGCCAGCATCTGTGGGCCCGTTATGGCTAGGGATTCCAGTGTGGTGAAACCCATACACAAAAGTTAAGCGGGCCATGTCCCGTCAAGAATGGTGCATCTGGGACAGCATTTCACGGTTGGATCTGTCTCTAGGTGTCACGAGGCAGCATGGAAGACGTAGTCTTGTTAAAGCTCTCAATCGCGTTGTGGCTTGAGCTGCTGTTCATTGATTTTTCGTGGAATCTTTTGTTTCTCAGCAGTGTGCCACATCACGTCATGCGCCTTTTCAGTGTGAACTGCGACAAGAGCATCTCCACTTGCCACCTTACAAATTCAAGCTGTCAGGCTTTTCCCTGCACACAGTTATGCTTTAGGCAAATTTTACCATTCTACATGATTTCCTCTCATTCACTGAGATGCTTAGTAAGCATTAGGATGTGATAAATTATGAGAAGTAAAATATTGGTGTAGAATATTCCGTTTCATTGCTGCATTTTGAGGAAACATGTTTTTATTGTAATTTTAACTATCTGTATTGATATCTGAACTACTCTAGAATATTCAGTTGCATTTGCTGTGAATTTTATTGCTGTTATCTGCTTCAAAATGAAAAAATTGATGTTGCCACGCACTTGGTAGAGAACATCAAATGCTGGGAAGAATAAAGAAAAGGGTAGCCACCTATAGTAAAGAGATGGACTTCGTAAAAGGAGCTTTCTCAAACAGGGGAAGCAAATCTCTTTTCAATGCAGCTTTTGCAGCTTCATTAATTTTTTTCTGTGAATTGATCACGTATACTGTCCATTATTATCGCCACTATGTTTCTCGCTTCGGCCATCGGGAATTCAAAATGAGTAGCTTGCTGGACACCCAGTTTTAATTTTCTTTGTTGAATGCTTCAGCTTGCCTAGATAGCATATTTAACTCAGGAATGCATTTAACGTTTACATTTTAGTCTTTTTGTCCGCAGATTTTTGTTATTCTGTGCACACCGCAAGGAAACTCGACTGTGTAAACCATGCGGAAAGATATTTGTTTGAGTGGGATTAGATTCTTATTTTATGTGCAATGTGGATAGCAGCAATGCACTGCACTGGGAGCATTTCATCCAATGCAAGCAGATGCTGCTTTCAGTTGGCATCTAGATCACAAGGGCTTATCCAAGCTGCAACGGGAACAGGAGCATTGCTGAGAACTAGGTCTAATTTCATACATAGCAAAGCGCAAGGAAAGCAAATATTTATTTTAAAAATGCATTGTACAAAACAAATTTTATCTGCTTGTGAATGCGCAATATACTCGCAAGATCACCAAAAAGACTCCCAGAAATTGTTGCACCCTTTTATCCTTTTGGAATGGGCAGAGTGTTCCAAAGCGGCCGCCGCGGTGGCTCAGTGGCTATGGTGCTCGGCTGCTGGCCCGAAAGACGCGGGTTCGATCCCGGCCGCGGCGGCTGAATTTCTTTGGAGGAGAAATTCGAGGCCCGTGTACTGTGCGATGTCAGTGCACGTTAAAGAACCCCAGGTGGTCGAAATTTCCGGAGCCCTCCACTACGGCGTCTCTCATAGCCTTAGTTGCTTTGGGACGTTAAACCGCATAAACCAAACCAAACCAGAGTGTTCCAAAGCTAAATACAATGCTGAAATCACGTATTCGGACTGAGATCGTCCCAAGTGAGCTGCTTGGTTTCAGAACTCGACGTTGCTCCTCACCCGCTTGGCTTTGCTAATTATATTGTAGTACCGGCCGGCAATTCGAAAAGCCCTGCTATGCACAGCATGTGTACGAGCAGACGACGCAGCAGTCCCTTTGTCTACTTTTGGAGCCCGCGTGACCAGGGTTGATGCTCTTGGGAGTGACGTCATAACACACCCCGGCACTCAGAAAGCGAAAGCGCTCAGTATAAGTAGCACGGTAATAAATTATTTATAGTGCATATATGAATCGTGCAGCATGTGTCATGTATATGTGCCCTGGGGCAATGCAATATTTGAAACAAAGACGCCAACCAAAAATTTGTTGTCCCCCATTTTAAGATTTTGTGTTTAGTATATGGAGCTTTTGACCTCCTGTGTGCCAGCGTCGGAAGCTGCAAAAGGAAATGCGGCAGTGTTGTGGGTTGGCCAAGCTTAACTGCCAAGACTTGAAACCTGATAATTTCATTCTCTTAATTAGTACTGGTCTGACCCAGTGAAAACCTTCCGTTGTTTGTCTTGACTATTGTCATTCTCTCTTGAGCTCTGTGCACACTTCTTTTTGTGTGTGGTTCTTCCAGCACATCTTCAACTATGTTGCTTTTATCCTTTTTTTTTTAAGGTCTTTCAAATGTCCATGCACAAGGCCACTACAGGAGTGCGTAGGCTGCTGCGATAAACTGTTGGGAGATGTTTAACAGTACCTTTTCCTGGGCTAGTTGGTGTGACATTGTGTTCACGAAAGTAAAAACAGTGCTAAATTCTACACAAACCACACAGACTGCAGCGCCTATCTTGTCCGTCTCTCTGTGTGGTTTGTGTAGAATTTAGCACTGTTTTTACTTTCCTGAACACAATTGGGGGATGTTCTTATCTTTTTCTCTCTTGCATACATTCCATTTTTTTTTGTGTGTGTGCATTTGTTTGTGGGTTTCTCCTGGTGGTTTATTAGTTGCATTTTACTTTTCTGAGCTTGCCCACTTTTGTTTTCTCTTTTCATGGCATCCAACCCTGCATATGGCTGACACTAGGGGAGGGACTGCAGCAACCGACCTTGCATGACGCAGCATTCTCTGGTCCAAGGCACCTATTCATCGTTCCAGGCTACTGGCTCAAGAACATGCTCACAAGTCTGCACCTTGGCCTACAAGCAGAATGACAATATACCCATTGCTGCCAGAACTGCTGTGCCAAATAAAGTATTCCTACCAACGTGCCTTGTCGGTGATTAATGAAGCATATGAATAGATTACTAACAACTTGGTTGGCCCTATAGAAAAATCATGTTACAAAACAGTCGGTTGAGACCGTACCCAGCCTCCACATTGTTTCCTGTGCAGAGCCGCATATTGCCTTTCTGTTTATGCCCCTGCAGCAGAAAATGCTGCACAAAGTTAATGAGGAAAAGAAATTTCACTGACAAGCTGCTCTGAGACTACTGCTAGAAGGGTACTGAAGCCCCGTGAAAATGTAGATCAGGTAATGAATGTTCGTGGGTGCTGCACGTGTACTTTCGATGCATAGGAGGGGCCAGTTTCAACTTTCTTTTACAGGTAGGTAGCACCTTTTCTGATTGCACCATCCCTTGATGTGGGATGCTTCTGCCTATACCACCACCTCATTCAGCACTGACAGTGCTAGGAAAGCTCTTGCTGAATATTGTAATCTGGGTGCTTTTAACTGAATGGTCTTTGTAGGTATTTCAAAAAGGCTAGGCAACCATCCTAGCACTACTGGGGTTCCAACCCACTGCAAACTAGGCAGATTCTGTAGCGCTTGGCTCTCGCTGGCAGTTAGTGAAATTGGTATCTCCCTAAACTGCACTCTGAAAGAGCATAAAGGAAACTCTTCCACGGTAATTCATGCCATGCAACATGACATGGAAAACATCTCGTGGCTAGTTCATCCATTGTTTTCAGGTTCAAGACATTTGCCAATTTCTATACGGTAGCTTCAGTCTGTTGCAAACTACGTTTCTCTTGAAGGCAATTTTTGAGCAGGAATTGGGTTTCACCCAGTTTTCATGGTGATGCTTTGGGTGCACAAACTGGGTAATGTTGGTCTTTACCTGTTAACAAAGGGCCCTAAAAGTTTAAAATGATATTTGGTAAATTCGATTTACAGTCTTCTCTTACCGTTTCTGACCTATCTTTCCTCAAACAGAACAGTGGCTGATTGAATTCGCATCACTTGTTAATGTCAGATTAAATTTTTTCTTGCTCTAACCCTTCTTAGCTGCTAAGGGCCATTATTGCCCGAGAGGTATGTAGGGTGTGTACTGTACACACACGGAAATCGCTTCATTCAAATCTGCGGTATTTACGAAAAGGTACTTCGGTCCCGTCAGAATCTCGTATTTCAGTGCGACAAAACTGCCGGCAGTACACGCTTATTCAACGGCCGTCCAGTTTACCTGTCCTGGCCGATGATGAAGCATGGCAGTGCAGCGTGCTGCACGCGGCCATCGTGTTTTCGACAGCCCCCGGACCGATAGTCTATGAAAGGCTATTACATGCACTATGCGCGCGTTGCTTGGTGTGGGTTGTGCTCTTTGCGGCTGCTTCACTGCAGTTCTTTTTTTTTTCCCTGCGCTCCTGTCACGACGTGGGACCAGTTTATTTTAGAACGTGCGAGGCCGATCGAGTGGCATCTATGAGGCGACGCTAATGCTGCCAGTGCTGATGAGCGGTCGCGTAAGAATGACAAGACTGGTGAATTAATTAAACTCTCTGGTCGGGCTTTCTTTATTCCGAACTCTGTGTGGAGAACTATTTTCGGTCCCCTTACCCTTAATTTCAAATCGGCATGATTTGAACAAATTTTCAGACCCTTAACAGTTTATGCCCGACCATTGGCGCTTGGCGTTGCAACGATATATATCATTTTCATGGCGCGCACACAATTTGGCTCTAAACGTGATGGTCCTTGCCTTCATCTTCAAAAGTCTTGGCGCAAATCTCAAAAGTTTACTCGCAACAAACATAAATATAAGACTGCTCAAAGAGAGCAGCACGCGGCTACAAAACCACCGTGCCGCGCACACGTGTCCACTCTTGGCACCCTCAGTTCGAATAGAATTTGACCAAAAGTTTGAGCTAAGAAAGCGGGCACGAAACAACGAGAGTTCATCGTGTGCGTGTGTTTGAGGAAAGGTCGAGCACAATAGGTTTTGCCACTAAAAGCACTGATCGTGGTGCTTGCGTGCGGTACAGCGAAACGGTGATATCGATACGAGATGGAAGTACGCGTGATATGTTGCTCCGCAGCTGGCGCTTCTATAGTCCTCACAATGAAAAGTGGAAGGATTGATTTTTTTTTTCTGCAAAACAAACCTCGAGTAGAACCCCGCTGTTACGTTCGCGGTTGCTGAATTTTACCAGTGCTACGTTTTCATGAGCCAGTCCAGCTGCCATAGATCGAAACCCATGTATTACGTAATTGAAACTCGATTGCCTACATGTATCCGTTACATAATGCAATTGTTGCATCATTTCCGCATCGCATGCCGCGGAAGTCGCCTCGCGGTGATAGTTTACACCGTTCCGGCATTTGTTCAATGCGTGTGCAATGTCAGTGTCGGGTAGAAAAAGCGAAACTATACACTCTATCGGCGCTTGTCCGCCGCTGCGTTAGGCGACTTCTGGCGGGAAGCCCCCACGCCAAAGTGAGCGCGCTTATTGACTAGGTGATTTTTGGTGCGGCTGTTGGCACAGTTACATCGCTGCTGTGATGCCAGCGCGAACGACCCTAACGCGCGAAAACGAAACTATGCCGCGGCAGACGGCACACGAGATGCAGTTGCGCGCGTTGGCTCCGACGGTTTTGTTTCTACCATCCGCTTTATTCTTGTCACCTGCACCTTAAGATACACAATTTCGAGATTTCAATAGGCGATGATCCTATGGGATTAATGTGGCCACCGCGATAACAGCGAAGAGGAGCGCGCGTACCGCACCTTCGCACGCTCCAGGCATGCTCCCTCTTAGCTGCTAAAACCCTTCCACAGACAGCTGCTCAGAAGCGGAATCGAAATTTGAGCTATATATATATAGTTGGCATAGCATCATGGAAAAAATGGCACACTCATCACTTGTGTTGTTTGGTCTATCTTTGCTCATGCAGAACGATCCTGAGAACCACACAGCCTTGCTAATTCCAGAAAAGGATATGGCGCACAATTCATAATAATAAAAAAAAAACTGCAGGCAACAGTGCACAATTTTTTTTCACTCAAAACATTCATCTGCTACGTTTCCTGGCTGTTACTTTTTTTTTGCGGTCCTATGAAAAACTCCGCAGCAATGTGTTTTGTTGCATTTGATGCTCTGGTGCATTTAACAACTATATGTGGACACTTGAGTGCACTCTCAACTCTCACTTTAGGTCGTACACACATGTGTGTAGCCCAAAAAAATTTAACTTCATATTGTCTCTCCCAGATGCACACAAATCACGTACATCACCACCTGGACAACATGACCACAGATGTCATGCATATTCAAGAATGCTGATTCCATGGCTGCAGTTGAGGTTTTCGGCCAGAAGCATGGGTAGCGGGGCGAGCTGGCACAGGTTGATCGCTTGCAACAGAGAAGTAATCACTAGCGAAATGTGTCGTAGTATGTGCACCGACATTTGCAGCTGAACTGGTTTTTACTGAAATGTGAAATTTTTAGTAGTCACTGAAGAAGAAAATAAGTAAAGTGTGTATTGCAGAAACAAAAAAAAATAAAAAAATTAATTCAGCTGGTGAATGTGAGAGATTTCAGTTGCAAAGTATATATGCCAATCCTAATTTATCTTCGAGAAAGTACTCTACAAGCTATAATTAGTCCAAAAGTGATGGCCTACAGAGTGTTTCACTGAATGTGGCAATTTTTTAAATAGATTAAATACAGCTACGATATTTATTTAACCCGCAGGCTTGTAAATTAATATATAATATTTAACTTTTTACCAGTTACAGTAATGCCTCTTATTATAGCTGACCATAATATCCGCATCAGTTTTTAGATTTCTCAAATTGTGATTCTCATCTTGGCTGCAGTGCACTGAGCTTGGGGTGCCCAAATGGGCGAAACTGCACGGGCCAGGAGCACTCGCAGCCACGCCTACGAGTGCATACCCAGCTCTTTTCTCGAGCAGTTCCCACTGCGGTCACTAAAGTATATACACACTTCATTCCCTACTTCTGTTTTTCAAGCTCAGCCAGTGTAAAAGCAGATCCCTTTAAGAGCTGTTAATTCCTTATAAAAGAACTAATCCCAGCTGGGACACACCTTGCACAGAAAGATTACAGCAGAAGCCTTAACACAGCTGCAATACCTGCAGGTTTTTGACTGGTATCAACTGAAAATGTAGACAGTTTAGTCTGGCAAATCCCAACTGACCCCTGCTGAGATCACACACAACCCTGTGGTTTCCATAGCTGGTGACCAGTCGAAATCTGCCATTCTTGTGAAGTTGACCTGCTATTGACTAGGACAAACATTTGGCTTTTATTATGTCATTAACTAGAACAATTTGCAATGATATTTCAGGCACACTTCAGTTTTGATTACACAGTTTCACTTGGTTCCAGCTCGAACAGTGAAGCTGCTTTGCAAGAGAAGGTGTGGCATCATATATTAGCAAACAGCTATGATTCTTAATTCGAAACTGTGGCCAACAGATTTCTGCTTGAGACTGAGTGATATTAGTTCATATCAGCTGCAACTATGTCATATTCTCAGTTTAGGATGTTTCCCTCGCACGTATGTAAATCCAGATGGCAATTGCCCAGTGAAAGCAAATTATATTCACCTGAACTATAGCTAATCTACTGCCTTCATGACTGTAGCAAAAAAAGGTTTAAAGCTCCTTCAAGTAAGTGCAATATTAGTACAAGACGCACTTAATTTTCATTGAAAGGTATGATGGCATTTTCATCAAGCAGAGAGATACAGTAGGGATTAGAACTTCAATGTGGGACATGGGTCATATGGTTACTTGGTCATCACAAAGCTGAACTTTTCTTATTAAATAGCAGTAGAAATAATTTGCTTATTGCTAAGATGTCAGGTTGAAAGCTCTTGACTTTAGTTGTTATCAAAGCTGCTGAGGCAAGAAAATTGTGTAAAGCACACATTTTACCCCATTAAAGGTGAAGCATAGAAGAACATACCATCAGATGAACCTGTGCTCACTGAAAAAATAATGCAGAAAGTACAATAAGAGCCAACAGCCCCTGTAAAAGAATTTAAAGGCCCAGATTGCAGTATAAATCACTCAATCATTCATAAATCAATATGTTCAGAACAATCCTTGCAAAGTTTCAAATCAGGTTATTTACTGAGCAGAACAAATAAAATGTACTGCACTCATTCTGCCCACACATTTTTGAAAAGGCATGAATGAATGCCTGACAGTGTAACAGACCTCTTAGCTGTTTTTCTTCCATTCACACAATATTAAAGATTACAAACAGCCTGACAATTGTAGATACATAAGGGCAAACTGTGCAATTACTCCTACCGGAAGCAAAAGAATCAAAACAAGCAAAAGCTACAAGAAACAATTATTACAGGTACAACATATACAGATTAATTTTTTTCTTTTTGAAATGTTAGTCATACTGATCCTAGTGTATCAATAATGAGAGTGTGATTTTGCAAGAAGTGTGCTATAAAGTAGAATTGCTTTTCATGATATAGATTCTATTGCGCCGTGATTATACATTGTCAGCCTCACCTTATTTATGTTCTTTCCCAAGATGCCATCTTGGAAAGGCACTTTCATTTAACTTGCACGCACACACACACACACATCTTTTTCACTGCCAGAAAACTGCGCATGGTAATGTAGCAAAACACTTCAGCAGCTTCAGCTGCCCCTTAGGTTGTGCACAGATGGTACAGTAAAAAGCTCTTTGTGTGATCCACCAAAGCTGTCAGGTACATATATGCCAGTGAGCTGCCTTCCTGTACCTAGCTAAATTTTGTGGTTCCGCAACTTTCGATGGGAAGTGAATTTTGTTGAAAATTTTCATATCTAAAAATGGTGATGAGTAATGTCTGTTTGTAAAAAAGACTGGAAAGACCTAGAAACAGGAATATGCGAACACTTGGTGACATAAGACAGCTATTCAAAACACATTTGAAACATTCTTCAAGCTATATTGCCCACATGGAAAACATGTATCATATCTGAGTTCTAATATCGTTTTTTTTCTCATGGATACTAGAGTCAAGGATTTCACATTAAAGAGCAACCACAGAATCTTCCGTAACGTGACACAAACATACCATAATAAGCTAAGCTACCACTATAGTATAAGAGAATATGCTAGAATATTTGATTCAGTACACATATTCCATTGAATTTCAGCTGCAGGAGAGAGAACCACAGTTAAGTAAAATACCACTCTATCTGTTGACCTTTGAAATATTCCCGAAAGAGATCATTTTTTTTTGTGCGTTAACTGAAATTCCATTGTCAAAAAATGATTTAAGCATATAATTTGTTTTCCTGCAACTAATGCATTGCTGACTCAAAGTGTACTTGATCTGTGAGCAAAACTGTGCTGTCCATGCACTGGAAGACCAAGCACCTGAAGTTATCGAGCTGAAGCCATTAGTGATTAAATTTTTTTAAAGAGTATGGAAGATAAAATAGAATCCAGCAGTTTACCAGCCTCTATATATTGGCAGTTTACCACCAGGTTCAATTTGGTTATTTAATTTAATAATGAACGACTATACAAAAAATTCTCAGGGATAGCGAAAAAGGGAGTTCAAAAGCCAAGCAGGTACAGTTTGCTTGGTAAAATCCTATGTTTCGTCACATCGAAGATTTTCTGAACACTGAGAAAAAAAGCGCAGTTAAACAATTTGTCAAATGACGAATACAGCTCAGCTGCAAATTTGTCAAGAATTAATGCAATGCCCCTTATTGTAATATTGCCTTCCTGATGATCAAAAAAAATAGAGAATGTTAAAAAATCTTGTCATGCATTCAAATAGGAATTTTTCTAGTATTTGGGATGGAGTCAATAACAGGTAAATTGGTCAGTAGTTCTCAATGCATTTTTTGCCTTCCCTTTAATAGTGGCCTATATCAAAGCTTATCAAATCATGACAGAATTTTCCTGAGACTGTTCAGTCAAAAAGAACGGAACGTTTGCAAGAGCATGATGATACCATGGTAGCAATGAAGTGGGCATATTTCGCCTAAAAGTGCACTAACCTGGCCAGATCCCCCTTTGAGAGCCTCACAATGTATGTTAAAGCAGGTGAAAGTTTTTTTTAGTGCGCAAGTGGTGTTGTGTTGTGTTACTGCCATTCTTTTTGCAAGCCTGAAATATTGATTGAAATTATCAGCTTTTTATGATGGATTATTCAGCAAACCATCAGTGCATTGAGACACCTTATTTCTTCCATGAAGGGGTTAATCTGCGACACCTTTGCAGGGTTTTTTGTTTAATTAATAGTAACTGTAACAATGATGATAATGCTTTGTAAGCATTAAAACAACTCTATGTCTAAGAAATGCTTCTAAAATACTTCAGATGCAACTGCAGCACAAGCACTCACATTCGCATCAGGGCACAAAATAATCTTCTTGTGACAACATGAGAGGATCTCTTTTGCAGCCTTCCTATTCCTGACGAACCTCTCACCAACCCCCAACTTCATTCTCTTCAGTGCATCCTCTTAAGATACACACCTCACCCCTGGCCATTTTTTTGTCTGCCGCCTCAGAGCTTCCCCTGCACGCCCCATTTGCTATGATCCCTATGCTGATCTGGAACGTGCCCTCTTTTCCTGCCCCATCATCATCATCAGCCTGACTTCGCCCACTGCAGGACACAGGCCTCTCCAATGTCTCTCCAATTATCCCTGTCCATTGCCAATTGCAGCTACCGTATCCCCACAAACTTCTTAATCTCATCCGCCAAACTAACTTTGTGCTGTCCCCTGCTATCTGTTTGCCTTCTCTTGGAATGCACTCTGTTACCCTTAAAGAGCAGCGGTTATCTTGCCTTCGCATTACATGCCCTGCCCAAGCCCATTTCTTCCTCTTGATTTCGACTAGGATGTCATTAACCCGAGTTTGTAACCTCACCCACTCCGCCCTCTTCCGATCCCTTCATGTTACACCTGTCATTTTTCTTTCCATAGCTCGCTGCGCTGTCCTTAACTTAAGCTGAACCCCATTGCCTTTCAATTACAGCATTACCCTTAGCATCGGACAAGCTGATATGGACCAGATGGCTCTGGTGACACTGGCACAAGATATCCACAGCGCTTCATGTTGCATCATAATAAATCTGTTTCTCTTTCTCTTTCAGACTCACATGCAGCTGCTGCAGCATCCATGCATGCGTGTGTTCCTTAATTTGAATGTGGGTGTTTGTGCTGCAGTTACATCTGAAGTGTCAAACAAACTTGCCTGAAACCTCGTTTTCCTCTTAATATATTTTGTTTACTGGTGATTATGTTGGAGTGCCTGTCTATTCTTTAGCTTGGTGGGTGCCATATATCAACTTTCTTCCCTTTGTATAAATTAAATGGATGATTTGTTGCTTCACCCCACGTCGTTAAATAATGCTGCTCATTCACCTACTTCTTTTTTGTACCGTATATAGGACAGTTGACCACTTGCTTTTGTTCTGCTGTTCAATATGCTGTAATGAGTATGTGTGTGCAGTTTATGACCAAGTAGAATGAGCCCATGCTTGTCTATGGTTTGGCTTTATGCGGTTTATCGTACGTCCCAGAGCGACTAAGGCTATGAGGGACACTGTAGTGGCGGGCTGTGGATAATTTCGACCACCTGGGGTTCTTTAACGTGCACCGACATCGCACAGTACAAAAGGCCTCTAGCATTGCGCCTTCATTGAATTGAGGCCAACAAGACCGGGACCAGGACCGCATCTTTCAGGTCAGCAGCTGAGCACCACAACCCCTAAGTCACCATGGCGGCTTGCCCATGCTTTTCATTCAGTGTTTCGGTATATACACTGCATTTGCCATCACCTGTTGGGTCACCTTGTCAAGCCACTGACAGCAGTAGCTTTTTGTGGCTGCTCCCTCTTTGCATGAAAAGAAAATCCAATTTCAATTTAAAGAAATTATGCGTTAAAATATTTCGTTCCATCACCTTACTTATCCACTCTCAAGGCTCAAGGGCATTATTTAGAGAAATGGGTGAACAGAACAAATCAGTTGCAGCTTTCTTGAAGGCGATGTTATTGACGATCACAGTGACAAAGGCAACAAAGTAGTTCCAGTCGTTACTGGTGTGTGGAAAAAATGAATATATGACATGCGAGAACACAGACTTTAAACATGTGGTCATTATGTGATGAAATATAGGGCTCATTGTAGTGCTCGTGAAAAGCTAAAAATCCAGAGGAAAGAAATAGGAGTTGTAAAACAGAAAACAAGACTGTCTGTAGTGTTGCAACTGAATAGTAAAAAGAAGGAAAAATTATAGTAAAGCAAGAGAAATATCAATATCACTCCCAAATTTTAACAAGAATTGCAGACAATTTTAGAATGTGTGGTAAAATAACTATTTTGATTAAAATTTAATACCCGCCTTTGCTGCTCTGCCAATGCTAAAACTGGTAAAAATTTTTCTCGAAACATGCAATACCTAGAAGCACAATTTGAAACACTTTTTGCATAACGTGTCCATACCTCTGGATTGTAAAGTTGAGATTTCGGGGCATGGTCAAAGTTGCCTACCACTCATATTAATAAGACAGCAAGAGCTGAATTACAACTATGCAACATTAAAATGATCATTAAACTGCAAGATCAAATAACCCCAGTTGAAGGACTCATCATGCTTCTGCAAGGTTCCAGTGGTTCTCGCTAAGCTGGTGCCAACAATACATGATCCCAGCTCTTTGAACAGCACTTCAACAAACCTTGTTAGCAGAAGCACGAAGTTAGCAGTGCACAAAGTGCCATGAAATTGCGGCCGACCATGCTCACGTCGAGGACCTCATTTCAACAGCAACTAACATACAGAAATATCTACACAGTAGCAAGATTTATTACAACGAAAAAAGGGTTTTCCTTGCTGCTAACCAATACAAAGTTGCCTATTTTGAGTCCTTGTGACACTTACGGCCAAGTGAAATGTGCCTTGTGAATTACTTCTGCTTATATGCATTGCTTACAAGGTGAGTTATTATTGAGAAAGTTGACTTAGAATTGAAGAAAGCATATCAGTTTGAGTAGTTTAAGCACACAAACAAGGAAGGAAAACATGGGAAATGAGCTGCAACCAATCAATTTATTTCCTGGCTGAAGCACTGTACACAGGAAATGAATCATTATTAGTATGGCTTCAATGCCAAGCAATACTGCAATTAAATAATAAATTCAAAAGACAAGCCAGTTATGAAAGTTGTTCACGTGCCATCATGTCTATGCTATTATAGCCGGTACCCTAATCTCTTAAAAGACGTTCAATCTCATAGGTAAATGAATGTGTCTTAAAGGGGGGGGGGGGGGGGGGGGGTATACTCCATTGCCACGCCATCTAGCATTACCTACTGACAGATTTAAGTATTCCCACAGAACACCAATGCAGAACACCAATAGTTTGTAATGTCTTTTCTGCCACCCATATATTTCTAACACAAAATGTGAGTGGATTCAGGCAAGACAGCCTGAGAGAAGTGGTACAAAACAATTGAGGATTCCGGACCTGCTGGCCACCTTTTTGACGTTAATTGTGGAATATATTGTGGGCTTAGGGCACAACTGCTGTTAGCTTCGGTGCATAGGGCACACGTCGTGAAGTTTCCATTTTGCCTTAATAGTAGAATGAAACTTTGGTCACTGACCATGTCGAACATGTTGATTGACATTGCAGAACCCTAACAGGTTGCTCGTTCAAAATGAAGGACCGGTCATGAAAAGGCAGCTCCTTAACTAATCAGGGCAATGACTTTGCATATGCCTGGTGAAGGTTTCCCTTTGTTCTGATGACTGTCTTAAGCATCATCTATATTATAAAGGACTCCAGGTGCAGCAACTGTTCGATTCCTACTGACATCACTGCGACACTTTCAGATGCCTGGGTATGTTTCTAGCTGTCTCCCCGATGTAGACCGAATTAATCGTCGCAAGGTAAACGATTCCAGGGAACTTCGAACGAGGCAGAGCATCTTCAACATTTCAAAAAATCCCCATGCAATTTACTAGTTAGAACGTGGGCAATATTCACCTATTGCCTAACACCTGCCCTTCGTCTGGAATGTACAGAGGGCAAAACGCATATCTAGAACACGCTCCGAGTGTGTTTCGGAAGTCACACGCGGTAACTAGCGATAAGACTTGGTTAAAAAGGGTCTAGATGTAAACATGTGCTTTTAAACTCATAAAATTTCATCGTCATTTTTTGCCTTCTTGGCCGCAGCGGCTTTGGGAGCTCCGGAACACACAGTTTGGTTGTTCTAGGCATGTGTTTTGCCCTCTGTACAGGGTCGTCAACTTGTACGAACACGCGAGTGCGTGGCCCCACTCTGGAGGGCCACTGCGCACGACACGGCCGCGAGTCGAAGCGAAGTGGTAGATGACGTGAAGCACCACGTTCAGGTCCAACTTCTCCTGCGCTACTTGGCTGCGATGAGCGGCCGTGAAGGACGCAGTGGCCCTCCAGAGTGAGGCCACGCACTCGCGTGTTAAGGGTGGACGACCTTGTACATACGAAACCACTGCTCGCTTCAACTAACGAATGCCTCGGGGACTGCAAAACCACCGTGCCTGGATCGTATTTATGACCCTGGTCCCACGTTGTAATGAATGTCGCAAATCAGGTTGAATCACACATATGCCTACTCGCACAACCCATAAATTACGCGAAATGAAAGCGTATTTATGTCGATTAATTATACCAAGATTTTCCGGAGAAAGCTGGAGCGTCTTCCAAGGCCAGTGTGCACAAGCGCGAGCACCCAAACAACGCAAGCACACAAGAGTCCTTTCACAACGAATCAAGCGATCAGAACGCGCCACGCAAAAGCCAAGGTCACATATACACGGTGAGAATGATGCAAAACGCCTGCATGACTTTACCACACCGCCTAAAATCCAAGCGCAACCCCGAAATCACACGTCCACGCGTTGACAGAGGCGGATCAAACAAGCAAACGATGCAAAAACGGCGGCTCAAATCCCGTCCGCCAACAATAAACGAAGCCAAGGCAATCCATGGGTGAAAATAACGCTTTGGGCCGGCTTTTCGTTATTTCCACCGGGTCGCAATAACGCTTTGGCTTGGATTTCCGTTATTCTCACCCGGTCGCAATAACGCCGGCCGTACACATTTACAAAGACAAGTCACAAGACAATCTACAGAACTGAAACCAAAACCAAATCACATATACAACGCATAGCTACATCAAGATTTTACAATATTCGTCACTCAGAATCCAGGTTCTCTACTTCGTGCAAAATACCGGACAGGAATCGGAGCACGTCTGCTAACTGATCATCTCTCGCGAAGGATTTCTGTCAGTGCCAGAGAGGGAGAGAGAGACTTCCAACTCTTTCGCCATTCCCCTAAGCGAACACATGTACCGACTTAGTCAGAAGTTTAGCCCAAGGGGCTTTTCTGTGGCTCGACCATGCTCTGTGGCTCGTTATGCGTTGTCAGCGTTCCAGATCTTTTGGAGGTGAATGGTACTCTCGTCCTCGTGCCTCCAAAAGTTCGGATTTGAGTGGACGCTGCAAGAGCCCCACTACTCTACATTATACAACCCCAGAGCACAGCTTAGAACCAAACCCCTTGGGCTGTACCTTACGGTCCACGGCCACTGGGGCAACATTGTCATAGAATTGATATGCTGTCATTGTCCAGCGGAGGTAGGGGCGCAGGGTGGTTAGCGTTGGCCGACAGCGACGCCATTCACAGTGGAAAGAGTAACTCGTTTGTCCTTTCACTGGGTCCTGCGGCGAAGAAATCTGAGCGATACAGTACGCGTTCCGCGTCTAGTACACAGGCACACTTCGCCCTTGTGCAAAAACAGCTCCTTGGTGGAACGTGCGACAATGGTTGGACTACATGAATACAAATTTCGCGCTCTACCGTGCGCATAAAGATCTGTTTTCGACCTCTTTTCACCCACCTAGAATCCGTCTGTTAAAAAATGTCAATACTTACCAAAATAGTTTTCAAAAACTAATACATATTTTTGATAGTCTGTGTTAACAATATGTTTAAGTTGCTGGCCTGCTGTACAAGCGGAAAGCAAGAAAGCCACAAAAAGCCGAAGTGGCCGAATTTAACCGAATCCGTTTGGCGCTCGTTGCGCAGTGCTCCCATGCTGAGCACAACAGCTGATGTTGTTATGTTTTTACCGGCTGTTTGCTGTGGTTTCCCTTCGTGCTGTATGAGCAGAAATGATTTCGGTGTTGTAACAATGCTCCGAGCTGCAAACGAGCGGGCCAAAAGCTCTATCGCTTGGATTTTTCACTAGTGCCTAGCCCGTACGCGACTCAAAGTAGCAAGTTGTGCGGTGCGTAGTGTTACTACTGGTACACAAAATCCTGCGAAAAGGCAATGGAATCATCCCCCTGTGTAAGTTGTGGAGTCTTACCGTCCACACCAGGTTTTCAAGCTTGCTATTTTCCGGCGTTTTTACAGGCGACGAAAAGATCGAAAAAGCACAAGCACAAAAAGCGCTCTATGAAGGCGAAGAAAGCTTCTCAGCGATCAGTGAGTTCTTCACAGTTCCGTTTTTAACTAGCAACTACCACCTCTCTAATGCAGCAGTATGGGTAGACGTTGTACGTGTTACGTTTTCAGCGTTCCAGCAGCCGTAGCAGCGAAAGTAGTAGCGATGAATGGACTGACGCACCGTCCCGAGCATCTCGAGACTCTTCGAAACAGGTGCCTGACGAAAGCGTCAGCGAAACGTCGGGAGGAGTTCAGGTGAGAAATATTAATTTGCATGACTGTTTTTGTGTTTCGTTATATAAGTCCGAAGGAAAAAAAAGAAGAACATTTGAAGTTTTGAAAACACGGTTGAGCATTTGGCTTCCTCTCTTAGTTTCCATTCGTGTTTTTTGAACTCCCAGTAGTTTCTTTCTGACTGCGCTGCACAGGCGAGAAGTTGCATTGAGCAGCTTATGTACTATTGCCTGCCGTTCATAAATAGCCAGGTGACACATAACATGTTGCCCAATTAAACACAGTATTCTTCACCTAGAGGGACGCATGGATGAATATTGAAGACGTGATTCCGACAATATCTGCGAAGGAGCATCGAGCGCAGAGAAGAGGCGAGAGAAGCGGTCCAACAGAACAGAGAGAAAAGACGTTAAGGACCATGGACCAGGTGCGTATATAATCGTTGTCAATTAGACATAATTATTATAATGGGTCATGTGCAGTACAGTTGTGTGTATTGTAAGCCACACACTTTCAAAGAGAATATGAATACGACTCACATGCTTGCCTTGCTTCTGACCTGTCTTGGGGGATGTGTCACATTTTAACGAATTATGTTTTGTACAATCGAGGGCAAAAAGTTGTGGTGCGTCCCACATGCTATTGGTGCTGTCCGATGTTGTGTGCCAGCTAAAAGGTTCAAAGTTTGCACGTTATGTTGCTTGTTGTCAAGGCCAGTGTTAAGAGTACTGTGATACCAGTCATTGCTTGCAGGAGGCATCATGGTGCGACAGTTGCATTGGCAGCGAGAAGAGATTAGCACAAGTGTCTGATGACTGGTGCGAAATAATCTCCACTCGCGGTGCTGCGGCTCATGAAAACACGAATAATGAGAATGGTATGACTTCCCCAATCTTGATAAATGCTATGTCTTGGCCCATGGTTCTCAGTGTCAATGGCTGACACTCCAACGCTGGTAGCTATAGCCGCAGTGCATTTGTGTGCTTGCTTCAGGTCTGACAGTGCCATTACACTCATATTTGCATATTGCCCACATGTGGGAAAACTGAGATAAGTTTTAAGTGCGTGTGTTATCTGAAACAAATTGTTATAATCTCGGAACGGAACAGTCGGCTGTGCCGCCGCGGTGGCTCAGCGGTTATGGTGCTCGGCTGCTGACCCGAAAGACGCGGGTTCGATCCCGGCCGCGGCGGCTAGAATTTCTTTGGAGGAGAAATTCTGGAGGCCCGTGTACTGTGCGATGTCAGTGCACGTTAAAGAACCCCAGGCGGTCGAAATTTCCGGAGCCCTCCACTACGGCGTCTCTCATAGCCTTAGTCGCTTTGGGACGTTAAACCTGATAAACCAAACCGAACCAACAGTCGGCTGCAGCTCTGATTGAGTACATGTGCTGTTTCAGCCTGGACAGCATCAACGTGAGTTGAATCCATATTGGAAAGAAGGTGGGACTGGACTGCCCAAAGATGAGGCTGCACCAGCCGAGCCAGTGCTGGCCTCGTCATCTGTTGGTGATGGAGGTCTTAAGTGGCTGAGACGGGCTTACCAGAGGATACGTGAACAGGCAGCCGAGGAAGGGCGATCAAAGGAGGAAGTTGCAGCTGAGCGATATGGGGTGAGTGAATGATGCCGTAGCAACATGATGTTGAGAGTTACTGTATTTTCTGGACCATAGTCTGCGGATTATACATGTCTAAAAGCTGGAATTTCAGGTGGTACGGACTACACATAACTTAAAGGGACACTGAGGAGAAATTGAAGTTGACTTGCATCGACAGAATACCAGCTCCTGATTACAAAAACGCCATTCATACTGACAACAAAGCTCTTGTAACGTAGAAAAGAGCAAGAACCAAAATACAGGTATCGCCGCCACAGGCCAAACTCGCAAGTACAAGCTTCATGACGTCATAGGACAAAACAGTGTTGCTAGAACCAACAGTTCTAGCAACACTAGGACACAAGAAACCACGAACCACTGAGGCGCGGCAAATGCATGCGCAAATCTCCTTGACGTCGCCAGATGGCGCCACGTACACGACAGCTATGCGCGCTCCTGCAGCGCCGGGACCAATCAGGGCCTACTCACAGCGGTATGGGGGCTCCCGGTATTCCGCTAATGGTAACAAGGTACACGGTATGCTAAAGGTGTCTATTTGCGAGAACTTTGTTGACGACTTCGAGAACGGGATCCATTGTAACGCTGGCAAAACGCTGGTACAAACGTAAACGAAGCGACGGCCGCAATAGCCGATAGATGCCTTCAACGTGCGCCCGGCGGTAGCTTTCTTTTCGTCTGCTGCTGGGCCGCGCTGATGGCCGCTAGAAATCACGGAGTCTGCGTTACGTCATGTGCACGACATGTTTCACGTCACTTAGTCCTGTGTCGTCATAGGAGAATCCCAAGTTTGAATCAGAGCGGCGGGAAAAACTTTTTCAACTTCGAATCCAAATTTCTTAGAAATAAATGCATCTTTCGCTGCCGGCCAAGTGGCAACAAAGCCATGAAATGCCGAACTATCGGATTTTGCTATAAAAAAAAAATATTAATAGAGCTCTCCTCAGTGTCCCTTTAATTTTTTAAGATCAGGTGTCATACGTGAAGAAGTATAGTGTGGCTGTTGATGTCAGCTGCCGTGCTAAATCACATAGCAAAATCTGCCCTGAAATGTAGTCGGCTTCGATATGCAAGCAAATGCTGCTGGTGGTACACAGAGTGGCTGCTTTTCAGTGATTGCTTGTGAAAAGCCTTGACGCATAATTAATGCCAGAGGCCTTGTAGTCCTTCTTGAAGAGCGTTTGCTCGGCTATGAAAAGATAAGCTCCTTCCTGGCAGCATTCGAGCTCAGTGAAGTGGAGCGTGCGCAAGCAGTCAAGTCGAACCGAGCAGGAGAGAAAGAATTTGAGGTCGATGGAAAAAGTATACAGATGTTGGCTGTTTACCTGAAGCACCTAAAGAAAATCTGGGCTGCTTCCCTGAAGTATCAGCGGCCAATGTAAAAACTTTTTTTTTTCTGCCGAAATTTGTCCCTGCAGACTATACACCGCGTGTGGACCATAGTCTAGAAAATGCAATAGCTTATTTCTGCTGGCAGTGTGAAGTATTGACTGCTATTGTATAAGCAGAACATTGCTTAACAGCTGTCCGTTCTGTTAAGTACTAGATGGCTGAATACTGCGTTTAAAACACAAGCATTGCTTCTATGGTAGCATTCTGCAGTTCGTTATCTGTAACTTCATCCGAGGTTGTGAGTGCAGCTCCATTCAGTTTCTGTGTGCTACCTGACTGACTCACAACAGTGTTATGTAAAGCTGCAGACTTGTGCCAGTTTTGCGGACTCAGTGCTACACAATATTAGTGCCATACAGAAATATATTCCAAAGTACAGGTTTCTTGCTGTCTTCATTTTTTACAGCCTCTTTATTTGTTGCTTGCTGATTGAAGGAAGGAATGGTTTGCTCTGTCATTTGGTGAATAAATGAAAGTTAATGCACTTTCATTTATTTATTCTTTTCTTCTTGAAATGGCAATGCCACTGGCTTCGGATGTGCTGGCAGCGCTGGCCTTGCAGGGTTGGATGTGCAGTGGTTACCCAGTGGTTTTCCTGGCTCCAAGCTTTTCCTTGGCCTGGTGCTCGGGGGTGAAATGCTGTGACAAAGGGGGCTTAATGCCTCCTCAGATAGACCAAGTAACGCCTGAAACCACTGAAAAGAAAGAAAAGTCACTCTTCAGTCACAGCATGATGATGATGATGATGATGATGATGATGATGATGATGATGATGATGATGATGTGACTGAAGAGTGACTTTTCTTTCTTTTCAGCCTGGCTATGTTTTTCTTTCATGCCTGGCATTCACACTTATGAGAACTGCGTCACTTCAGCCCCTTGAAGTTTTGTCGTGGCATGGCAAAACCATTTTGGGCATGCTAAATGACAAGTGAACCATTGTGCAGTCTTGGCGGCAGCAAAAAAAAAGTGAGCTTCTTGAGACATGAACAGCTGACTCATACAAAATGACAGCCCACCATTTACCATTTTAGAAAAATGCCAGATCACTTGGTTTGGCTGGTTTGGCAAAATGAAGGCTAACCTACTTCCAGTTCATTCTAATGAAGACACTCAGAGTATCCTCTCTAAATGGAAGTCTGGCTCCATACCCTATTTACTGCTGTGTGCACTCTTCTACAGCTCTTATTCAGACACCGAGTAATGTTTCTTTAGGAAAGAAACCATGTTTAAATGAAACATGCAATGTTGGAAGTGTTTCTTTGTTTGGCAGTTATGAAACTGGAATAATTGGAACTGTTGCTCTATTAATGGTATTGTTGTTTTGTTTGTTTCAGTCATTAGAAAAATTGGAGACCCTTATTGCAGAAGCTGAGTCAAGAGCAGGTGTGCGAGGAGAAAGACATCACGAGAGGCACAGCTCGTCAAAAAGATATGGACGAATGCAGAAACCAGGCTCAGATGATGAGAGCGGAGGCCAACTACCCTACCAAACAAAGCGTAAGTATCACTTTGAGGTGGAAATTCTTTTAGAAACTGTTTTCAGTGAATATTAAAATGTTTACCGAACTTGTTTATACTTAGACAGGGAGCATCGACAGCCGGGATCAGAAAAGCACTCTGGGGAACGGGGAAGATTTCAGAGACCACTGGAGGATGACTCAGTTCACGATCGTCACGGTGACGGGCATCACTACAAGAGGGAGCACTCATCATCATCGTCATCATCAAAGCCGAGCTGGATGAAAAAGGAATTCTACAAGGAATCAAAAGGTTCTTTTTTCTGCTTGTTTTTGTGACACAAAGTTGAGATTGTACACATTTGGATTTGTATGTCCAGTGTGCTCACTGGTCGAACATGCACTAACTTTTTTGTTTGATAGACAAACAAGGCGCTGGGAAGCTTGAAGGCACGCTCGAAAAGAGAAATTCTTTGCCAAGTAAGAGCCAGGCTTCGAGTGTGCCTGAAAGGTCAAGTCCAAGTAAGAAAGTGGCGCAAATGGATGAAGCCGACCCAGAGAGCAGGAAAGAGAGCGCTGCTCCGGCCAAGATACTTTCGGACAAAGAGCTGAATACGCTTGGTGCCAAGCTTATAAAGGCTGAAATGCTCGGTAACACGGTGCTGTATGACAAGCTCAAGAAGGAAATTGAGGAAGCCAGGAAGGCGAGAGAGTGTGCTGGTGCCAGTGTGTGCCCCGATGGAGCACAACGTGGCTCTCGTCGTGAGGAAGTGGTCATTCTCACCAAGACTGACGGTCGGGGCTTTGAACACCCACTGTCAGAACCCGTGGAAGCGGGTGGATCTTCGAGGAAGAAAGCAAAAGTGGGTGTTCATTCCGTGCCATGAAATTGTTATGCGAGGCTGCTTTTGTTGTTTTTGTTCTTTTATTGTGATATACTCGGGTTCCACAGAAACTGGAGAACACATTTGATAGAACGGAATTGTGCTTCATAGTGAGAGTCAAAATTTAATTTCCCTGTTTCCCCGCCTATCATTAAACTTGAATTATAGGGTTTTGAAGTTGCCATTCCAGAAACAGGAATACAAACTTCTCTTCCCCATTTCTGACGTGGCAACTTCAAACCCCCATAACTCAAGGTCTATGATAGGTGAGATAATAATATTATTCCTACTGTATTCCTTGATGTAAAGACAAATTAATGGCATGCATTTAGAAAATTCCCTGCAGCAAAATTTCTTAAAATTCCTCTCCAGACATAATATATAAGTGCAAAGCACTATAGTTCTGCATGAAATTAAGTGATATATTTAGAACCAGCGTGCAAACGCACGTTCCCAGAAAATGTTCTGGTTGTGACTTCATTAATAACTTTTTTTTTCTAAGACTAATGTTCCCCTTAAACGAACTTATGATGAGAAAAATGTTCTGGTTCCGTCAAGTTCGTCTTAAAGGTGGACGCAAATTTCAAATCGTGAAAAGGTCGAAAAGAAAAAATTGCATTTTAGAAACACCAGATTTCATGTCTATAAGCTCTTTCTAATTATATCCTGAAAGATTTTCCCGAAAACAGCCCAGCAGAAACATTAAAAATGTTTTTTGTGACTGTAGGTAGCAAAAACTACCTGTGATCTCCAAGACAATGCCAGTTTTCTAAAAATTGTTTTTGACCTGACTGCCCAGCTTGCAAAAAGCATATCATGACAATGAATTCTTGGATTTTCTCGTGCTTTTTTGCATTGTTATCCTTGATGAATTCTCTGTGCAGTTATGTCCCTATATTTCTGAATTAGTTTCTCATTTTTTCACTGTGTTGATAATTTGAAACGACAGTAATGAGTGCATTATGCAGGCATGGATATAATGTTCTGCATAGAAAAAACTGAAGTTGATAAAAATTTTTGTAGAATGTGACAGCATGAACCATTTGTTGACTAAAATTTGAAAGAAACTCTAGGCTGCTGCCACGTTTTTTTTTCACGACAATCTTTCTGCAAGTTTGGTACTATAAAAATAAGAAAGTTCACCTATAAAAGCTGTGTCGACTCCGACAAGGAGTAGACTGTGTACAACTAACTTATCTTTCAACAACACTTGTAGACAGGCTAGGTGGTTCATGGTTTCAGAAAGTAGTAAATCTTACTTGCAAGACCAACACAGAGGCAGAAGGAGGACGTGGGACAAACACTATTCCTTTCCTTCTGCCTGTGTTCACCTTGTAAAGTGTTTTACCACTTTCCTATATAGCCTGTCTCTATATTCTTATGGTACTCATTCTGGTTTTATACGAAACAAATGTTGGTAGTCTACTGAAAGTGTAGTGCTCTGGCAGTAAGCTCTCCTTCAAGTGGTCAGCACTTGAGTATTGCAAAACACTTAGAAATTCAATCCGTGCTTGCAGAAGTTACCATTTGATGATTTGCGCTACTTTAGGCGATGTCTTCAATGAGTGAGCTGGTGTGTTACAGGTTGCTACACATGACAGGGGTGGCGAACGGGTCCGGTACTTTGCTGATGACGACCGACATTCACTCAAGCAAATGGTAAGCTGTTTGTTATGTGTTTTGAGCATGATGTGCTTAGTAGTACGATAATGTAGAGTTTGAGGAGTGATTCTAGTGCTACCAAAGCTACCGTGGTGGCTCTGTGCTAATGGTGCTTTCTTGCTGACCCAAGAGGAGCGAGTTGCATTTTGATCATGATGAAATGCTAGAGACCCGTGTACACTGATGCTCACCGTCGTTAGCTGCTTCAGTAGTGTCGTCGATGGCTGGGTAGTTCGGAAACAAGTTATCCCTGTGCAGGCTTCTGGTGTGATGCGGTGTTGCTTCGTTGATGGTCAAGAACGTGGATTGGGCTTGGTCAAATATCATGGAAGCCCTTGGAATAACTGAGAAACAGCGTTAGGCTTCAGCTTGGGCAGCTCGTGTTGCAGTAACGCAGCATCCCCATTCACTAAGAACTTGGTGTGTCAAATGATGTCCATGGGATCAAAATGTTTCTCACAAACACGCATGTTTGGGAATCGAAAGGTAGTCACCAACTTATTTTTGGGGTATGGCATGTCTCCATGTCTCTCTCAATTCATTGTCAGATGGGAAACGTTTTGTCGCCGTTGTTCCTGTAGCCGGAACCGGTGGTTCACAAAAATACATGCATTCAAATACTTCGACACTGTGCCTGATAAACAGCCCAAACAAGAAAACACCACGCTGCAAAAAATCGCTTTCTACGCAGTACATAGCTTCCCGCTCCACTGCTCGTCAAAACATGCTCCTCAACTGACACCAGTGCTGCCATGCGGCTGTTTTGGGCAGCGCACCAAGTTCTCCCATAGAGTTATGAAGTTTCATGACCATAAAGCCCTATTGAAGGACTCAGGTGTAGGTTTGGAATTTTCAAAGATTATTTATGAATCTTTGTTCTGCAGAGTTCCCTTTGTGTCGAATGCCTAAACTTGAACAGCTGCAAGAACTCTCTCTGCCAAGTCTATGCATCAGGACACAACATTCAAATTGTTTCAGAGTTCCTTTAATGTTTATGCATATTGCTGACAAGCTAGACTGACTTCTTTTTGTTTTTGCACTGCACTACCTGAGTTACCTTGTCTTTTCCTCTGTTATCAGTTTGAGCGGGAGAAGATGACGACGGCTGAAGATCAAAATGCTGAGTTTGCACGCCTTGCTGGCAAGGTGAGAGGATGATGATAACATTCGTCTTGCTACACTGGTAGTGTCTGTGTACAGCTTCCGAAAGAGACGCAGTTGGGCTTTGAGAATTTTTGTTTGAGAACGTACGCATGTGGGGAATACGTTGTCCAGGTGCGAGCCTCGACAAGTCAAGATTATGACTTTGATGATGCTGCCATGGATAAGGCAAGCCAGTACGATTCTTCTGCAAAACAGGATGCCAGGGACCGAATGAGAGCCATCCAAGGTATCGTCCTTGTTTTGTTATTGTTGAAATCTGTTTCGTTCGCTATCAAGCATTTTAGGTCTTTTGAAAGGCCTTTTTTTTTCTTGTGGTATCACAGAAACATACTTTCAAAAAGCTGTAATGAGAGCAAAAGTGAACTTTTAAAAATTGCAGGTAAAGCGGGAATCTTGTAGTATTGTGTTGTAATTTGCAGATGTGTTGAATGCTTTATGCCAGCATACACTGAAACTAATTGCGAACATACTTTTTTAATCTTTTTCTGACAGAGCACAAGCACATGTCGAAAGCATTGGAGAAGTGCAAATACTGCATTGATAGTCATGAGATGAAAAAGCATCTGATCATTGCCATTGGTATAAGGGTAAGCAGCCAACGTTTCGTTGAAATTTAGTAAACTGGGTGAAAAATGTAACATGCAGTTGTTTATTCTGTGCTCACTTTGCAGACTTATTTATGCTTACCACCACATCAATCACTGACGGAGGGCCACTGTCTAATCGTCCCACAGGGACATGTTTGTTCTGGAACATTACTTGATGAAGATGTCTGGCTTGAAGTGCAGGTATGTACGTGATGAATGCATGAATAGCACAACACAAGCATTGTTTTGAACCTCTTGAGCAATTACTGTCTTGATAACCCTTTGCAGTATAGCGTCTATGATTGTGCCTATAAACTTTCTTTGAAGTGTCTAAAGCTGTTTTCATGAAGTCAGTGATGTCAGCTTCATTTGAAATCTCTGCTGGACAGAATGGTAGGGCCAGTTCAGGCCTAGAGTAAAAGGATTGCTTTTACAAGAAATAAAGATGGACATTGCAAAGTTCTAGTGGCCTAGGAAGTGCTCTCTGGTGTTGTAACTTTTTTCTTCACTCACGGTGTGGAATGTTTTGCTAAAGAACACTAGCAAATTTTTCATTGCGGAAACGGATTTGAGTGACAAAGAAAATGACTAAGTGGCCATAAATGTGTTTGTTTTAGAAGAATATGGCTGAAATTCCTTTCGTTTGGGCATTCAAGGAGGCTGCTTCACGAATATTCTGTAGCAAGGACTTTTTTAGTGCGCTTTGTAGAATCCGAGTTGTCCGTAGTCAAAATTTGAATTTCAGCCTCTACGCACCTTTCCCTCTCCTCTCGTAACTTTTTGCATGCTCAAAGGTCGGCAATCCTAGCGCGGGGAGAGCTTCCTGACCTGCCAGAATGTGACCATGAAAGAGCCACCAGATAGGACTGTGCAACTTTCACGCTCGTGTAGAAGTGCATTATTTCTCTCAGGTGTTCATGATGAGAGAATTTAATGATTTAGTTAGTGTATGTGCACCCTTCCAATTTTTTTTAACATGAACGCACGAGCGTCGACTGCCTGGTGGAGAGGATAAAGAGGGAGAGGAGAAAGAATGTGAGGCAAGGTCATGCCCACAATTCCTGCTGCTGGAGTAAGCGTCGTCTGCTAGGCTGTTCCAATTAGTGCGAAGCAACCCCTACCGCCGATCATTGGCTGTTATGCATCGGAGCGCCAAGAGGCTGAGAGCAGTTGTTTTTATACGCTGCATATAGCGTGGCTGTTTCTGAAAAGAGCGCACATTTGCAAACAGCTTAGCATGCCCTAGAACCAGTTGCAATCATTACTTACAAAAAACTTACTGAAGAGGACCCTCGGTATTTGCTCAATTACTTCGTTAAAACAAATACTCTCAAGATGCTACTCCTAAATTTAACTGGGGCCTACCATTGTGCTTGGAACATTATGCATTTGCACCAGACCAGAGCCACAAACACGCACTAGATAGAACACACACACAAAAAAAAAGTGCTCTCAGAACTCTGCCATAAAACTTGCTTTGCAGGGGCTGCTTTGCATGAAACACAACAGCCAAGCAGACAACGCTAGTTCGAGGAGCATGATCGGTGCGCATGCTCGTTCCCTCTCCCGATTTCCGCTCTGCTTTGTCTTGGCACTGCTTTGCCGGGCAATCGATGTTCGGCCGCTGCGGTGGCTCAGCGGTTATGGTGCTCGGCTGCTGGCCCGAAAGACGCGGGTTCGATCCCGACCGCGGCGGCTGGAATTTCTTTGGAGGAGAAATTCTAGAGGCCCGTGTACTGTGCGATGTCAGTGCACGTTAAAGAACTCCAGGTGGTCGAAATTTCCGGAGCCCTCCACTACGGAGTCTCTCATAGCCTTAGTCGCTTTGGGACGTTAAACCCCATAAACCAACCAACCAACCAATCGATGTTCGCGCATTCATGTTAAAAAATTGGAAGGGTGTACTTTCCTCAGAAGCCCCTTCAACACATTCTATTCTGCCGTTTCGTTCACGAGGGCATAGCACGACTGGGTTGCTGGAAAGAATTGGTAATAACTCGGGCTGTAAAGGTCACATGCAAGAAGTTATTTTATGCGGTTATTGAGACAGTTGCAAATCCAGAGCAAGTAAAATTTTTGTTGTTTGTGAAAAAAACTTAAAGCAATTCAGATGTGTGAAGTGGCACTTGTCACACTGCCGACAGTACTCGCTGTTTTTTCTTGGGCTTTGCTCACTGAACATTTGCATAATGCTTTCTGGTATGCCGCACTCAGAGGTATATGGTGATCAAAATGGTGCCACTGAGAGGCGCATTTGGGATTGAGGTGCAGCTGATTTCTGGTGCTCGTGTATTGGGACAACACAGTGTTGTGAACAATCCTCTCGACAAGATGAACTCTCTTCTCAGTCTTGCGCATTATTTTTCAGTCGCTTTTTGGTGCAATAAGTGGCTAATGTAAACAGCCAGAAAAAACATCACATTGATGAATACAGCCGAGTCCACTTATAACAAACCTGGCGGTCATGCCGATTGCTTTTGTTGTATCCGAGGTTCATAGTAAGTGGACTTCCTATGTTACAGCCAAAAATGCAAAGTCAGACAATGTAAGTCCATTATATGCGTCTGTTTATTCAAACCAGAGCCTATCACAGCACTTTGCACGCTCTCCAGAGCAGTCGCATGCCCCTCGCCGATAGCGTTGCTGCCTACAATATATATCGGCAGCTGGTGGTAGGTCAGCGTCCTCTTCATTGTCTTCATCACATTTCTGGCAATAGGAGAGCGTTCTTACTTCGCGTACTAATATTTTGTTCAGTGTACGGCTCTCCAAAGTCAGTGTCATCATCCGCACCAACGAAGTCATCCCAGGCGACATCAGGTTAGGCTAGCTGTGCATCAGCGACAACTTGCCACAAATCTAAATGTGTCCGATTACCCTGCTAAAGAGCTCTTAAACATGGCTAATGTAACAAACATTCTTCATCTTTACGACTTTCGCCTAGCTCAATGCTGCAAACAAGAAATCAAACAGAACATTTCCTTTTTATCTAATGTGTTGAAACTTGTGACCACCATACCAAAGTATTCACTGTGTCGCACTAAATTGTACATTATACCTACCCCACAAGCTAACTACGGTGCGCAGATGCTATGTTATGTGCTCCCGCTACTTTTGAATAGAGTAGCTAAGAGGGGCCTTGAAATCACTGCCTTTTCTGAAGCTGGTTTACTGAATTCTCTCAAAGGCTAATTATCCTTTCTTTGTTATGTTTTTAGTGCCTTGTCACATTAAGCGATCCTTTCTGTGCCATGACTTAGTTGGTCAGCATAGGTTTTGTGGAAACCGTGCGCACGCGTTTGTTTTACAGCTTCAGGCTTGCACCATATACCTACACTGCTAAATTCTGTTTGCTTTATGCCCCTATCTTTTTTTGAGTTCACGTGACGTGTTATTGTCTGCCATTCTTCTTTATTATCATCGATTGGTCGTGTTCATCTCCGTGATTTCTTCTCTCTGGCTGTAATTTCCTTGGTTTTGCTCTTTGTATCATCTGTGCCGCTGCAATTGTGCCTTTTTTACATTGGGCCCAGAAGCCCAGAGCTTTTTATTCTGTGTTCTCTGCCTCTTGTTCGGGTGAAATAAGCACTGATCTAAAAGTTTATGGTTTAGGGTAAGAGCAGTGCATGAATTTCAGCGTCCCTGAAGCTTCAGTCTCCCCACAACGACATGGCTGTGTCCAAAAAATGCGGCGAGAAAATAATTTCTTTCCTGCAATACATTTTCGAAACTAGTGAGCAACTAGTGTCATATGGCATGAAAACTACTATCCGGAAATTAACAGCAGAGCATGTGGAGCCATTTGTTGACGCATATTTAACGCAAATATTTTAAAGCGAGGACAGCGATTCGCCGTCTTTGGAAGCTAATGGGTTAAAGGGTGCGTCGGGACGAGAAAATGTGTAGTTATGCGACAGTTGAAAACTTGTCAGTTGTGTTTGATAATGTCATTATCAGTCTTGCTTTCCACAGGTGCTCAGTGGCAAATGCAATTTAACTTAAAATTTCAACACTGAGTCTGGCTACATTTACATACTGTTCATTTTTATACAGCCATATCACCATCAGGATCACAATTATGAGTTTTTACAGTTGCTGAAGAAAAGGGCAGTGTGAGAATAAATGTTGCAGAGGGCCATGTTTAGACTCTAAAGGTGCATATCTTTGGTAGTGCAATACCAGAAGCGTTTGGTTCCAGAAGGATTTTTACTTTTTCATTTCTTTATTGGCTGTCTATGCATGAATACCAGGTGAAACTGTAGAGTGAAGTGCCGTGCAATACTATAGTGACAGATTACGAATTTTGGGTGCCATGACTCTCTTTCCCCAAGACTCTCTTTCCCTTTCTCCCATAGAGGGAGAGAAAGAGAATTTCAGCCTTCACTTTTGTATTTCTCTGCTGATGAAGAACCTCTTTCTGTCAAAAAGGTGTTGCAAGTAATATAACAGTCTTTCTTGACTGAATGTTTGTGTCTAGTTTCTGTTCAAATGGTGCCTGAAAGTGCTGTTTTAGTTCCAGAGAGAGCTTGTCTAGCTAAAAAAGCTGACTGCACATTACTATGTTGGTTCCACATTCAAGCCATAGTTGAATGGTAGCTTGCTATAGCTCCTAAATTCAGGAACACACTTCTGATGCAGTTCTAAATAGTGTTAGTTCTTTAATCTTTCTGTCTTATGACCTAGGTGTTCAGGAAAGGCCTGACCAAAATGTTTGAGGAAATGGGAAAAGACACAGTATTTATGGAGACAGCAGTTGCATTCCGGCATCATCCACATGCTGTTATAGAATGCTTACCTGTGCCGATGGATGTAGGAAATTTGGCACCAATGTACTTCAAGGTGAGTGGTATCACAGCACACATGAACTTGCCTTGTATGTTTGTGAAGGCATTGGACAACATGTAAAACTGCACTTGTTTCAAGTACAGGTTCACTTCATGATTTGCCTAAACTTGCTTCTAGCACTCTTCTTGTTCTGCACATCGGTTTGTAACAAAAAATAGTGTGTAGTTTAGTTAGAAAATTGGTTTTTGAGGAAAGGAAATGGCTCAGTAATTGTCTAGCATCTTGGTGGACACTCATATCTCTTGATGGACACCGGAATTGCACTTTAAGGGAAGGGAGGAAAGTGGGAGTGAAAGAAGAAAGAAAGATGTGCTGCAGTGGAGGGCTTGAATATAATTTCGGCCACCTGTGGATCTTTAGCATGGGCACCTTTTGCGTTTTGCCTCCATTGAAGCACGGCTGCTGTGGTCAGGTTCGAACCCGGGAACTCCAGCTCAGTAATTGAGCACCCTAACCGCTGAGCCACCGCACTGGGTGTAGATTTGTCAGTTATCATACATTCATGTGGGTTGTATAGGTACTATTTGTAGAACTGCAGTAGTGTTCCTGCCTCCGTGACTGTGTAAAGCAAACACTCAGCAACATTGCATAGTAATTGGAATAGTAGCACTGATATTAGTGGGAAGTGCACAGTAACAGTAGAAAGAAATTTTATGTGCCTTCTGTGTGCACCAGTGCAGTGGGACACTGGCACACTTAGTTGCACAATGGTTACAAAGATCATGTAATCGATATGTATCTGTGGTCTGTTGTCTCCCTTTTTCAGAAAGCCATTCTGGAATGTGAAAGTGAATGGGCCCAAAACAAAAAGCTGGTAGACCTGTCAAAGAAGAGCTTGCGGAATTCCGTATGTTTACTTCAGTTTTGTTTTACCGTATTTTGGGCCATATTGCTTTGAGCTGCGCACATGCCATCACACGGGGAACTACCTAACGTGGGTCGTAAGCGGGTATGGGGCAACATGGCATTTGCAGAGTTTTTTTTTTCTTTAGGACTTGTTTGCAAAATCTCTACGTAATTAGTGCACCCCTTTTTTGAAGCCTTAATTTTACGAAAGAAGTGCACAAATTATGTGAGTAAATGCGGTACCTATTGTAAATTACTCTAGGAAGATGTATCAAACGCTAGTAGCATCCATGAAACTTTTTGTAAATGGTAATGAAAGAAATTGATAACGAAAGAAGGAAAGCCATTGCTTTCAACACAGCTCTGTACCCAGTTAGCAGAGTTGCGTGGAGCTCTTTTTTTGTATGGCTACTGTGTCGTAATGCGTCAAACAGTGCAAGTGCCAAAGCATTATGGAGGGTAGAAGCTTTGAGAACAGTGATGCTGCCCATTTTCTGTATCATGCCAAGCATTTTTATTTGTGCGATAAGAGCTGGTGGCTCTCAGTGCAATAAAGCTGTAGCATCCTGCAGTGATCTTTGCATTTCATCTACAGTTATGTTCAGGATTACTGTCGCATAGACCATGGACTAGGAAGAGGCATAGAGACTGTGGCCGGTTTAAGAAAAGTGCATCTCCAAAAGGCTGCCATGCACTATAGTGCCATTTGTTGTCTTGTGCTCTTGCCAAAAATGCACGTTTTACATTCTTGTCGCAAACATGAGTTGTAAATCAGTCATGCCGGCAATGATTGCAAGAGGCAACAGGGTGTGATCACTTTTTTTAAACACCCAAGAACTAAAAAACTGTTGATCACGACTGTCACATTGATTACTGTTAATTTTCTTTTGTTTTATGGCCATGCATTCACTTAATAAACAATTCATTTGTAATGTTGTTGTGGCATAACATAATGGCACTAGTTATTTTAACCAAGCTGGTTTGGCCATGGGCACCATTCTCCTACTCTTTGTAAGGAAGTCGGTGCAGATTTGGCCTGTAAGCAGAACAAAATGGAGAAAGGGGGTAGTGCAAGAAACCTTGCCTCTTAGCCCCGTGACATGATGTCTAAGCCGCTGTTATCATTGCAGATCCCCAGAGGCCTGCCCTACTTTTCCGTAGATTTTGGTCTCCAAGGAGGATTTGCTCATGTTATTGAAGATGAAAAGGACTTCCCAGTGTATTTCGGAAAGGTACAACTATCAAACTTATGTTTTTGGCTGCCGTTACAGGGTTATTGAGATGACGAGTTTTGCAAACACATCATGCTTATTCTTATTGTTTTCGTTTTCTGCTTCGGGAAGGTGAAGGAAAACGAGGGTAGTAGTTTTGTGGTCGAGATTTCATCTGCCGACTCTTTTACTAACCAGGAAGTTTGCCCTTGTCTTTTATAGCAAATGTTGATGGCAGCTGGCTGCATCACATTATGAACATATGTTGTTCACATGTGCATCACAGCCAAAATGTATTTATGCACTTCTTTGCGATAACCATAAATATCATCCTATAAAGGACAAGCTGTGCTCTGTGGCCCAGCAACGAGGTGGCAGCTATTTTGAAACAAGATTACGAACGTTTAGCTGGCTTATGTTCCTCGATGTATCTAAAGCTAAACTGATGTCTTTCACTCGCTGCAACCCTATATCCATCAGTTATCCCTGGCCTTGAACTTACACCCTCATATAAGTTAGTACCTTGGTGTTCACCCTCAGTCAAACTTGTCATGATACCATCACATCAGTCTAGCTCTGGCTTCTGCAAACCGTTTGCTGGCCTTCACAAAGCATCTTAAACAGGCCCCCATCAATGTAAAACAACTAGCATGGTGACACAAATACGTCCCAAACTTCAATTTGCATCAGCTATATGGGATCCTGAGCAGGCATACTTAGTAACATTGAAGCCTTGCAGAACCGTGCTGTGCATTTCATCTTCTCAGATTATTCACACCACACCAGTGTGAAACTAAACTAAAAACTCGCACTCAGTTTGAAGACTTAGCGAGCTACCACAACATAGTCCGTTTAAGGGGGTGGAGACACACAATTTTTGGTTGGCATGTTCTTTGTTTCAAACGTTGCATATTGCCCCAGGACGTGTTATTCATGCTCCGCAATTCACATATGCGTGGTAGAAAATTTGTTACTGTATTATTTATGCTAAGCAATTTCAGTTTCTGAGTGCCGGGGTGTGCAACGATGTCACAACCAGGGAAGAGCAGCAACGAGCAGAACGTTTGTTACGTGGGCCCCAAAAGTTGTGACATACGGACTGTTGTGGCATCTGCTCACGTGAACATACTTTGCATACCAGTGCCTTCCGAAAGGCTGGCCTTTGACCGGACAATTCAAGCACTGCAGTGGACAGAAAATGCGATTGCTTCACTTTTCTGCCCATTACATGTGCTTTACAGGAGTGCTTGGATGTTACATTAATGTATTGTTCCGTGGCTGTGTGAACAGTGCCACTCAAAATGCAATAATGTGCTGCTAAAAGCACTGTGCGACAGAAGTTGGCTGAGAGACGTCAGTCCAAGATGTTCACCTTCGGCTGGTATCATCTTTCTGGTGGTTTTGGAGGAGGCTTCACCGTATGTGAAACTTGCGAATAGCCTCAAAATTTGGTGTCTCCACCCTTGTAACTCTTTTTCATATGTTGTGTCGTCAACCACTTCCTCATGATTTTTTCGAGCCCGCAACTGCCATTCTTCCGGGTCATGAATGTCCATGCTAAGTTAAACTGGCCATCTGTCATACTTATCATTTCGCGAGATCATTCATTCCCTGCACAGTCGAAGATTCCAACAACTTACCTTCATGCATCGCTATCGAAACTAACATCTAAATTCCAAGAGCTTTTACGTTCATCTATTGTTATCTAGAAGCATTTTGTATTTTTATTTTTTCAATAGCACCTTGCCTTGTAGCGTTTGAGGTATGATTGGTTGTTTGTAATTTTCTTTTTTTAGCCCTTTCGTACGTAACATTTTGTTTTTTTAGTTGTGTTCAACAGTCACATTTTTTTTTTAGAAACTTCTACTTGGTTCTTTTCGTGAATATGCTCCAGAAAGTCAGTGTGACGGATGCAATTTCTGGTGATGGGCAGCAGCTCGTCACCAGAGAGGTTATAACGGTCCAAGCTGCTCCAGATTAGCAGCCTGTATCATGTTCTGGTTCACAATTGTTCAAAAAATACCTGTCATGTACACGCACTCATCAGAATTTCAACATTGTTCAAGATGGCAGTGTAAAGGACTTTCAATCTTCTTAATAACGCATGCTTCAGTATTCAGTTTTGAAAATTCTTACCCTGTCTCTTCCTAGTGGCAAGGAACATAGGCACTAGTATAGTATAACCACAAACCATACATACAGCTCTTGACAGTGGAAATGTTTGTTGTTCCAGGAAGTGGTAGGTGGCATGCTAGACTTGGAACCAAGACTGTGGCTGAAACAGCGTCATGAAAACTTTGATGAGCAGAAAAAGAAAGTCCTGGAATTTGCCAAATGGTGGAAGCCATATGATTGGACAGAACGACTTAAGCCTGAAGCATCATAGCAGCCAGCAGTAGAGACTTTTCTTCATCTTTTTTGTATTGTATTGTCACTTTGAAGAAATAAAAGTGAATACAAACATTGCCCTATCTTGGGGTTCGTCATTTTACAATGCACTTGTTGAGTAGTGCAGTGGAAATGAGTAAGGTGAAAGAAACTTGCAGGTAGAAGATAAGCATCAACATCAATATGCCATCACTCAGCTGCCAAGTGCACTTGCATTGTGGATCAAAGGATGGAATAGCACACTGAAAGGACATAAAACTGTTGACAGCTGTCTCTGTGGGCCCTGTACATGCAAATGGGCGGCCATATTTCGATGCAAGTTAAATGCCAAAGAAACCCATATGCTATGCGATGACACTGCATGTTGGAACTCTAGGTAATGAAAGTTAAGCCACAGCCCTCAAGTAGAGAGACTCTCTCCCTCCTTTTCTTCCCTTATGGCACAATTCGCATGTCCACCCTGGGCAACATGGTAACTGCACCTTTCCTTTCATGACTAATAATAATTGTCAACTTCACTCTCTACACAAGTAGTGAGACATAGAGAGGGGTGCAAACATCATTTTAGATGATGAATATGGACTTTGCTAATGGAATACGATGCATTATCAAAAGCATCATGACACATGCAAACTCCTTTGACGTGGTGATTCACCGGATGAGATGCATGTGAAAAGTACGATTACACACAGAAGTTGCACTTCAGTATACAGTTAGGCAGTTGGTAATGGCAGGGTTTTTATGTTTCATTTCTTCCATACTCGATAATGATGGGCTTGCCTCGCAGAACATAGCCGTTGCACAGCTCCAGTGCTCTGCTTGCTGCCTCCACACCTGAAATGAGAGAAACAGTGCTACACAGTATGCAAAAGAAAGTTCTTGTGCCAAGCCTAAAATTTACACGGACCGTGCACTCACATGGGAAAGTGACAAACGCTTGTCCCCTTAGTTTTCCCGACAGGAGCCTGTACTTCACCCTGCAAGTGTCTTCGTCGAAGCGGCAGAACAGTGCCATGAGTTCCCGAATGTCCACTTTGTGATGGAGGTTCTTTAGGTAGAGCACCTGCGTGAAATAGGTGTAGGAGTCACAAACTACTATACCTAGTTACTTTCAAACACAGAAGTGTGAAATGTGTGAGCCAGAAACAGTTCCTGTCAATGATTTAGCAATTACAGTCTGCCCTGCAGAGCTGCAGACGTTAGAACACCAAAGCTCTGGGTAGTCAGCTTATTTCCAAAATGATATGAAATATGCCCTCGAAAATGAGGGGCATCACGAGTAATACAGAACGTGTCAGCTTACTTGGCTCTTGTTCCCTGGACTGTAGTTTTGGAAACGTGGCAACTTCTTGATCTCATCAAGACCAAGTCTCTCTGATGCTATTTCATTTTCAGGAATGGGCACTACGACATGGTAGATCGTGGGATCTGGACGAGGCGTGTCATTTTCAGTGCTTCCACTGATCTCTTCTGCTGGATGCTGCTCGTCGACATTTGTGGTCAACAAACAAGTTTTTGGTTCCGTTTTCCTTTTATTTTTCCTCTTACTCATTACTCTTTCCATCAACCTCTGTGAAAAGTCTGCAATGTGGCTCATAGGATCTTTCAGAACCTTCGCAGGTAATTCATTGCAAGTGATTTCTTCCGACTGCGTCATGATGTTGTTCAGTTTTAAATTGCCATGACACATTTCGCCCTGAAAATTATCAAAAAGTTGCTTCTTGGCGCTATCTTTGCTGTTTCTTATCTTCCACTCTATTTCCTTTATCTTGGAATTGAATGAACTTGGATCCATCAAAGGGTGCTTTTGTTTCATTGTCTGAAATAGAATACAACACGCAATCGTAAATAGTTAAGCGAAGCGACACGCTTGTCCGTAATACGAATCCAGCAAACTGCATATCAGCATTATTCCGCTAAGCAGTAGATTTCGATGAGTATCTGAGATGTAGCGCTGAAAATCTGTGACATTTTCGCGCACATAAGCCAAATGCACAATGACACGCGACTCACAGCGGTATCTTTCGACTCCAGATAGAGTTCGACTTCTTCGCTTGTAAGGCCACACTGTAATAAAGCACGTTTCCCTCGTTCTTGCGAGTCATCTGCCTTGTACTCGTCCAAAGATCGGGTGCCGGCATAGGAGAGCTCCACGTAGTTCCCAGCAGCCGTGAAATGTTTTTGTTGCTCTGCAAGACTAAACGTTTGATACCCGTGTAAATCATACAGTGAAAACCAAGAACGCACAAAGACAGGGCAGAATGTAGACGATTCTGGTTACACTTAACTGTTTGACTGAAAAGCGGGTGTCAAGCTGCTTCGTTAACATTTCTTTAAGTACCATTTCGGGTTCTGTTTCAGTTCTCTGGCGTTTCCCAGGGCATTTCTCAGCTGGCTCATCTTCACAATACGAAGAGTTGCACTCCATTTCGAAAAAGTGTTGTCGACACGACTCAACACAGCTTTGAGGGACTTTAGTCCTTTTTCCTTTTGCACTAACCGCACTTATGAACTGGAAACATGTAGTTTGTCACCTGCGGCAGCCCACGACCTACGATCAGCTACGGTCTACGGTAAACTAAACTGTGACAAGGCTGTGGCTACTGTGGCGGCTGTGGCTGGCTGCTGTGACTGCTCCAAGCGGCCGGCGTTATTGCGACCGGGGGCCCTATTCTCGATATTCACATTCGCCTGTCGGCGCCATATTGCCTCTCTGATTGGCTGTCAGAAGTGTCAATCGCCGTCAATGGGCGTGTCAATCAGGGTCGGTTACGCGAGCACTTTTCGCGGTGACGTCGATTTGACGTGGCATTGAAAATGCATTTTCGTAGCGCTATTCTTGGTGCCCGGCTGGTACATATATGTGATTGTGAAGGGAAAAGAAGCTACAAGCGGTCCGTGCGAGAGCACTTGCGCTCGACTTGCCAATTCGGAGAAAATAGCTGCACACCGGAAATGGCAACTTCCTAAAATCTGATTGGTTGGAACAATATCACGTAAATCACGTGATAGGCACACATTTTGGAGTGATGTCAGAATGACGTTTCATCACGTTTACGTTGTGCCGCCATTGCAAAAAATGGCTGAAATTCGCCGCCATCATTTCGCCCGGCGAAAGGTACCCGAATCATGCAAATGAGTTAGTGAAATGCTGATTTATACGGCGTTAGGTAGCCGCATTTTAACGGGTATTTATTTCAAGACAAAACTAAGCTTACAAAAGTCTTGTTTTGATTGCACAATGTAATGATATCGCGTTGTAAGAGCTCATCTGAAATAAGCAACCCTCGAGAGCGTTAATAGTGAAGGCTTAAGCGTACAGCCGCATGGGGGCGCTAACTGCTCTCCCGTTGCAAACCCTTCGCTCGCGGTGAGAAATCATCCGTCCGTGCGGTTAGTGAAGCGCGAAAATTGCTCGAATGGCGGTGCCGGCGCTGCGATTTGCTGCTCCTTGCATTCATTCGTCGTTTGTTAAACCCTAGAAGTGGGAAAGGTGAGCGACTTTCGAGGTCACCGCGATGCTTTCGAGTTGTCTCTGACTAGACAGCTCGTCTGTGCAATCATCTGACGAGGCATATATGTGGTGGCTATGCAAGGATGCATTGCGGCGAGAAGCAGTGCCGAACTGTCGAGCTCTGAGGGACGATCGCCAGCTGTGAAACGTCGCTGAACGGATGGGCTTTGCCTCGCGTGATGAGCGGATGACACGAGAGGTGTTCGCGCGGCCGAGCAACAAACTCCAGGAATGTGTCGGGCTTCTTGACGAGACATCCGTGTGTGTGTAGCATCATTCTCATTCCTTTCGCATCCATGCTGGAGATGACTTTAAAACAAGAATCCGAAATTTGTATTCGGCACTTCGCGTTGCTTTTTTCATACTGTGTTTCAGTTTTTGCACACAGCGCCAAGTTGAGAAAACAAAGCCTAGCATGCTAGTACGTTGATCGATTTCTTTGTGTTTGGTGTTGATGAATGTGAAAGGCAGCATCGGTGAAATCAGCTGAAAGGCGTCGTTTCCTTAAGTGTGAAAAAAAAAAAAAAATGCGTGACATTGTAAAAGAATACTATAACCTGTCTTAAGCATTATTAATGAAGCACACTAAAGTGATTTCGCTATTCAAGCTGAAATTTTCATAACAGTGTTACATCATCAGTTACGCAGCAGTCACGTGGAAATTACCGTAGGAGGGTGGAAAAAATTATTTCCCTAAGGGCACACGGAAAACAAATATATATGAGTCTTGTACATTTTATTTACAGGTGTGGTGTTCCTGCCGGTGAAGGTTCCAGCTCACAAGAATCTGTGCGGGATCCATCCATGACCCATTTATGTGCAGTCTCTCTCCATGTGCTGCCCGCATGGAAATCGTTAAACTGGTGAGCACGTGCTTAGTGTGTTGTGGCAGGCATGAAGGGATAGCATGTTTGCCTGCAGTAAGATTGCATGCGGCTAATGATATCTGTCTGCATTTATATATAGTTTATTGAGCAAGGAAGAACAGTGTAAATAGAACCACATGTAAATTAATCATGTCTGTACTTTTCAGGTGACAGTGGAGATAGGTGTGGGTGACACGCAGTGTTGTTCTCTGGCTTTGGATTTCTCTTAGTGACCGCAATGTCAAGGTAGCCTCATTTCAATTGGTGCAAAACGAAAAAGCATGCATATACTAAAAAACTCATGGTAGTCATAAACAGTTGAACTTGTGCCCTTCCTTGCAGTGCATTCTGTGGTGGTTTTCTTGAGTATAAAAAGTGTGTATTAATTATTTGTATCCGTCAGTTTGGGAAATGTGTCATCAAGTACCTCTAGCTATATGGCAACACTTCGTTTTGATACTAATGATTGATTTTGCAGTCAGCGTATTTTACATTTGTGCGTAAAACTAGACAATAGTTGAACTTGAGGCTTCAACAATTTCTCATATTTGGAAACGCAATGTCTAGCTCGTTGGAAGATTTCAGTGCACAGCGTTGATTAATGTGCAGGTGATGGTTTGCATCTTATGCAGATGTGGTGGACTACTCTCACCGTGGGGTCTCGTGTGCTCGGGAGCCATGATGCCAGATTCATCTTCGCTCACCCCTCGGCTGGACTGGCTGCCTAGCTGGGTGGTGATACCGGGTTCCTGAACGATTACATGAGGTGTCTGCAAAGGTGTCATGGTCATGGTACGCCATGGTCAAGAGTTCTCTGCAAAGGTCAGCGGAGCTTGCACTGTGCAACACAACATATTCATCCACACTCAGCTGCAGGACCATGACACCACTGGCAGGTGGTGATAACAGAAGGAGCACCAACATCTACAGCAGGGAGGAGGACACAGAACCATTTGGATTCTACCTGACAGACAGGAAGTGCATGATCAGCAGCTGCTTTCGAGAATTGCACTCACTGCCGTGATTGTCATGTGTAGCTATGCCACAAGTAATCAGCATACATTTGCTCTGCTTCAAGTTTGATAGCATACTGCCAGGAAGCTGATGAAGTCTTCATCATTTTGGTGCTGTTCTTTGAATAGGACCATATTGGTGATATCCATGACAGTAGAAATCATTTTTGTCTGGTGCTGCAGTTTTGTGTGAGTCAGGAAGTGCCCCAAGTGTTTTCAGCCTACCGTCTGCCAACTTGCTGAGTGCATGCTTCAACACATGCTTTGGTGATTGTGAAGAAGTGCCATCCCTTCGTGTGGTGCCTCCCTACGTGTTCTGCTTGTACACAACGCACATTTTATTTGGTGCTTAAGTTCAGTGAAGGACAGGAAAGCACCAAAATGTTTTCCTTCCAGCACCTGGGTGTTGACTGGACATGCTTTCACCAATGCATTGTTTGCTTTGGTGTTTGTTGAGAGCCAGCAGTCCACAACATGCTCAACATACAGCATGGTCGCTGTGTCTCTAGTCATTTACAACATCTGTTCTTCAGGGTGCAATACGTCTTGTGTGGCACTGTTTGTGTGATGAAATCACAACATGCTTTGCCTCATGGCATTTGGTTGCCTCTGTCTGCTTGCTTTTGACTGCTTCTTTCACATGCTGCACGTAGTTATACAGCAGTGAACTATTTTTCCTGAAGGAAAAGTCACGTAATTGTTTCATGGTCATTTTCCCAGATGAAAATGCAAGGCCTGGCCAGCGCTCTGACACGTGTACCCATTCCCATCTTCTAGCTCAAATTTGTACCCGTGACGAAAACCTAGAAATTGTACATTAATTCAGTTGAAGGTAAATGGAGGCATAAATTATGCAGCTGGACGTAATTTGTGTTTCAATAATAAAGCTCCAAATGGCATTTTGTAGCTGGAAGGGCATGATCCGGTCCAATAATTCAACTGGAAATGGATCATAATAGTCGTAGTAGTAGTAGTAAACTTTGTTGATCTTTCTGGGTTACTCAGGCGGTCTTCCCAGGTTTGGGATCTTTTTCTCTTTCCAGGATTTGCGGTCTGTGTTCTTTTTCTGTGCTGGGCCATCAACCTTGAATGCATGCATTGGAAGATCACTGCCCACCTGTCCTCCCAGTGAAACTCTGTTCGATCCCATTTTCATTGACATGTTCCCTTGCGTTTTGCTTCATGCAAATTGGGGATGCTGTTTGGTCATTTTATGAAAAATCCTAGACAACCTGCTCACCCCCTGAACCCTTAGTGTGACTGGACCATATCAGTGTACGTGCTGCCATTTTTCTGTTTAGCAAAGGCGACTGCTGGCTACTTAAGTTTGCAAACTAGGCAACACTAATGTGCATGTACACCACTGTCAAACGGTTATGAAAGACGAGTCTGTCCCAAAAAAATTCTTATCTTTGTAGACGAGACACATTCGTCAATATGCATTGTTGCACTAGGTAATGATTCGCAGTTAGGCTGCATAATGAATTCTTGGATGTATGAAGTTCAGTGATGGAAATTAATTAATTTGCCAATAATGGCTTCCACAAACTTTTCACTCTGCATGTAAAAGACACCTCACTTTTTTTAAGCAAATTGCAACACCTAAGAGGCAATGCAACTTGTCTCGCTCCCAAAAAATGTAGGGGCACAATTAAGCTCAGCATTCATGGGTATGACACGACAGTGTTCATGGCTCCCTGCAGCGGTTTCTCTTCACACACATAGTCACTGTTCTTCATTCGGGTTCACACATTTATCAGAGTTGCCTCAACACAGGTTCCCAATTCTTATCTTTGAACTCTTCCACACTGCAGTTCACCTACGTAATGTTACTGTAATTAGTTTCTCACTAATTGGCACATCTCTAGTTCACTGCAGTAATTACATTGCTAGGCTTCAAATTAAGCCAACAGCACACACACATCACTCCCCCCCCCCCCCTTTGTACCTCAGCAAAGTCAATGTGCCTACACGGTCTAGTTGGTAGCGTGCCTGGCTGGCGATCCAGGGGTCATGGGTTTCAAGGCAGAAAGAAAGTTGTTAATTTTCTGTACGTAAAATCTATTATTTTATAAAGTGAAGTAGTTTCAGATGTGTGCTGACGTTTGATTCAGATTACAAATACTCTTTTCAGTGACTTTCACTGCGGACATCCACGCGTGAGGTTTGTCTTTTGACGCAATGCCGGCTGGATAACAGTGGTGTGTGCAGGCTTTCCATACCTTTCTTTTCTGGTTGCACATGGCACCCAATAACTTCTTAGCACCAATTGCGATGCCATCATATACAATACAGCACTAATGATATTACTTGGTGGTAGTGAGAAAAGAAAATTATTCTTATAGTGTGAAAAAAGAATAGCAGCCTGTTTCCACCTGACTTGGTTTGGTTTCATACTTCTGCTAGAACTTTAAGAGAAATTAGCCAGCAAAGCTGTACAAGACGGTAATTTTTCAGGGAGCTTAAATTTTATGCACAGGCACTTGCAATGACTCCAATTTCATCAACATTTTGCAACCTGTTCTATCCTTATATTGGTGGTGAATAGCTTCTGTTCATTAATTCAACACTCTCTTCGTGGAAACTCTGAGTCAGACTTGCTTACCATTTTTCAAGCTGCCTTAATCATGCTCAAAAAAACAATTTACCCTCCATGTGCACACACCACTAGGCATTTTAAGTGTTCTGTTTTTTTTTTTTTTTCATGCAGTGGAGTGTAATACATACATAGAGGGGAGAAATCTCCAACCTGTCACTTATGCTCGAGCACCAGAGCGGATTTTAAACGCTCATATCAGGCTTGCCCAAACAAACCGAAACCTCCTTTCCAAGGGGTGGAATCACAGGAGCGATGGGAGGCTTCTCTGCGCAGCTCACAGGCAGAGCTTCAGCTTTGCATCATGGCCTGGGCCTTGAAGGTTGCTGCAGCCAAACAGTGCCTGGTCACCTAAAGTGGCCTGAGGGCCGTCGCCGACCTCTTCAACACCCCTTCACTAACCCTCACCTGATCCACTGAAGTGGGACTAATAAAGTTATTACCAACCAAGGGCTGTAATAGCCTTCCTGCCAACGCACTTCACCATGGTAATTTTGAACTGCTTCTTTGAACAAATAATCTCTGAGCTGTACACAAGCTTTGTTCTCAGTACAGGTAGGCCCTTTGTTATAGGAATGTGGTAATCTACTGTTGCAGAGCAACTTCGATTAGTCCTCAGTGTCCTTTCAGACATTTGCCGACATTTCAGCACCTACATCTGGTATGGTGCCCTTCACATAACTGTAGATATCATATTTTGAGTGTACATAGAGGGTTGTCTATTTTAGTTCACAGTAAAGGAAGGTACTTTGAGAGTGAATGCATTTCATTGAGCATTACTCTCCTGCAGTGCGCAATAGTGGCATCACAGGGTCTTTATTGCATCAGTGTATGGTGCAAATGTTGCCTAACAGCATTGTGATCCACCCCTCAAAGAAAACCAACAATGGCCCTGATATGTATGTGGTCAGGAGTGTGCACAGAGGGAAAGTCATGCACTTGCACATCAGGCTAGAAACATGACTGAGGCCTCTTGTAGATTGCTCGTGGAGTGCACAGGGCTTGCCAAAACCAATCCACATCATCCAATGTTATCATGCTGCATTAAGAGACCTTTTGCTAGAATACCACTGCTTGTCTGTGATGCTGCCTCCCTCAAATACTGTGGGTCATGTTAGCCTTGCATTTCTTGCCCCATTTGTGTGTTATCTTGCTGCTGTGCATGCTTGTGCTTTTCTTGTTGTGTTGCTGTTCTTCCTTCTTAACTCACCGTTGTTTTTATTATCCTTCAGCTCCTTGACCTGACCCAGAGCCATGTTCAGGCTTAATATGACATGCGCACTAGATAATACGCGTGTATGTGCATGATATGATAATAACTTGCATGCACGTTAAAGAACCCCAGGTGGTCGAAATTTCCGGAGCCCTTCACAACGGCGTCTCTCATAGCCTGAGTCGCTTTGGGACGTTAAACCCCAATAAACCAAACCGATAACTTGCATGAAGCAAATAAAGCAAGTGTCTTGCACACTGCATTACCTGTTTGTGATGTGGCATCACCCTCCACCTTCATTATCCCCCTCTATATTCGTCCCGTTCCCCAATGTTGAGTAGCATATGTGAAGATATCTTTTTCCAGCTGACTTCACCTTTCTTGACATCACACATTGCCCTCTTACAAGGAATCTTGCTGCATTGAAAGGAGCTGCCTGGTGCTGCTGTGGATGCATTACTGTTGTCCTACAGCAAAGGAATTGTAGGGATGGGCATGACAAATTTTGTTTCACCTCTCACATTTTGGTGCGTACTTGCATCACACGAGTGGTGCACCTGCCTATATGCCCTTGGTAAGTGCTGTGTGCTCATTGTTAGACAGAATTAACGAGATTGAGGGCCTTTTCAAACATTGAAATCAAATAGCATTATTGAAAGCCTTTTTTTATTTGAATGAAATTATGTACCTGCCACTCTATGCCATGCATTCGTGAGGTGCTTTTATATAAAGTCCGTGAAGTCTGCTTGCAGGCAGGCTTAGTTAATGTTCACAAAGCAAAAGATGAGTGCCATGTCCTATTGAGATTAAGTGAAACGCCAACACTGTGAAATACATGCTTCTGTTGACAGTGGACTTTTAGCTTTGTTTTTCTTTAAGTACTGGCGGGAAACAATATCTCCCTATTTTGCTTTCGCATTTGACGCTTTTGATAATAAGACGTACGCGCTCATAGCGTTGCACTTGACGCGATTCGCAGTCGCGTTTCGTGCGCGGCCGCTTGCAAACGTAACCAAGGGTAGTGTTAAGGTCTATGCACCTGAAGAAGTGACACGGTGAGGTAAAGCTTTCCAACGCCACTGACGCGTTGAGGTTACGATCGAGAGCCAGCCGTTTCTCCGCCAATTCCTCTCCCCGTGACGCTGACCGCATCTCACAAGTACGGAGACGCGACACGCTACGCGATGGCTTCGGGCAATAAGCGTTCGCTTCATGCAGCACAATTACCGCTAAACTCTTATTTCCGTGACGACCGGCCACAGGGTCTTTAGCGTCGCATTCAGCACCATCACTGTGCGGCGAGTACGCCGAGACCGCCGCCGCAACGCAATTCACCGTCCATCTCTACGGCGCTACTTTGCTAACTCCCCTTCGCGCCGCAACTCGGCGGTGTTTTTTGTACTTGGCGCCAAGTAGCAGACGACACCGTTTATTTTTTTGTCATACTTTTTTCTTTATTCTTCAATGTCGTCATTACATTCTGCTGTTACGCATTTTCGGACCGCCCCGATTCACACGTCACGGGTACGCCCCGCTCATGGCGGATTGGCGAATATCGAGAATCGGGCCCCGGGTGAGAATAGGCCGGCGTTATTGCGACCGGGTGAAAATAACGGAAATCCAAGCCAAAGCGTTATTGCGACCCGGTGGAAATAACGAAAAGCCAGCCCAAAGCGTTATTTTCACCCATGGATTGCCTTGGCTTCGTTTATTGTTGTCGGACGGGTTTTGAGCCGCCGTTTTTGCATCGTTTGCTTGTTTGGTCAGCCTCTGTCCACGCCTGGACGTGTGATTTCGGGGTCGCGCTTCGATTTTAGGCGGTGTGGTAAAGTTTCCTATGGTGATGCATCCTATGGCATTTTCCTATGGCATTTTGCATCATTCCCACCGTGTATATGTGACCTTGACTTTTGCGTGACGCGTTGTGATCGCTGGATTCGTTGTGAAAGGACTCTTGTGTGCTTGCGTTGTTTGGGTGCTCGCGCTTGTGCAGTTCCTTCGAGGACGCTCCACCTTTCTCCGGAAAGTCTTGTTATAATTAATCGACATGAATATGTGCGCTCATTTGTTTCGAGCATTCAACCTGATTTGCGAAGAGGATATGCATGTTAATAATGTGAATTCAGTACAACGTGGGGCCAGGGTCATAAATACGATCCAGGCACGGTGGTTTTGCAGTCCCTGAGGCATTCGTCAGTTGAAGCGAGCAGTGGTTCCGTATGTACAAGGTCGTCCACCCTTAACACGCGAGTGCGTGGCCCCACTCTGGAGGGCCACGGCACGGCCGCTCATCGCAGCCAAGTGGCGCAGGAGAAGTTGGACCTGGACGTGGTGCTTCACGTCATCTACCACTTCGCTTCGATGCGCGGCCGTGTCGTGCGTAGTGGCCCTCCAGAGTGGGGCCACGCACTAGCGTGTTCGTTCTAAGAGTGGACGACCCTGTACATTCTAGACGAAGGGCAGGAGTTTTCAAAACGCACCAGGTGAATATTGCCCACGTGCTATAACTGGTAAATTGCGCGGGGATTGTGCAAATGTTGAAGATGCTCTGCCTCGTTCGAAGTTCCCTGGAATCGTTTACCTTGCGACGATTAATTCGGTCTACGTAGGGGGAGACAGCTAGAAACATACCCAGGCGGCTGAAAGAGCATCGCAGTGATGTCGGCAGGAATCGAACAGCTGCTGTGGCAGAACATGCACAACCAGGGCGCGAAATTGCTTGGGATAATGTGGAAATCTTTGCCACTGAAAGAAATTTGTAAGTGTGGCTGCACCTGGAATCCTTTATAATATAGATAATGCTGAAGACAGTCATCAGAGCAAAGGGAAACAAACCTTCACCAGGCTTATGCAAAGTCATTGCCCTGATTAGTTAAGGAGCTGCTTTTTCATGACCGGTCCTTCATTTTGGACGAGCAATCTGTTAGGGTTCTGAAATGTCAATCAATGTGTTCGACATGGTCAGTGACCAAAGTTTCATTCTACTATTAAGGCAAAATGGAAACTTCACGACAAAGTGTGCCCTATGCACCGAAGCTAACAGCAGTTGTGCCCTAAGCCCACAATATATTCCACAATTAACATCAAAAAGGTGGCCTGAATCCTTAATTGTTTTGTACCACTTCTCTCAAGCGGTCTTGCCTGAATCCACGCACATTTTGTGTTAGGAAGCATGGGTGTCAGAAAAGACATTCCAGACAATTGGTGTACTGCAGTGGTGTTCTGTGGGAATACTTAATTCTGTCAGTAGGTCATGCTAGATGGCGTGGCAATGGAGTATACCCCTCCCCCTTTAAGTCACATTCATTTACCTATGAGATTGAACGTCTTTTAAGAGATTAGGGTACCGGTTATAATAGCACAGACATGATGGCACGTGAACAACTTTCATAACTGGCTTGTCTTTTGAATTTCTTATTGAATTGCAGTATTGCTTTGCATTGAAGCCATATATACTAATAATGATTCATTTCTTCCTGTGTACAGTGCTTCAGCCAGGAAATAAATTGATTGGTTGCAGCTCATTTCCCATGTTTTCATTCTTTCTTTGTGTGCTTAAACTACTCAAACTGATATAATATGCTTTCTTCAATTCTAAGCCAACTTTCTCAATAATAACTCACCTTGTAAGCAATGCATATAAGCAGAAGTAATTTACAAGGCACAATTCATTTGTCCGTAGGTGTCGCAAATACTCAAAATCGGCAACTTGGTATTGGTTAGCAGCAAGGAAAACCTTTTTTTCATTGTAATAAATCTTGCTACTGTGTAGATATTTGTGTATGTTGCTGTTGAAATGAGGTCCTCGACGTGAGCATGGTCGGCCATAATTTCATGGCACTTTGTGCACTGCCAACTTCGTGCTTCTGCTAACAAGGTTTTTTGAAGTGCTGTTCAAAGAGCTGGGATCGTGTATTGTTGGGACCAGCTTAGCGAGAACCACTGAAACTTGCAGAAGCACAATGAGTCCTTCAACTGGGGCTATTTGATCTTGCAGTGTAATGATCATTTTAATGTTGGATAGCTGTAATTCAGCTCTTGCTGTCTTATTAATATGAGTGGTAGACACCTTTGACCATGCCCCGAAATCTCAACTTTACAGTCCAGAGGTATGGACACGTTATACAAAAAGTGTTTCAAATTGTGCTCCTAGGTATTACATGTTTCGAGAAAATTTACCAGTTTTGGCATTGGCAGAGCAGCAAAGGCGGGTATTAAATTTGAATCAAAATAGTTATTTTACCACACATTCTAAAATTGTCTGCAATTCTAGTTAAAATTTGGGAGTGATATTAGGATGGCAAGATGTTTTTAACATTTCAAATGCCCTTTTTTTGATGCCAAATTTGTCAAAACAATATTGATATTTCTTTTGCTTTACTATAAATTTTTCTTTCTTTTTACCATTCAATTTCAACACTACAGAGAGTCTTGTTTTCTGTTTTACAACTTCTATTTCTTTCCTCTGGTGCACTGATTTTCAGCGTTTCACGAGCACTACAATGAGCCCTATATTTCATCACGTAATGACCACATGTTTAAAGTCTGTGTTCTCGCATGTCATATGTTCATTTTATCCACACACCAGTAACGACTGGAACTACTTTTTTGCCTTTGTCACTGTGATCGTCAATAACATCGCCTTCAAGAAAGCTGCAACTGATTTGTTCTGTTAATAATTTGTTCTGTTCACCCATTTCTCTAAATAACGCCCTTGAGCCTTGAGAGTGAATAAGTAAGGTGATGGAACGAAATATTTTAACGCATAATTTCTTTAAATTCAAATTGAATTTTCTTTTCGTGCAAAGAGGGAGCAGCCACAAAAAGCTACTGCTGTCAGTGGCTTGACAAAGTGACCCAACAGGTGATGACAAATGCAGTGTATATACCGAAACACTGAATGAAAAGCATGGGCAAGCCGCCATGATGGCTTAGTAGTTGTGGTGCTCAGCTGCTGACCTGAAAGATGTGGGCCTGATCCCGGCCTTGTTGGCCTCATTTCAATGAAGGCGCAATGCTAGAGGCCTTTTGTACTGTGCGATGTTGGTGCACGTTAAAGAACCCCAAGTGGTCGAAATTATCCACAGCCCACCACTACGGCGTCCTCATAGTCTGAGTCACTTTGGGATGTACGATAAACCGCATAAAACCATGGTCTCATTCTATGTGGTCGTAAACTGCACTCACATACCCATTACAGCATACTGAACAGCAGAACAAAAGCAAGTGGTCAACTGTCCTATATACGATATAAAAAAGAAGTAGGCGAATGAGCAGCATTATTTAAAGACGTGGGGTGAAGCAACAAATCATCCATTTAATTTACACAAAGGGAAGAAAGTTGATATATGGCACCCGCCAAGCTAAAGAATAGACAGGCACTCCAACATAATCACCAGTAAACAAAATATATTAAGAGGAAAACGAGGTCCCAGGAAAGCTTGTTTGACACTTCAGATGTAACTGCAGTGCAAACACCCACATTCAAATTAAGGAACACACGCATACATGGATGCTGCAGCAGCTGTATGTGAGTCTGAGAGAGAGAGAGAAACAGATTTATTATGATGCAACATGAAGCGCCGTGGATATCTTGTGCCAGGGTCACCAAAGCCATCTGGTCCATGTCAGCTTGTCCGATGCTATGGGTAATGCTGTAATTGAAAGTCAGTGGGGTTCAGCTTAACTTAAGGACAGCGCAGTGAGCTATGGAAAGGAAAATTATAGGTGTAACGTTAAGAGATCGGAAGAGGGCGGAGTGGGTGAGGGAACAAAAGCGTGTTAATGGCATCCTAGTAGAGATCAAGAGGAAGAAATGGGCTTGGGCAGGGCATGTAATGTGAAGGCAAGATAACCACTGCTCCTTAAGGGTAACAGAGTGCATTCCAAGAGAAGGCAAACAGATAGCAGGGGGCTGCACAAAGTTAGGTGGGCGGATGAGATTAAGAAGTTTGCTGGGGTACGGTGCCCGCAACTGTGCACAGGACAGGGTTAACTGGAGAGAGACATGGGAGAGGCCTTTGCCCTGCAGTGGGTGCAGTCAGGCTGATGATGATGATTATGGGGCAGAAAAGAGGGCACGTTCCTGATTAGCATAGGGATGATAGCAAATGGGGCATGCAGGGGGAAGCTCTGAGATGGTAGACAAAAAAATGGCCAGGGGTGAGGTGTGTATCTTAAGAGGATGCACTGAAGAGAACGAAGTTGGGGAGTGGTGAGAGGTTTGTCAGGAACAAGAAGGCTGCAAAAGAGATCCTCTCATGTTGTCACAAGAAGATTATTTTGTGCCTTCATGCAAATGTAAGTGCTTGTGCTGCAGTTGCATCCAAAGTATTTCAGAAGCATTTCTTAGACTTAGAGTTGTTTTAATGCTTACAAAGCACTATCATCATTGTTACTGTTATTGTTAATTAAACAAAAAAACCCTGCAAAGGTGTCGCAGATTAACCCCCTTCACGGAGGAGATAAGGTCTCTCAATGCACTGATGGTTTGCTGAATAATCCATCATAAAAAGCTGATAATTTCAATCAATATTTCAGGCTTGCAACAAGAATGGCAGTAACACAACGTGACACCACTTGCGCACTAGAAGAAACTTTCACCTGCTTTAACATACATTCTGAGGCTCTCGAAGGGGGATCTGTCCAAGTTAGTGCACTTTTAGGCAAAATATGCCCACTTCATTGCTACCATGGTATCATCATGTTCTTGCAAACATTCCGTTCTTTTTGACTGAAGGGTTTCAGGAAAATTCTGTCATATGATTTGATAAGCTTTGATATAGGCCACTATTAAAGGGAAGGCAAAATATGCATTGAGAACTACTGACCAATTTACCTGTCATTGACCCCATCCCAAATACTAGAAAAATTCCTATTTGAATGCATGAAAAAATTTTTTAACTGTCTCTGTTTTTTTTAATCATCAGAAACGCGATATTACAAGAAGGGGCATTGCATTAATTCTTGACAAATTTGCAGCTGAGCTGTATTCGTCATTTGACAAATTGTTTAACTGCACTTTTTTTCTCAGTGTTCAGAAAATCTTTGATGTGATGAAACATAGGATTTTACCAAGCAAACTGTACCTGCTTGACTTTTGAGCTCCCTTTTTCGCTATCCTTGAGAATTTTTTGTATAGACGTTCATTATTAAATTAAATAACCAAACTGAACCTGGTGGTAAACTGCCAATATATAGAGGCTGGTAAACTGCTGGATTCTATTTTATCTTCCATACTCTTTAAAAAAATTTAATCACTAGTGGCTTCAGCTCGATAACTTCAGGTGCTTGGTCTTCCAGTGCATGGACAGCGCAGTTTTGCCCACAGATCAAGTACACTTTGAGACAGCAATGCATTAGTTGCAGGAAAACATAAATTATATGCTTAAATCATTTTCTGACAATGGAATTTCAGCTAACGCACAAAAAAAAAAATGATCTCATTCAGGAATATTTCAAAGGCTAATGATAGAGTGGTATTTTACTTAATCGCGGTTCTCTCTCCTGCAGCTGAAATTCAATGGAATATGTGAACTGAATCAAATATTCTAGAATATTCTGTTATACTATAGTGGTAGCTTAGCTTATTATGGTATGTTTGTGTCACATTACGGAAGATTCTGTGGTTGCTCTTTAATGTGAAATCCTTGACTCTAGTATCCATGAGAAAAAAAAAATATTAGAACTCAGATATGATACTCTTAGATAAGGTATTACAATATTTGTTTCAACTCCTTCATGTTTTCCATGTGGGCAATAAAGCTTGAAGAATGTTTCAAATGTGTTTTGAATAGCTGTCTTATGTCACCAAGTGTTCGCATTTTCCTGTTTCTAGGTCTTTCCATAGTCTTTTTTACAAACAGACATTACTCATCACCATTTTTAGATATGAAACTTTTCAACAAAATTCACTTCCCATCGAAAGTTGCGGAACCACAAAATTTAGCAAGGTACAGGAAGGCAGCACACTGGCATATATGTACCTGACAGCTTTGGTGGATCACACAAAGAGCTCTTTACTGTACCATCTGTGCACAACCTAAGGGGCAGCTGAAGCTGCTGTATTATTCTTCAGTGTTTTGCTGCATTACCACACGCAGTTTTCTGGCAGTGAAAAAGATGTGTGTGTGTGCGTGCAGGTTAAATGAAAGTGCCTTTCCAAGATGGCATCTTGGGAAAGAACATAAATAAGGTGAGGCTGACAATGTATAATCGCGGCACAATAGAATCTATGTCATGAAAAGGAATTCTACTTTATAGCACACTTCTTGCAATATCACACTCTCATTATTGATACACTAGGATCAGAATGACTAACATTTCAAAAAGAAAAAAAAATTAATCTGTATTTGTTGTACCTGTAATAATTGTTTCTTGTAGCTTTTGCTTGTTTTGATTCTTTTGCTTCCGGTAGGAGTAATTGCACAGTTTGCCTTTATGTATCTACAATTGTCAGGCTGTTCGTAATCTTTAATTTAATATTGTGTGAATGGAAGAAAAACAGCTAAGAGGTCTGTTACACTGTCAGGCATTCATTCATGCCTTATCAAAAATGTGTGGGCAGAATGAGTGCAGTACATTTTATTTGTTCTGCTCAGTAAATAACCTGATTTGAAACTTTGCAAGGATTGTTCTGAACATATTGATTTATGAATGATTTATACTGCAATCTGGGCCTTTAAATTCTTTTACAGGGGCTGCTGGCTCTTATTGTACTGTCTGCATTATTTTTTCAGTGAGCACAGGTTCATCTGATGGTATGTTCTTCCATGCTTCACCTTCAATGGGGTAAAATGTGTGCTTTACACAATTTTCTTGCCTCAGCAGCTTTGGTAACAACTAAAGTCAAGAGCTTTCAACCTGACATCTGAACAATAAGCAAATTATTTCTACTTCTATTTAATAAGAAAAGTTCAGCTTTGTGATGACCAAGTAACCATATGACACATGTCCCACATTGCAGTTCTAATCCCTACTGTATCTCTCTGCTTGATGAAAATGCCATCATACCTTTCAATGAAAATTAAGTGGGTCTTGTACTAATATTGCACTTACTTGAAGGAGCTTTAAACCTTTTTTTCTACAGTCATGAAGACAGTAGATAAGCTATAGTTCAGGTGAATATAATTTGCTTTCACTGGGCAATTGCCATCTGGATTTACATACGTGCAAGGGAAACATCCTAAACTGAGAATTTGACATAGTTGCAGCTGATATGAACTAATATCGCTCAGCCTCAACCAGAAATCTGTTGGCCACAGTTTCAAATTAAGAATCATAGCTGTTTGCTAATATATGATGCCACACCTTCTCTTGCAAAGCAGCTTCACTGTTCGAGCTGGAACCAAGTGAAACTGTGTAATCAAAACTGAAGTGTGCCTGAAATATCATTGCAAATAGTTCTAGTTAATGCCATAATAAAAGCCAAATGTTTGTCCTAGTCAATAGCAGGTCAACTTCACAAGCATGGCAGATTTCGAGTGGTCACCAGCTATGGAAACCACAGGGTTGTGCAGCAGGGGTCAGTTGGGATTTGTCAGACTAAACTGTCTACATTTTCAGTTGATACCAGTCAAAAACCTGCAGGTATTGCAGCTGTGTTAAGGCTTCTGCTGTAATCTTTCTGTGCAAGGTGTGTCCCAGCTGGGATTAGTTCTTTTGTAAGGAATTAACAGCTCTTAAAGGGATCTGCTTTTACACTGGCTGAGCTTGAAAAACAGTAGTAGGGAATGAAGTGTGTATATACTTTAGTGACCGCAGTGGGAACTGCTCGAGGAAAGAGCTGGGTATGCACTCATAGGCGTGGCTGCGAGTGCACCTGGCCCGTGCAGTTTCGCCCATTTGGGCACCCCAAACTCAGTGCACTGCAGCCGAGAGAATCACAATTTGAGAAATCTAAAAACTGATGCGGATATTATGGTCAGCTATAATAAGGGGCATTACTGTAACTGGTAAAAAGTTAAATATTATATATTAATTTACAAGCCTGCGGGTTAAATAAATATCTTAGCTGTATTTAATCTATTTAAAAAATTGCCACATCTTCAGTGAAACACTCTGTAGGCCATCACTTTTGGACTAATTATAGCTTGTAGAGTACTTTCTCAAAGATAAATTAGGATTGGCATATATACTTTGCAACTGAAAACTCTCACATTCACCAGCTGAATTAATTTTATTTTTTTTTGTTTCTGCAATACACGCTTTACTTATTTTCTTCTTCAGTGACTACTAAAAATTTCACATTTCAGTAAAATCCAGTTCAGCTGCAAATGTCGGTGCACATACTACGACGCATTTCGCTAGTGATTACATCTCTGTTGCAAGCAATCAACCTGTGCCAGCTCGCCCCGTTACCCATGCTTCTGGCCGAAAACCTCAACTGCAGCCATGGAATCAGCATTCTTGAATATGCATGAAATCTGTGGTCATGTTGTCCAGGTGGTGATGTATGTGATTTGTGTGCATCTGGGAGAGACAATATGAAGTTAAATTTTTTTGGGCTACACATATGTGTGTACGACCTAAGGCGAGAGTTGAGAGTGCACTCAAGTGTCCACAGTTGTTAAATGCACCAGAGCATCAAATGCAACAAAACACATTGCTGCAGAGTTTTTCATAGGACCGCAAAAAAAAAAAAAAATTAACAGCCAGGTAACAGATGAATGTTTAGCGTGAAAAAAAATTATGCACTGTTGCCTGCAGTTTTTTTTATTATTATGACATGTGCGTCACATCCTTTTCTGGAATTAGCAAGGCTGTGTGGTTCTCAGGATCGTTCTGCATGAGCAAAGAAGACCAAACAACACAAGTGATGAGTGTGCCATTTTTTCCATGATGCTATGCCAACTATACATATAGCTCAAATTTCGATTCCGCTTCTGAGCAGCTGTTTGTGGAAGGGTTTTAGCAGCTAAGAGGGAGCATGCCTAGAGCGTGCGAAGGTGCGGTACGCGCGCTCCTCTTCGCTCTTATTGCGGTGGCCACATTAATCCCATAGGATCATCGCCTATTGGAATCTCGAAATTGTGTATCATAAGGTGCAGGTGACAAGAATAAAGCGGATGGCAGAAACAAAACCGTCGGAGCCAACGCGCGCAACTGCATCTCGTGTGCCGTCTGCCGCGGCATAGTTTCGTTTTCGCGCGTTATGGTCGTTCGCGCTGGCATCACAGCGGTAATGTAACTGTGCCAACAGCCGCACCAAAAATCACCTATTCTGTAAGCGTGCTCGCTTTGGCGTGGGGGCTTCCCGCCAGAAGTCGCCTAACACAGCGGCGGACAAGCGCCGATAGAGTGTATAGTTTCGCTTTTTCTACCCGGCACTGACATTGCACACGCATTGAACAAATGCCGGAACGGTGTAAACTATCACCGCGAGGCGACTTCCGCGGCATGCGATGCGGAAATTATGCAACAATTGCATTATGTAACAGATACAGGCGATCGATCGAGTTTCAAATATGGGTTTCGATCTCAGCTGGACTGGCTCATGAAAACGTACGTAGCACTGGTAAAACGCAGCAACCGCGAACGTAACAGCGGGGTTCTACTCGAGGTTTGATTTGCAGAAAAAAAAATCAATCCTTCCACTTTTCATTGTGTGGACTATAGAAGCGCCAGCTGCGGAACAACATATAACGCGTACTTCCATCTCGTATCGATATCACCGTTTCGCTGTACCGCACGAAAGCACCACGATCAGTGCTTTTAGTGGCAAAACCTATTGTGCTCGACCTTTCCTCAAACACACGCACTCACGGTGAACTCTCGTTGTTTCGTGCTCGCTTTCTTAACTGAAACTTTCGGTCAAATTCTATTCGAACTGAGGGTGCCAAGAGTGGACACGTGTGTGCGGCACGGTGGTTTTGTAGCCGCGTGCTGCTCTCTTTGAGCAGTCTTATATTTATGTTTGTTGCGAGTAAACTTTTGAGATTTGCGCCAAGACTTTTGAAGATGAAGGCAAGGACCATCACGTTGGAGCCAAATTGTGCGCGCGCCATGAAAAGGATATATATCGTTGCAACGCCAAGCGCCAATGGTTCTGCATAAACTGTTAAGGGTCTGAAAATTTGTTCAAATCATGCCGATTTGAAATTAAGGGTAAGGGGACCGAAAATAGTTCTTGACACAGTGTTCGGAATAAAGAAAGCCCGAACAGAGAGTTTAATTCATTCACTGGTCTTGTCATTCTTACGCGACCGCTCATCAGCACTGGCAGCATTAGCGTCGCCTCATAGATGCCACTCGATCGGCCTCGCACGTTCTAAAATAAACTGGCCCCACGTCGTGACAGGAGCGCAGGGGGGAAAAAAAACTGCAGTGAAGCAGCCGCAAAGACCACACCCACACCAAGCAACGCGCGCATAGTGCAATGGCCTTTCATAGACTATCGGTCCGGGGGCTGTCGAAAACACGATGGCCGCGTGCAGCACGCTGCATTGCCATGCTTCATCATCGGCCAGTACAGGTAAACTGTACGGCCGTTGAATAAGCGTGTACTACCGGCAGTTTTGTCGCACTGAAATACGTGATTTTGACGGGACCGAAGTACCTTTTTGTAAATACCGCAGATTTGAATGAAGCGATTTCCGTGTGTGTACAGTACACACCCCAGACAGCATAAGTACATCCTCAGGACGTCCTGAGGATTAATTTTTGAGGACATTGTGTTGTCCTGAGGACGTCCTCTTCTAATCCTCAAAAGGTCCTCATTTAGTCCTGTTGTCCGGCCTCAGTATGTCCTCAGGACATCCTCAGATTATCTCTGGAGGACTTTCTCAGTCTGTTTTTAGGACATCAGACGATGATGTAGCCCAGGGAATGTGGGTCACTGTTTTCATAATTATTGTAGGCAGTGTGCGCAGTGGTTGTGAAACTGCTTTCTTCGTGCTTCTTGTCTTGTGTTTTAGCAAACAAATTTTGCAAAAGTTTCGCATACTCAACAGGTAACTGGTTCGTTCACCATATTTTTTGGCAGTTACAGGCTATTCTACATGCAACAATGACTATCTCAGTGGAATAGCCAATCCAACAAATTGCCCAAAAATTTGCACACTCCAACCCCATCAGAAGCATGCAGTACATGTGACCAGGTTTGCAAACCAAAATAACTTAAGATATCTCCTGAAGGCACGCAATATTTTCAGTCAGAATGGTTTCCTACATTACATCTCTATTGTACACAAGTATCTTTTAATAAACCTGAAGTTTTTACGAAATGAAAGCCGAGTGCGAGAGATAAAGCTGGTTTCATCTCAGTTCAATGCCACAATATTGTCCTGGGATAGGACGTTTGTAGGACATTTGAGAAATTTTCGTCCTGGATCCAGTCGTTCCGCGAAGTACAAACTGAGGACATCCTTATGAGGATATTTTGCTGTGATGCACTCAAAAAGTATTGAGAATGTCCTGTTCGGGATGAGGACGTTTTGACCATATGAGGACGTCCTCAGGACGTTTGGTGTTGTCTGGGACCCTACATACCTCTCGGGCAATAATGGCCCATAGCAGCTAAGAAAGGTTAGAGCAAGAAAAAAATTAAATCAGACATTAACAAGTGATGCGAATTCAATCAGCCACTGTTCTGTTTGAGGAAAGATAGGTCAGAAACGGTAAGAGAAGACTGTAAATCGAATTTACCAAATATAATTTTTATCATTTAGGGCCCTTTGTTAACAGGCAAAGACCAACATTACACAGTTTGTGCGCCCAAAGCATCACCATGAAAACTGGGTGAAACCCAATTCCTGCTCAAAAATTGCCTTCAAGAGAAATGTAGTTTGCAACAGACTGAAGCTACCGTATAGAAATTGGCAGATGTATTGAACCTGAAAACAATGGATGAACTAGCCACGTGATGTTTTCCATATCATGTTGGATGGCATGAATTACCGTGGAAGAGTTTTCTTTACGCTCTTTCAGAGTGCAGTTTCGGGAGATACCAATTTCACTAACTGCCAGCGAGAGCCAAGCGCTACAGAATCTGCCTCATTTGCAGTGGGTTGGAACCCCAGTAGTGCTAGGATGGTTGCCTCACCTTTTTGAAATACCTACAAAGACCATTCAGTTAAAAGCACCCAGATTAACATTCAGCAAGAGCTTTCCTAGCACTGTCAGTGCTATATGAGGTGGTGGTATAGGCAGAAGCATCCCACATCAAGGGTTGGTGCAATCAGAAAAGGTGCTACCTACCTGTAAAAAAAAAGTTGAAACTGGTCCCTCCTATGCATCGAAAGTACACGTGCAGCACCTACGAACATTCATTACCTGATCTACATTTTCACTGGGCTTCAGTACCCTTCTAGCAGAAGTCTCAAGGCAGCTTGTCAGTGAAATTTCTTTTCCTCATTAACTTTGTGCAGCATTTTCTGCTGCAGGGGCATAAACAGAAAGGCAATATGCGGCTCTGCAGAGGAAACAATGTGGAGGCTGGGTATAGTCTCAACCGACTGTTTTGTAGCATGATTTTTCTATAGGGCCAACCAAGTTGTTAGTAATCTATTCATATGCTTCATTAATCACCGACAAGGCACGTTGGTAGGAATACTTTATTTGGTACAGCAGTTCTGGCAGCAATGGGTATATTGTCATTCTGCTTGTAGGCCAAGGTGCAGCCTTGTGAGCACGTTCTTGAGCCAGTAGCCTGGAACGATGAATAGGTGCCTTGGACCAGAGAATGCTGCGTCATGCAAGGTCGGTTGCTGCAGTCTCCCCCCTAGTGTCAGCCATATGCAGGGTTGGATGCCATGAAAAGAGAAAACAAAAGTGGGCAAGCTCAGAAAAGTAAAGTAAAATGCAACTAATAAACCACCAGGAGAAACCCACAAACAAATGCACACACAAAAAAATGGAATGCATGCAAGAGAGAAAAAGATAAGGACATCTCCCAATTGTGTTCAGGAAAGTAAAAACAGTGCTAAATTCTACACAAACCACAGAAGGACGGACAAGACGGGCGCTGCAGTCTTTCTGTGTGGTTTGTGTAGAATTTAGTGCTGTTTTTACTTTCCTGAACACAATGTCACACCAACTAGCCCAGCAAAAGGTACTGTTAAACATCGCCCAACAGGCTATCGCAGCAGCCTACGCACTCCTGTAGTGGCCTTGTGCATGGACATTTGAAAGATCTTAAAAAAAAAAAAGGATAAAAGCAACATAGTTGAAGATGTGCTGGAAGAACCACACACAAAAAGTAGTGTGCACAGAGCTCAAGAGAGAATGAAAATAGTCAAGACAAACAACGGAAGGTTTTCACTGGGTCAGACCAGTACTAATTAAGAGAATGAAATTATCAGGTTTCAAGTCTTGGCAGTTAAGCTTGGCCAACCCACAACACTGCCGCATTTCCTTTTGCGGCTTCCGACGCTGGCACACAGGAGGTCAAAAGCTCCATATGCTAAACCCAAAACCTTAAAATAGGGGGGACACCAAATTGTTGGTTGGCGTCTTTGTTTCAAATATTGCATTGCCCCAGGGCACATACACATGATACATGCTGCACGATTCATATATGCACTATAAATAATTTATTACCGTGTTACTTATACTGAGCGGTTTCGCTTTCTGAGCGCCGGGGTGTGTTATGACGTCACTCCCAAGAGCAGCAACCCTGGTCACGCGGGCTCCAAAAGTAACAAAGAGACTGCTGCGTCGTCTGCTCTCGTACACATGCTGTACATAGCAGGGCTTTTCGAATTGCCGACCGGTACTACAATATGCTTAACAAAGCCAAGTGGGTGAGGGGCAACGTCGAGTTCTGAAACCAAGCAGCTCACTTGGGACGATCTCAGTCCGAATACGTGATTTCAGCGTTGTATTTAGCTTTGGAACACTCCGCCCATTCCAAAAGGATAAAAGGGTGCAACAATTTCTGGGAGTCTTTTTGGTGATCTCGCGAGTATATTGTGCATTCATAAGCAGATAAAATTTGTTTTGTACAATGCATTTTTAAAATAAATATTTGCTTTCCTTGTGCTTTGCTGCGTATGAAATTAGAGCTAGTTCTCAGCAACGCTCCTGTTCCCGTTGCAGCTTGGATAAGGCCTTGTGATCTAGATGCCAACTGAAAGCAGCATCTGCTTGCATTGGATGAAATGCACCCAGTGCAGTGCATTGCTGCTATCCACATTGCACATAAAATAAGAATCTAATCCCCCTCAAACAAATACCTTTCCGCGTGGTTTACATAGTCGAGTTTCCTTGCGGTGTGCATGGAATAACAAAAATATGCGGACAAAAAGACTAAAATGTAGCAGTTAAATGCATTCCTGAGTTAAATATGCTATCTAGGCGAGCTGAACCATTCAACAAAGAAAATTAAAACTGGGTGTCCAGCAAGGTACTCATTTTGAATTCCCGACGGCCGAAGCGAGAAACATAGTGGCGATTAATGGACAGTTTACATGATCAATTCACAGAAAAAAATTAATGAAGCTACATTGAAAAGAGATTTGCTTCCCTTGTTTGAGAAAGCTCCTTTTACGAAGTCCATCTCTTTATTATAGGTGGCTACACTTTTCTTTATTCTTCCCAGCATTTGATGTTCTCTACCAGGTGCGTGGCAACATCAATTTTTTCATTTTGAAGCAGATAATAGCAATAAAATTCACAGCAAATACAACTGAATATTCTAGAGTAGTTCAGATATCAATACAGATAGTTAAAATTACAATAAAAACATGTTTCCTCAAAATGCAGCAATGAAACGGAATATTCCACACAAATATTTTACTTCTCATAATTTATCACATCCTAATGCTTATTGAGCATCTCAGTGAATGAGGGGAAATCATGTAGAATGGTAAAATTTGCCTAAAGCATAACTGTGTGTAGGGAAAAACCTGACAGCTTGAATTTCCAAGCTGGCAAGTGGAGATGCTCTTGCCACAGTTCGCACTGAAAAGACGTGATGTGGCACACTGCTGAGAAACAAAAGATTACACAAAAAAAAATCAATGAACAGCAGCTCAAGCTACAACGTAAGTGAGAGCTTTAACAAGACTACGTCTTCCACGCTGCCTCGTGACACCTAGAGACAGCTCCAACCGTGGAATGCTGTCCAAGATGCACCATTCTTGATGGGACATGGCCCGCTTAACTCTTGTGTATGGGTTTCACCACATTGGAATCCCTAGCCATAACGGGCCCACAGATGCTGGCACATTTCAATTCGGAATCTGTGCAGCAATTTCGGCAGCTGTTTTCCTTCTCGCCTGACGAAAAGTGCCTCAGTGATCTGGGCTCTTAGATTTGGAAGTTTCTTAAAATTATGCTCACAAGTTTCTGCTCTCCTTTAATGGTTCATAAGAGTGGTGGCCATATGTGCTTTTACAGAAGAAACAAAGAGCACCACTTTGAGAAAATGCTGGAAAATTATCTAAACGAAACACTCCGCATGCTTTCAGGGGATTCATAAACTGCTCATTGTACTGCCAGAGATTATTTCAGGTTTTCAAAGGCCAAAGGCTGATTTTTCGATCAGTGAAAAGTACTGCCGTTTCCTGCCTTTCCAATGAAGGCACCCTGTGCTCACACTGGCATCCCTTTCGACAGCAGCAATGCCATGAGACAAGCACCAAGAGATTTCCATAAAAAATATCAGCTTTTAATGATCTCATTACAGCTAGAACCAGAGAGAAACTAGCCTCTGTTTGTTTCTGCAATGGCCTACAAGATTGACGAGGCCTGAGAGCAAGATTTTCAGATTGATTTTGATGCCACGCTAGGGTGGCGTGGCTCCTTGCATGAGTACACTGAAAGTGCATGAATTCTGCACATTGCTATGACTACGGCTTATTCCACAGAAAATACTTTTGAATGCAGCTATGCCTATCCATATGCACCAGCCCAAATTTACTCTCGAGTCGGGGAACCTGTACAGAATGAACAAGTATATACAACGCTCACATCATGGACGACAAGAAAAAGACACCCAAAACAGACAGGCTGCCATGCCTCACACGTTAGAAGCAAAAATATGCCACACCAATGAGAACAGACCGTGTGCTGGGCACTCAAAGTACCGCTGAAACTTGCGGCAGACCACTGCGTTAATTTCAGTCAGTCCTTCACACCCTGTAAAGCCATCACAGCCCTTCAGAGAAATATAGCAGAACCTTGCTATTCTGTTCTTGGTTCATGTAATCTGCCGTATACAAACCCAAAAATTATGCGTGTTACACTATTTTTCTTCACAATATAAATCCTGGATAACTTTCTGAAACGATTCCCCGGTGTACATGTCCATAATTTCGTCAAATTCTGACGGCATGGTGCATTCATTGACTAAGAAGAAATGCCAGCCAAGCTAGTCATCATTTTTCGATACTTTGCCCAAATGCACCTGAGCACTGCGGAGAAGGCTATGAAAAAAAGCAAGGAGACAAAGCATCTTAACTCTTTCCTTACCACGCCACTGTGCTTCGATCACCGGTGATCGAAAAATTCGAAGCGCTACGGCAGCGCGACCGCGGCCGCTACGGACTTGCTGAGTCATTCGGTTTGTTGTTGACACATTAAACTTCAACTTCCTGTTTAGTTTATATTTTTGCCAAATGCGGCAATTTTTGAGACGCGCTTGAAGTTGGGTGTGCGGCGTCGGGCACTCCGAACAAGCCGTCATCATCGGGAATGGCGCTCGCTCGAAAAAACCCCGTTCCACTCAATTCCGCTGCGTTTGCACCACCTATTTTTGATGTATCGATTAGCACAGACCCTGACGACGATGCTGTATCATCAGGTATTGTTTCGAAGCCCAAACTGGGCAACGAGAGCCCAGAACGCTCGCCTGTGCGTTCAGATTCCTCGTTCCGGTCTGTTTGTGCGAACCGAAGCTCCTCATTGTAGCCGTTACGGTGATGTGGCGCCATCTAAGTTGTTCTCCAGAGACTACAGTTTCGGTTTCTGCGTAGAGAGCAATTTTCCCACGACGGGCGAATTTTTGAAACGCCCTTGAAGCGGAGGGTACGGCGCGGACGCTCCGTGCATGGCGTCGGGCGCGCAGACGGCGCGCGCTCGGAAAAACCTTGCTGCGCGCAATTCTACTGCGTTGACTGCAATTATTATCTATGCTACGAGTAGTAGAGTCTCTGGTGACGATGTTGCATTGTCGGATTTTGGTTCAGACGCTGTAACTGCGCAAACCGATCCCGGAACGTTGGCCTGATAGTTTCGCTTTCTTTTTCCTGTCCGCTTGTGCGGGCGCATCTGGTTTGTTGTTCAGACGGTTAGTTCCATTTTCGGCCTAGTTGGTAATTTCCCCGCCAGTCGTGCATTTTTGAAGTGCCCCTGGAGCATAGGCTTATTGCGACATAATACGCGGTGAGGATGGCGTCGCGTCGAGGTCGGGCGCTTCGCGCGCTCGGAAGAGTCCCGGTGCACTTGATTCTCCAGCCTCTGCAGCTGATTTTCAAGATCCTCCGAGCAGCAGTGACTCGGACGAAGATGTTGTAACGTCGGATTTCGATTCTGCAGCTACATCGCAGCTATACTTATCGCATACTATATATCGCAATATCACATCTATACTTGTTGTGTTTTATATTTTTGTTTGAATTTTTGACGTAAATTAAATAAGTTTTGATTTGTATTTTTTAAACCACGCTTACCAAGCTTTCGTTTGGCGCATAACATTACCTTCCAATTTTTTTTTGTTGGACTGTAAAAATCATATAAAGGGCACTCTCAAACGAGCCTTTTCAAGAGGCATGAAGGAAAAAAATTCTAGCTCGAAAACTATTCAAGTTATAATTTTCAAACTTTAATGCCATGTTTTAGAAAGAATTTGAATTGTTTTGTAGTTTCTAGAATTTTTTTAGTACAAGTGTTTGGAAAGTTATTGTCATATAAACACAAAACTTTTCTTCTTTTTTACTTTTTGTTGTGTTTACTGATTTTTTTTTCACAGCATTTCAAGCAGAATATGTGTTCAAATAAATTTCATTATAAAGCGCATTCTATCTGAATTATTGTTATGCATTTTATATAATTTTATCTATCACACCTTTTCTAAAAAAAAATTTTGTCTGAGACATGTGAAAAATGGTCGTTTTTCCCGTGGTAAGGAAAGAGTTAAGAGCAGCGGCGGCTCCTTGCAATGGGACAAAGTATCAAAACGCCAAGGAATAGTTGATGGACTGGACGTGCCATGAAGCTCCAGCCCCATGAAAAACGAAAATATGGGAACTTGCAAGCGCTAGAAAAAGAGCTTTCCAAAATTTGTGCCAGCACACACACACACACAAAACTTTTAATGAAGTGAAAGTGCCAATAAATGCCAGGGATTAGGAAATGGCGCAAAACCTGGACATGGAGACAATCATGTGCAGACCAGCAATCAAATTTTTCAAAGCTCCTAATTCAAGCTTCTTGCATAAAACAGCACTTGCAACATCCAAGAAAAAAAAATAATAAAAGAAGGAGACAAAAAAAAGGGGGGGAGGGGGGAAGGTGGCAAAAAAATTTGCAGACACCATCGCGTCAGGATTTAGCATTCATTGAAAAGCAGAGTGGAATCACCTTGAAATCAGTGGGTGGCCAAGCAGCTGCCTAGGGAATTTCTCAGTGCCCTTAAGTTCTTACGCAAACAATGACACACCACCCAGCTTGCCATATGTGACAATGCCCATGGGAAAAATGAATATTACACACCACACAGCATGTGGAGAGGAGGGAATGGCCACGAGCATTTTGGAACAGTCTTTGCCGCAAGCCAAAATTCCATTAGGAGCAGTTTTCCAGTTTTGTAGCAGGTGACCAATACTGAGAGAAGGTAAAGATACGGATATGCCAAAGTTTAAAAAACTACTGGCTGCACAGTTTTTTTAAAATGCATATTATTTAAAAGGAAAGTTCATGAGTGCTTTAATGCATACGCCACACTGACATATTAAGACATGTTGCTGACATGCCTAGCCTACTTGCAGCTTCTTGACGCATCTGGAAAGAGAGAACTCTTCCCTCCCATTGTAAGGAAAGCGGGGTGCCAGCCTGTCCCCACCACACCCGAGGCTCGTCACTAACCTGTTTGCAGGTGCTGGTGTACGAGCAGCCCATAGGTCGGCACACTCACTCATGAGTGCACTCATATCGCCTCACTCACACTCACGTCTGTGAGTGTGAGTGTGAGTGAGTGGTCGTGAGTGCGAGTGGACGTGAGTGTGAGTGCGAGTGAGTGGATATGAGTGTCGGTAACCAAGAGTGTGAGTGCGAGTGAGGGGATGTGAGTGTGGGTGGTCTGAGTGTGAGTGCGAGTGAGTGGTCGTGAGTGCGAGTGGACGTGAGTGCGAGTGAGTGGATGTGAGTGGGGGTGGTCATAAGTGTGAGTGTGAGTGGACATGAGTGCGAATGCGATTGAGTGGATGTGAGCGTGAGTAGAGGTGAGTGGGTATGATTGATGAGTGGATGTGAGTGGGCGTGAGTGGCAATGAGTGGTTGTGAGTGGATATGAGTGACAATGAGTGGTTGTGAGTGGCAATGAGTGGATGTGAGTGGCAATGAGTGGATGTGAGTGGTGGGTGGAAGCGACAGCGAAGTCGGTCGCCCATGTTTCGTGACGCTGATACCCGCTTAGCTATTTTCATGTTGTTGACAGCTGCGGGGAAGAAAATATTCACTACTGAAGGCGCTCGAGGCAGCATAAGGCATCATGCCGGTGTCTGGACAACCGAAGGAAAGGATTCCGCTGGCACGGGAACGGCAATCTTTCGTTGCTTTTGTAGTTCACCGTTGGCACGGGCGCAGGCCCTTCGCGGATGCAATGAGCCGCTACAAGTTTTTTGAGACCCTTTATCGAATTTCGCGTTGCTAGTCCTGAAAATATAGATATATGTCTCTTGCCACGCTCCCCGCATGGCTCGATCTCGTATACATATGAGTTAAAATGCTTACTGCTGAAACAACGACTGTCCGCTGCTCGGCAATAACTACCGTAAGTTGGGACCTCGGGTGCTGCAGTGGACTTCGGTTTTTTTTCTTTGCCCAGGTGTGCGCATTGCAGAGCTCTCGTCTGGCCGTAATTTGTTGATAGGCTCTAACCCATGCGGTAACCCGACCTCCTTTATCCCAGGTCTTGAACTGCACAAACCCGGCTCAAGCCCGGAAACGACGCGAAAACCAAGTGCGCTTTTCGGTAACGCCAGAGGATTCTTGTTTCTATCATGTACTTAAAGAGCCCAGCGTCGGAAATCAAGCATGTGGCTTTTATAATTTTTTTTTTTGTGTGTGCATAGCATCAGGCTTGGTAATATCTTTGACGCCCAAGGAGATATCCAAAACGGCAATATTTTATGTTTTAATTTGCGCCAGAAATTATTGTTTCGTGCTGATAGTGGTAGTGAAGTTCGCGGTCCTGTGCATTGTTTGTCGCGTCCGGGTTCGCGATAAAGGAATGTCCACTGAGTTTTTTTTTTCTGCCCTCCGCACAACTGCAGGGAGGGGGATGAATCACATTGGCTGCCCAGCGGTATAAGGGGAGCGGGATAGCGACGGATTCCGATAATAAGGGAAAGGTCAAACACCCTCCGGGAACATATACGCCATGTCGCATCCAACTGTGCACGTTCTTGCGGAAAGGCGGATCCTCGTCGTGTAGCTTTTGTCCCATGTCTATATGGCAGCACGCGTTGACAACTTGAGGCGCGGTCAACAGGACATTGCCACGCTAGCTACAGGCTTGAAGACAGTTTGTAAGTGACGGTACTCAACAGATGGGCCTTGAGGTGACTTTCCCCGAACCTGAGTTTACCAGAGGTTGAAACAACCTGCACCGTGGGAAATCGAGAATGTTTGCGGAGCTCGCGGGACGAAGGGAGAAACCTCCGAAATCTTGATGGTGGAAAATGTACATATTTGGGCAGTGTTTGTGGAGGTGAGTTATCTTTTTTCCAAAATAACTGATTGGCTGTGTCGATCCTTGGCTGTGTTGTCCTTTTACAGTTGTTGATTGGCGACGTTTTCCTTTCCCCAATGATTTATTGGGTTGATGTTTGTGGAGTTACCTGATTGGTTACTGTCTCCACCGACGGCAGGGTCATACGGTTTAAAATCAAGTGTTTGGGCGGGACCGAGGGCTGGTTTCGTCACGTAAAGCTACTGGTCAGTCAAATGTAAACAAGTTTTCTCCTTGCTTGTATCTTTCTTTGTTTTATTAATTGGTAATAAAAAGTTAATCTCTCCAGAAGTGTCCTCTGGCAACGTGATCGAGCAATATCGAATCTGCAAGACGTCAAGCACCCTTCAATAATCATCATCAACGTAATTTACCTCTACAAGATTGAGAGGGAAACTCAACTGTGATGAAACGTTTCGGCGATTTTCGGCAGTGGATATGAGGTGGCAACCAAATAGCCGGACCTTTTTTTGATTGGTTGGACGTACAGGTCGAAATTAATTTTTATGTACTCGGGAAAGGGATAAAAAATAGAATGTGCCTGAGTATTGTCACCGTTTCACTCGAGAAAAAAAAATAAAGAAGAAAAGCAGTACACGCGACTGAAAGTTAATAAGAATCAAGCTAGGACGACAGTTTTCGTTTCGCTTAAAGGTATCGTGCAAGCGAGTGCTGCTAAGGCACTGAAGAAAAAACATACGACGCCACAGCCGAAAATGTGACCAGAAGAGAACAGAAAACTGAGGGCGGCGGGCGGAAGGGGGGCCAGGAACTTTTCACAAACAGTTCGAAGGGTGCCGACATATGCGACTCTGGACTGTGCTCGCAGCACAGGAAAAAGTTGAATATTAAGCTCCTCCACGCTCTTCCCGTAGTCCAAAAAAACATGTTTTTTCTTTGGTCATGAATAGGCTCCCGTCAGCGTCATGTAAGCAGAACTACGCCGGTGGCAATATGAGCAGGTGGGGGCTGCCCTGGCAAGTCAACAACTCAAAAGAAAACATTCGACAGAAGTCTGTCTTGTTAGGGTGCTGGCAGAAGGGGTGCTGGCAACGCACAAACCGACCAGCTCTATTGGTCACCTTCTCCCCCGCCCAAAAAACCGGCAGCCCAGAGAAAAGGCCCAGGGCGTCGTGTACAAAATTCCGTGTTCCGTCTGCCCGGCTTCGTACATAGGGGAAACGAAGAACTTCGCGGAAAGGATGAGCCAACACAAAGCGGACGTCCGTCACATGAATCGTCAACGCAGCGCTGTGGCCGAACACTGCGAAGGGTGTGACCATCCAATTGACTTCGACAGCACCATTGTATTGGAAACGGAAGCTAACCCACGTAGGAGGCTTCTACTCGAGTCGTGGCACATTCAGCAAACACGAGAGAATGTTAATCGTTCCCTGGGGACTCTCCCCTCATCCTATGTCCATGGGCTGCGGCCATTGACCCGGAGGTCCTCCACGCAGGGGCTTAAAAAGCCAAGCTGCGCTCGCCCGTAGTCACACCGTGAAGAAGGGGCCGAGCCGGTCCCGAAACGTCGCGTTTTTTCTGTATTTTACTTGGTTGGCGTCACTTACCTTCTCCTAACAAGTCAACAACTGCATACAAGCTTCCGCTGCATGTTGCGAGGCTTGGTTCTCATTTGTGCCGCCTAATCTTCGGCATTTGGCGAGTGAAACCGAAATGAGCTCGTGAAATGCGATTTTGTTCATTTTTCGTGTACAGCAAGGGCATTAACTTCTGTTGGCACGCACCGATTTCAGCAATCTTGCCCTAACTGATATCTGCATGGACAGCATGAGGCATCATTTGACGCAGATACTACGATTTCCACCAAGAACTTCTGGATGGCGCTTTTTCCCAGTAAACTCATATCATTTCAGATTGGCTCAAATTGGCTAACAAGTTAGCTGCATATGCATTCTTCCGAGAACGACGTTGGAGAATAATCGGGTGCAAAGTAAGCACCCCCTATTACCACGCGGATGCGCATGTGGTCTCCGCATGCACTGGCCTCAAAAACACCGCGTTGGTTTGTAAAACTTCCTTCAGACAGGGATTATGGGCAATACAGAAAACGTACTGCCTGCAGATATGTACAGTACACATATCGGTCACACATAGTAAGCTTAGTAGGTTTTGTAAATGGATTGATAATGGCAACCTCCCCTAGCATCGTTATTACGCGGGGAAATCCTCTACTTGCGACCCATTCCAGCCATTTTCCTTTGCGTGAGGAAATCACTCGATCTTTTGAAAAACACGCTCCATTTTCCATGCCGCGAAAAGTATTCATAATCGTCACTTGACTCCAATGAGTTGATGCAGAGTCACGGACACGTCATTGCCAAGGAAGACCAAATCTTGGTAATTAGACACCATCCAAGAATATTGTCAAGGCAAACTCATTATTATTACTTGCACACCGTCATAGGCACACGCACAAGGGAAGGAGGTGCGCCCCCCCCCCCCCCCCCTCCCCTTCCCCCCAAATAGCCAAGTCTGCCGCATACATTTAATCTGTCGGACCTATTCGGTCGTTGTTTACAGTGCAGTGCTACCGCCAAGCAGGTTTTTGAACGGCCAAAGACCTCTGATGTTGCGTTTTAAGAACTGTTTACTTGCCAGGTCATTTTGGAGGCAATCTTTTCAGTTTCTTTTTTGCTGTGACAGTAACTAAAAAACAAATCTGTCATAGTTTCTGTGGTCTAGAGAGAACGGAAATTACTCCGGAAGCGCGATGCTACATCAATGCTTCAGCGACGCAATGACTGCCTTCCTCTGCCGGTACTCACGTGGTGAACAAGGGAGGGAAAGCCTCAGGGTGTTTGCGAACGTTTCAACAAGAGGACTGTCTTCGTCTGGGTGGAGACAAGACCTCTTGTGGAGACGCTGGAAATATTGTGAATCTTGCCCCTCACTTGTTCACATTTTGAGCGTCAAAAAAATCAGCCGCGCTATATCCTCTCTATACCCTATATTCCTCTGCCGATGTTACAGATTAAAATAAAAAACTACACCTCTATAATATCCTGTATATTTAGCAATTCTATCACACGGAAATAAATGTTTTATAATCATTCCTCATATTTGCTCTCCGTTTTGGCGGCAGGGGCCTAGGTGAGAGGTGGTTGGGGTGGGGGGCGGGGAGGAGGGGGGGGGGGGGCACTGCGCTAAAACTTTGCTCATTCTCATGGAGAACCCTGCGCACGCCTATGGACACTGTTCAAAAACTTGTCTAAGCATCTCAGCTGCTGACGCTATACAGGCAATCATCGTCTCAGCAGCAAGCGCAGGAGCACAGGTGCATAGCATTCGGTGCATGGAATATGCGTGATGAGTGACTACTTTCCTCGAGCATCGAAACTGTGCAAATTGGCCAAATAGCCCGACAAAGCCTGGGCAGCTCACCACCACATCTTTGCGACTGAGGATAATTTTGGGGGAGCTACGAGGGCAGTCGCCGCGCCAGTAAATCTCTCATCCCCTCCGTTGTCAGCAAACAAGGAAACAGTACACTGAACGTAAATGCGAGTGAGCGGACATGAGTATGAGTGTGAGTGGAAATGAGTGTGAGTGAGTGGTTGTGAGTGCGAGTGGTCATGAGTGCGAGTGAGTGGTTGTGAGTGGACATGAGTGCGAGTGAGTGGTTGTGAGTTTGAGTTGTCATGAGTGCGAGTGTGAGTGAGTGGCTGTGAGTGGACATGAGTGTGAGTGCGTGTGAGTGGTTGTGAGTGCGAGTGGTCATGAGTGTGAGTGTGAGTGAGGGGTTGTGAGTGTGAGTGGACATGAGTGTGATTGCGAGTGAGTGGTTGTGAGTGCGAGTGGTCATGAGTGCGAGTTTGAGTGAGTGGTTGTGAGTGGTCATGAGTGCGAGTGTGAGTGAGTGGTTGCGAGTGTGAATGGACATGAGTGTGAGTGTGTGTGAGTAGTAGTGAGTGCGAGTGGTAATGAGTGTGAGTGTGAGTGAGCCACCGCTCATGGTGCCGAGGTATGGAGCAGCCACGACCCTAGCCATGCAGACGTGCCACTGCTATAGCTACTGCTTATCACTGTCACATTCAGTTTCAGTTTTCCTCCATGCGCCGCACCTACCACTGCTGCGTTGCCGGCTGATCTGCGCCACTGTGCAGCTGTGGTCCAGCCCCTTCTCATTGCGTTCTCATATTACCAACGCTGTCATGGATAGCCTGCTTCCCAAATTAAATAAGCTGCAGTGTGTCACATCACGGCGAAGCTCTCAGTATTGACAGCTACGCTGCCTGTAAAGGGCTCTTTGCAGATGTTCTGCAGCAGGATGGCAGTGTCATCATCCCCATCAGCCTGACTACGCCCACTGCAGGGCAGAGGCCTCTCCCATGTCTCCCTCCTACTAACCCTGTCCTTCGCCAGTTGCGGCCACAGTATTCCCCGCAAATTTCCTATCTCATCCGCCCATTTAACTTTCTGCCGCCCCCTGCTACGATTGCCTTCTTTAAGGACCCTTAAGGACCAGCGGTTATTTTGCCTTCGGATTACATACACTGCTCAAGCCACATTCGAGGCTGAACGGTAGCTATGCAGTTAAAAGGTTTCGAGTGCACATTTTAAAAAATTGATCAGGAATCATTTTTTACCAGGTAAGTGGATATATTCAGGCCGCTTTCAGTTTGGGCATATTGCCGCTTTGCACATAGTTTTTCTGCAGTGCAACGAGGTACGCCTTAATGAGGTTTCACTGTACTTATGAGTAGTAAGGTTGCTGAATTTGATGCGTCTCAACGTGAAATCTGAACTGACTGATACACCTCCTGCAGTGAGGCCCATGACCCAAGTGTAAAGGTGAAGTTCTGATCTACTGCTATGCGATGCATTCAGAACAGGTGCTGCCCTTGATGGCCTCACAGATAACTTTGACAACAATGGCAACACAGACATCAAAATTTGCTCTCCACCATTGGTGCCACGTTTGCTGCTGCTCTAATGTCATTTTCTACAGTGGCCCACTCACAACTCACCTCAATCCTGACGGCGGTGCCAAACCAGCAAACAACCTATAAGTGGTACTGTGCGGATGGATCTTATGGCCATGCCACTGCTCTAATTACATCACACCACTTTCTCTCACTCCCATGGCGACATTCCGAGCAAAGGTGGGGGAAGGAGGAAGTTGGAGCACCACAAAAGCCAAATGTACAACAGGGACACAATGCAGTGGCCTCGCTCAAAGCTCTAGCCCAGAGCTCAAACAGCACAGGCATGTCTGGCTGAGCTTACAACTTCTGTCACACCCAAGTTGACAGCTCACCAGCCACACACACCGCAACAATCACACACGCCAACAGTGCAAGATCTGGCGATATGATGTTAAGCCATCTGTGCTTTAACCAACCCGAAATTCTTACCACTCAGTCCAGTAGATGACCTCTGTTCTCTCCGGCGATACACCCAGCCATTATTGTTCACAGCTATGGTAAATTATCATTTTAACCTCAACCTCTCAGATTCCCTCATCAAGAGGCATGAGGGCAATTGATTACTGTTTGGTTCTTCGGACCAAGAGGCATTAAGGAATAACTACAATTTCTGGGTAAACACTCCCTGAAGGGGCCACAGAAAATCCTCCACCAAAGCTGCAAATTATACTGTTTGAACAGAAACTACTTTTTGTTGTTTATTTATCAGTTTATCTGTACCTCAATGGCCCAAAGGCAGCATTACATAAGGGGTGGGCTGACATGTAACCTCCTGCCACAGAATTTTTCACAAAAAGCAAACTGAAGAGCTACACTGCCCATCCCCATCCTTGAGGCTTTTTTTCCTCTCATAATTCCTACTGCACTGGAAGCCCTACGTTCGTGCTTGAACCTGAACGCCACACACCCATAGGTGTGCCGCACACATATTTTATCAGCATAGCGCCACGTAAGATCATGACAATGCCGCATTTGAGGTCAAGAGGTGCAAGTACACAAAACAGTAGGAACGAAACGAAAACACTAATGCTGTGTGAGTCATCCCTGTGCTCTATCTTTTGGCTGCCTCAAAAAGTGAAACTACAACAAATATCGGCTTTTACTTGTGGGGGAAAAAAAAGACAAACATAGAAGGAACAACACAAACAACGCCTCGTCCTTGTCTTCCCATGTGTTCTTCAAATATGGGAACTACTCCCTCGTTCAGCTACCTGGCCTACCTACATTCGCCTATGGCTTCTCGCCTCTGCTTATCGCTAGGGGCACAAACGTTCCCGGTTTCACAGCAGGAGGCCCACTTTCAAAATTATAATTTGCTAGACCCATAACAGCCGAGTTGCTTTGTTTACTATACAGGCAGGCTTTGTTCACCTGGGGTCTGCAGGTGAAAGCCATGTTGAGAGTTAATGTTCCCACGTTTTCTTTGTTTTTTCTTTCTACTTGACAGCCAGGGCGAAAAACTGCCACTCACCCGTGCAAAGCAAATGGCCACATAATCATCATTACCACAATGACCTGTCACAAGGGAGTAATTACTCATTGGCATCCACCCGAGCGCAGCCATACGGCTACAAAGGAAAGCTATACAGCTTTCTCAGAAACTTCGTAGTTAAAGAAAAATTCGTCCTACTCCACCTTGGGGGATTCCCCTAAACATTTGACCAACACTGTTCCCACTTCGAGTTATTGATCAATTCGATCTCGCCCTACCATAAGCTTGCCGTCCTGGTTAGCTCAATTGGTAGAGTGACTGCTCCGGTGTAGCGGTGGTCCTGGGTTCGAACCCCGGACCAGGACGAATTTTTCTTTAACTACGAAGTTTCTGAGAAAGCTGTATAGCTTTCCTTTGTAGCCGTATGGCTGCGCTCGGGTGGATGCCAATGAGTAATTACTCCCTTATTACAAATCTACTCCACCTTGGGGGATTCCCCTAAACATTTGACCAATGACCTGTCACACACTGCAACAGTGCCTTGTGAGCTTTATGCAACTCACAAGCTTCCAAAATATCAAAGGACATCACGTTAGCTACGTGGGTCCAAGCACCTTCCCCGTGTAATACCGAAGCTCAGTGCAGGTGGCACAGCACTAGTTTTAAAATTCACAGGAGGTGGAGAGCTCACCTAGTGGCGCCTTAAAGCCTTTGCTGCTTCCGCATTCTATCGTCCCATTTTGTTCAGCCTCTGCGCCAGCAAGAGAACGCCGGACTCGATGCAGGAATCGGGAAGGTCCGTGCCTACAAGTAAACTGCATTTCGGTTTTTCAAGTGCCGTTTTCTGAAATGAAAATAAATTTAAAAGAACATGTTTACGCGCTGCAGACACCAAAGCGTAATCGTTTATCTCGCCGCAATTAGTGCCCCTGTTTCGGAAAGCGGCTCGTATGGATAAACAGCAACACAACTGTAAAATGAACCATTAAATCAGTAATCTATACACTTTTCTATTAGCAGGGGCACAAAAATCGGACCGCGCACAAAACTCACCGCATAAACGGTTAGTTCAACTGGACTGTTGTCAAAAGTTTCCCGCCTTTTTTTCGGGCGCACGCTAAACATGCCTGTTTTACATGACCAAAAGTTACGTTGGGCCGGGCTGACAAAAGGTACAAAAACATACGCAGCGCATATTCTCTTCTGTCGAACTGCACTGAGCTTTTGAGCAGAACTCAGGATAAAACAGACGAGTCTCACCTTTAGGGCCTTTGTGTCCACTGCCGGGCAAGCGGGCTCAGTGCTAGTCCTGGTGATCTGCAAACACAAAATATTCGGGCGCAAGGAAGTTCAAAATGAAATGCCGAATGCATTATAACGGGCAATCACTCAATACATACAGTATACATACCAAAAGACAGGAAGAACAGAGAAATTGCTCACGGGCAACACGAGCGCGCGTACCTCCCACCGTCCAGCCATTCTCCTACTGCAAGCAATGCTTGGCTCGGCTGTAGCTCGGCTCAAACATGACAAAAACAACAAAAAAATGGCCGGACGTGGCGTCAGTTTTCAAACCGGATGCGACGTCACGGGTGAAAATAACGCTTGCGTTATTGCGACCGGGTCGCAGGAGACACTTCCGGTGAGAATAACGGAAATCCAAGCCAAAGCGTTATTGCTACCCGGTGGAAATAACGAAAAGCCGGCCCAAAGCGTTATTTTCACCCATGGATTGCCTTGGCTTCGTTTATTGTTGGCGGACGGGATTTGAGCCGCCGTTTTTGCATCGTTTGCTTGTTTGATCCGCCTCTGTCAACGCGTGGACGTGTGATTTCGGGGTTGCGCTTGGATTTTAGGCGGTGTGGTAAAGTCATGCAGGCGTTTTGCATCATTCTCACCGTGTATATGTGACCTTGGCTTTTGCGTGGCGCGTTCTGATCGCTTGATTCGTTGTGAAAGGACTCTTGTGTGCTTGCGTTGTTTGGGTGCTCGCGCTTGTGCACACTGGCCTTGGAAGACGCTCCAGCTTTCTCCGGAAAATCTTGGTATAATTAATCGACATAAATACGCTTTCATTTCGCGTAATTTATGGGTTGTGCGAGTAGGCATATGTGCGCTCATTCGTTTTGAGCATTCAACCTGATTTGCGCAGAATATATGCAAGTTAATAATGTGAATTCATTACAACGTGGGACCAGGGTCATAAATACGATCCAGGCACGGTGGTTTTGCAGTCCCCGAGGCATTCGTTAGTTGAAGCGAGCAGTGGTTTCGTATGTACAAGGTCGTCCAGCGAGTGCGTGGCCTCACTCTGGAGGGCCACTGCGTCCTTCACGGCCGCTCATCGCAGCCAAGTAGCGCAGGAGAAGTTGGACCTGAACGTGGTGCTTCACGTCATCTACCACTTCGCTTCGACGCGCGGCCGTGTCGTGCGCAGTGGCCCTCCAGAGTGGGGCCACGCACTCGCGTGTTCGTACAAGTTGACGACCCTGTACATTCCAGACGAAGGGTAGGTGTTAGGCAATAGGTGAATATTGCCCACGTTCTAACTAGTAAATTGCATGGGGATTTTTTGAAATGTTGAAGATGCTCTGCCTCGTTCGAAGTTCCCTGGAATCGTTTACCTTGCGACGATTAATTCGGTCTACATCGGGGAGACAGCTAGAAACATACCCAGGCATCTGAAAGCGTCGCAGTGATGTCGGCAGTAATCGAACAGTTGCTGTGGCAGAACATGCACAACCAGGGCATGAAATTGCTTGGGAGAATGTGGAAATCTTTGCCACTGAAAGAAATTTGTAAGTGTGGCTGCACCTGGAATCCTTTATAATATAGATGATGCTTAAGACAGTCATCAGAACAAAGGGAAACCTTCACCAGGCATATGCAAAGTCATTGCCCTGATTAGTTAAGGAGCTGCCTTTTCATGACCGGTCCTTCATTTTGAACGAGCAACCTGTTAGGGTTCTGCAATGTCAACCAACATGTTCGACATGGTCAGTGACCAAAGTTTCATTCTACTATTAAGGCAAAATGGAAACTTCACGACGTGTGCCCTATGCACCGAAGCTAACAGCAGTTGTGCCCTAAGCCCACAATATATTCCACAATTAACGTCAAAAAGGTGGCCAGCAGGTTCGGAATCCTCAATTGTTTTGTACCACTTCTCTCGAGCTGTCTTGCCTGAATCCACACACGTTTTGTGTTAGAAATATATGGGTGGCAGAAAAGACATTACAAACTATTGGTGTTCTGCATTGGTGTTCTGTGGGAATACTTAAATCTCTCAGTAGGTAATGCTAGATGGCGTGGCAATGGAGTATACCCCACCCCCCCTTTAAGACACATTCATTTACCTATGAGATTGAACGTCTTTTAAGAGATTAGGGTACCGGTTATAATAGCATAGACATGATGGCACGTGAACAACTTTCATAACTGGCTTGTCTTTTGAATTTCTTATTTAATTGCAGTATTGCTTGGCATTGAAGCCATATTAATAATGATTCATTTCCTGTGTACAGTGCTTCAGCCAGGAAATAAATTGATTGGTTGCAGCTCATTTCCCATGTTTTCCTTCCTTGTTTGTGTGCTTAAACTACTCAAACTGATATGCTTTCTTCAATTCTAAGTCAACTTTCTCAATAATAACTCACCTTGTAAGCAATGCATATAAGCAGAAGTAATTCACACGGCACATTTCACTTGGCCGTAAGTGTCACAAGGACTCAAAATAGGCAACTTTGTATTGGTTAGCAGCAAGGAAAACCCTTTTTTCGTTGTAATAAATCTTGCTGCTGTGTAGATATTTGTGTATGTTAGTTGCTGTTAAAATGAGGTCCTCGACGTGAGCATGGTCGGCCGCAATTTCATGGCACTTTGTGCACTGCTAACTTCGTGCTTCTGCTAACAAGGTTTGTTGAAGTGCTGTTCAAAGAGCTGGGATCATGTATTGTTGGCACCAGCTTAGCGAGAACCACTGGAACCTTGCAGAAGCATGATGAGTCCTTCAACTGGGGTTATTTGATCTTGCAGTTTAATGATCATTTTAATGTTGGACAGTTGTAATTCAGCTCTGGCTGTCTTATTAATATGAGTGGTAGACAACTTTGACCATGCCCCGAAATCTCAACTTTACAATCCAGAGGTATGGACACGTTATACAAAAAGTGTTTCAAATTGTGCTTCTAGGTATTGCATGTTTCGAGAAAAATTTTTACCAGTTTTAGCATTGGCAGAGCAGCAAAGGCGGGTATTAAATTTGAATCAAAATAGTTATTTTACCACACATTCTAAAATTGTCTGCAATTCTTGTTAAAATTTGGGAGTGATATTTGGATGGCAAGATGTTTTTAACATTTCAAATGCCCTTTTATTGGCGCCAAATTTGTCACAACAATATTGTGACGAAGCTGGCAGTGGCGCGGGACGGAGCGCCCGCGCTAGGCCAGCGGCCATTAAATCATCTCATAGCCATCGTTCACCACGCCTCATTCTTCGGCTGGCCGCCACGTTACATTTGGTGTGAGGTGCTGGGGTCCCTTCATCGCCATCCTGGACACGGAGCTTCGGCGTCCTGGGCCTGCCGTGGACGTCGGCCGTGAGTACCTGGTCAGCGCCGCACGGCCGTGCCCCAGCCCGCCCGACCTGAACCGACCTCGCCGCTCACCCCAGCCCCGTCCCCCGCCCGGACCACACGACACGACGACTCAAGACCCGACGGACCCAAGACCCCACCGACCCAAGACCCCACCGACCCAAACGTGACGACACCGCCCCCCTGCTCCCGCCGTTCGGTGCGTCCAGAGACCTCGGCCGTCAGCTCCTGGCACCCTACGGCGCGGATGATTCGTGGACTGGGACTCATTCTCTCATCTTTCTCATCGTGGCGGCCAGCACTGCACGATCTTCTACATATTGTTCGATCCTTCACTCAAGACCATCGCCATTTCGCCGTCTGTTCGTCACCGATCGGGACGATCGCTCGGAGGCCCCGGGTAGTGTGACGAAGACGAAGCTGGCAGTGGCGTGGGACGGAGCGCCCGCGCTAGGCCAGCGGCCATTAAATCATTTCATAGCCATCGTTCACCACGCCTCATTCTTCGGCTGGCCGCCACGTTACAATATTGATATTTCTCTTGCTTTACTATAAGTTTTCCTTCTTTTTACTATTCAGTTGCAACACTACAGACAGTCTTGTTTTCTGTTTTACAACTTCTATTTCTTTCCTCTGGATTTTTAGCTTTTCACGAGCACTACAATGAGCCCTATATTTCATCACATAATGACCACATGTTTAGTCTGTGTTCTCGCATGTCATATATTCATTTTTTCCACACACCAGTAACGACTGGAACTACTTTGTTGCCTTTGTCACTGTGATCGTCAATAACATCGCCTTCAAGAAAGCTGCAACTGATTTGTTCTGTTAATAATTTGTTCTGTTCACCCATTTCTCTAAATAATGCCCTTGAGCCTTGAGAGTGGATAAGTAAGGTGATGGAACGAAATATTTTAACGCATAATTTCTTTAAATTGAAATTGGATTTTCTTTTCATGCAAAGAGGGAGCAGCCACAAAAAGCTACTGCTGTCAGTGGCTTGACAAGGTGACCCAACAGGTGATGGCAAATGCAGTGTATATACCAAAACACTGAATGAAAAGCATGGGCAAGCCGCCATGGTGACATAGGGGTTGTGGTGCTCAGCTGCTGACCTGAAAGATGCGGGCCTGATCCCGGTCTTGTTGGCCTCAATTCAATGAAGGCGCAATGCTAGAGGCCTTTTGTACTGTGCGATGTCGGTGCACGTTAAAGAACCCCAGGTGGTCGAAATTATCCACAGCCTGCCACTACGGTGTCCCTCATAGCCTTAGTCGCTCTGGGACGTACGATAAACCGCATAAAGCCAAACCATAGACAAGCATGGGCTCATTCTACTTGGTCATAAACTGCACACACATACTCATTACAGCATATTGAACAGCAGAACAAAAGCAAGTGGTCAACTGTCCTATATACGGTACAAAAAAGAAGTAGGTGAATGAGCAGCATTATTTAAAGACGTGGGGTGAAGCAACAAATCATCCATTTAATTTATACAAAGGGAAGAAAGTTGATATATGCCACCCACCAAGCTAAAGAATAGACAGGCACTCCAACATAATCACCAGTAAACAAAATATATTAAGAGGAAAACGAGGTCCCAGGAAAGTTTGTTTGACACTTCAGATGTAACTGCAGCACAAACACCCACATTCAAATTAAGGAACACACGCATGCATGGATGCTGCAGCAGCTGCATGTGAGTCTGAAAGAGAAAGAGATTTATTATGACGCAACATGAAGCGCTGTGGATATCTTGTGCCAGTGTCACCAGAGCCATCTGGTCCATATCAGCTTTTCCGATGCTATGGGTAATGCTGTAATTGAAAGGCAATGGGGTTCAGCTTAAGTTAAAGACAGCGCAGCGAGCTATGGAAAGAAACATGAAGGGATCGGAAGAGGGCGGAGTGGGTGAGGTTACAAACGCGGGTTAATTACATCCTAGTCGAAATCAAGAGGAAGAAATGGGCTTGGGCAGGGCATGTAATGCGAAGGCAAGATAACCGCTGCTCTTTAAGGGTAACAGAGTGCATTCCAAGAGAAGTCAAACAGATAGCAGGGGACAGCACAAAGTTAGTTTGGCAGATGAGATTAAGAAGTTTGTGGGGATACGGTAGCTGCAATTGGCAATGGACAGGGATAATTGGAGAGACATGGGAGAGGCCTGTGTCCTGCAGTGGGCGAAGTCAGGCTGATGATGATGATGGGGCAGGAAAAGAGGGCACGTTCCAGATCAGCATAGGGATCATAGCAAATGGGGCATGCAGGGGAAGCTCTGAGACGGTAGACAAAATAATTGCCTGGGGTGAGGTGTGTATCTTAAGAGGATGCACTGAAGAGAATGAAGTTGGGGGTATGGTGGGAGGTTTGTCAGGAACAGGAAGGCTGCAAAAGAGATCCTCTCATGTTGTCACAAGAAGATTATTTTGTACCTTCATGCAAATGTAAGTGCTTGTGCTGCAGTTGCATCTGAAGTATTTTATAAGCATTTCTTAGACATAGAGTTGTTTTAATGCTTGCAAAGCATTATCATCATTGTTACTGTTACTATTAATTAAACAAAAAACTCTGCAAAGGTGTCGCAGATTAACCCCCTTCATGGAAGAAATAAGGTGTCTCAATGCACTGATGGTTTGCTGAATAATCCATCATAAAAAGCTGATAATTTCAATCAATATTTCAGGCTTGCAAAAAGAATGGCAGTAACACAACACAACACCACTTGCGCACTAAAAAAAACTTTCACCTGCTTTAACATACATTGTGAGGCTCTCAAAGGGGGATCTGGCCAGGTTAGTGCACTTTTAGGCGAAATATGCCCACTTCATTGCTACCATGGTATCATCATGCTCTTGCAAACGTTCCGTTCTTTTTGACTGAACGGTCTCAGGAAAATTCTGTCATGATTTGATAAGCTTTGATATAGGCCACTATTAAAGGGAAGGCAAAAAATGCATTGAGAACTACTGACCAATTTACCTGTTATTGACTCCATCCCAAATACTAGAAAAATTCCTATTTGAATGCATGACAAGATTTTTTAACATTCTCTATTTTTTTTGATCATCAGGAAGGCAATATTACAATAAGGGGCATTGCATTAATTCTTGACAAATTTGCAGCTGAGCTGTATTCGTCATTTGACAAATTGTTTAACTGCGCTTTTTTTCTCAGTGTTCAGAAAATCTTCGATGTGACGAAACATAGGATTTTACCAAGCAAACTCTACCTGCTTGGCTTTTGAGCTCCCTTTTTCACTATCCTTGAGAATTTTTTGTATAGTCGTTCATTATTAAATTAAATAACCAAACTGAACCTGGTGGTAAACTAAAGAGGCTGGTAAACTGCTGGATTCTATTTTATCTTCCATACTCTTTAAAAAAATTTAATCACTAATGGCTTCAGCTCGATAACTTCAGGTGCTTGGTCTTCCAGTGCATGGACAGTGCAGTTTTGCTCACAGATCAAGTACACTTTGAGTCAGCAATGCATTAGCTGCAGGAAAACAAATTATATGCTTAAATCATTTTCTGACAATGGAATTTCAGTTAACGCACAAAAAAAAATGATCTCTTTCGGGAATACTTCAAAGGTCAACAGATAGAGTGGTATTTTACTTAACCGTGGTTCTCTCTCCTGCAGCTGAAATTCAATGGAATATGTGTACTGAATCAAATATTCTAGCATATTCTCTTATACTACAGTGGTAGCTTAGCTTATTATGGTATGTTTGTGTCACATTACGGAAGATTCTGTGGTTGCTCTTTAATGTGAAATCCTTGACTCTAGTATCCATGAGAAAAAAAATGATATTAGAACTCGGATATGATACATGTTTTCCATGTGGGCAATATAGCTTGAAGAATGTTTCAAATGTGTTTTGAATAGCTGTCTTATGTAACCAAGTGTTCGCATATTCCTGTTTCTAGGTCTTTCCAGTCTTTTTTACAAACAGACATTACTCATCACCATTTTTAGATACGAAACTTTTCAACAAAATTCACTTCCCATCGAAAGTTGCGGAACCACAAAATTTAGCTAGGTACAGGAAGGCAGCACACTGGCATATATGTACCTGACAGCTTTGGTGGATCACACAAAGAGCTCTTTACTGTACCATCTGTGCACAACCTAAGGGGCAGCTGAAGCTGCTGTATTATTCTTCAGTGTTTTGCTACATTACCATGCGCAGTTTTCTGGCAGTGAAAAGGATGTGTGTGTGTGTGTGCGTGCAAGTTAAATGAAAGTGCCTTTCCAAGATGGCATCTTGGGAAAGAACATAAATAAGGTGAGGCTGACGATGTATAATCACGGCACAATAGAATCTATGTCATGAAAAGCAATTCTACTTTATAGCACACTTGTTGCAAAATCACACTCTCATTATTGGTACACTAGGATCAGTATGACTAACATTTCAAAAAGAAAAAAATTAATCTGTATTTGTTGTACCTGTAATAATTGTTTCTTGTAGCTTTTGCTTGTTTTGATTCTTTTGCTTCCGGTAGGAGTAATTGCGCAGTTTGCCCTTATGTATCTACAATTGTCAGGCTGTTTGTAATCTTTAATTTAATATTGTGTGAATAGAAGAAAAACAGCTAAGAGGTCTGTTACACTGTCAGGCATTCATTCATGCCTTTTCAAAAATGTGTGGGCAGAATGAGTGCAGTACATTTTATTTGTTCTGCTCAGTAAATAACCTGATTTGAAACTTTGCAAGGATTGTTCTGAACATATTGATTTATGAATGATTGAGTGATTTATACTGCAATCTGGGCCTTTAAATTCTTTTACAGGGGCTGTTGGCTCTTATTGTACTGTCTGCATTATTTTTTCAGTGAGCACAGGTTCATCTGATGGTATGTTCTTCTATGCTTCACCTTTAATGGGGTAAAATGTGTGCTTTACACAATTTTCTTGCCTCAGCAGCTTTGATAACAACTAAAGTCAAGAGCTTTCAACCTGACATCTTAGCAATAAGCAAATTATTTCTACTGCTATTTAATAAGAAAAGTTCAGCTTTGTGATGACCAAGTAACCATATGACCCATGTCCCACATTGAAGTTCTAATCCCTACTGTATCTCTCTGCTTGATGAAAATGCCATCATACCTTTCAATGAAAATTAAGTGCGTCTTGTACTAATATTGCACTTACTTGAAGGAGCGTTAAATCTTTTTTTGCTACAGTCATGAACGCAGTAGATTAGCTATAGTTCAGGTGAATATAATTTGCTTTCACTGGGCAATTGCCATCTGGATTTACATACGTGCAAGGGAAACATCCTAAACTGAGAATTTGACATAGTTGCAGCTGATATGAACTAATATCACTCAGTCTCAAGCAGAAATCTGTTGGCCACAGTTTCAAATTAAGAATCATAGCTGTTTGCTAATATATGATGCCACACCTTCTCTTGCAAAGCAGCTTCACTGTTCGAGCTGGAACCAAGTGAAACTGTGTAATCAAAACTGAGGTGTGCCTGAAATATCATTGCAAATAGTTCTAGTTAATGACATACTAAAAGCCAAATGTTTGTCCTAGTCAATAGCAGGTCAACTTCACAAGAATGGCAGATTTCGACTGGTCACCAGCTACGGAAACCACAGGGTTGTGTGTGATCTCAGCAGGGGTCAGTTGGGATTTGTCAGACTAAACTGTCTACATTTTCAGTTGATACCAGTCAAAAACCTGCAGGTATTACAGCTGTGTTAAGGCTTCTGCTGTAATCTTTCTGTGCAAGGTGTGTCCCAGCTGGGATTAGTTCTTTTATAAGGAATTAACAGCTCTTAAAGGGATCTGCTTTTACACTGGCTGAGCTTGAAATACAGTAGTAGGGAATGAAGTGTGTATATACTTTAGTGACCGCAGTGGGAACTGCTCGAGGAAAGAGCTGGGTATGCACTCGTAGGCGTGGCTGCGAGCGCTCCTGGCCCGTGCAGTTTCGCCCATTTGGGCACCCCAAACTCAGTGCACTGCAGCCGAGAGAATCACAATTTGAGGAATCTAAAAACTGATGCAGATATTATGGTCAGCTATAATAAGAGGCATTACTGTAACTGGTAAAAAGTTAAATATTATATATTAATTTACAAGCCTGCGGGTTAAATAAATATCGTAGCTGTATTTAATCTATTTAAAAAATTGCCACATTCAGTGAAACACTCTGTAGGCCATCACTTTTGGACTAATTATAGCTTGTAGAGTACTTTCTCGAAGATAAATTAGGATTGGCATATATACTTTGCAACTGAAATCTCTCACATTCATCAGCTGAATTAATTTTTTTATTTTTTTTTGTTTCTGCAATACACACTTTACTTATTTTCTTCTTCAGTGACTACTAAAAATTTCACATTTCAGTAAAAACCAGTTCAGCTGCAAATGTCGGTGCACATACTACGACGCATTTCGCTAGTGATTACTTCAAGCGATCAACCTGTGCCAGCTCGCCCCGCTACCCATGCTTCTGGCCGAAAACCTCAACTGCAGCCATGGAATCAGCATTTTTGAATATGCATGACATCTGTGGTCATGTTGTCCAGGTGGTGATGTACGTGATTTGTGTGCATCTGGGAGAGACAGTATGAAGTTGAATTTTTTGGGGCTACACACATGTGTGTACGACCTAAAGTGAGAGTTGAGAGTGCACTCAAGTGTCCACATATAGTTGTTAAATGCACCAGAGCATCAAATGCAACAAAACACATTGCTGCAGAGTTTTTCATAGGACCGCAAAAAAAAAAAAGTAACAGCCAGGAAACGTAGCAGATGAATGTTTTGAGTGAAAAAAAATTGTGCACTGTTGCCTGCAGTTTTTTTTATTATTATGAATTGTGCGCCATATCCTTTTCTGGAATTAGCAAGGCTGTGTGGTTCTCAGGATCGTTCTGCATGAGCAAAGAAGACCAAACAACACAAGTGATGAGTGCCATTTTTTCCATGATGCTATGCCAACTATATATATATAGCTCAAATTTCGATTCCGCTTCTGAGCAGCTGTCTGTGGAAGGGTTTTAGCAGCTAAGAGGGAGCATGCCTGGAGCGTGCGAAGGTGCGGTACGCGCGCTCCTCTTCGCTGTTATCGCGGTGGACACATTAATCCCATAGGATCATCGCCTATTGAAATCTCGAAATTGTGTATCTTAAGGTGCAGGTGACAAGAATAAAGCGGATGGTAGAAACAAAACTGTCGGAGCCAACGCGCGCAACTGCATCTTGTGTGCCGTCTGCCGCGGCATAGTTTCGTTTTCGCGCGTTAGGGTCGTTCGCGCTGGCATCACAGCGGCGATGTAACTGTGCCAACAGCCGCACCAAAAATCACCTATTCAGTAAGCGCGCTCACTTTGGCGTGGGGGCTTCCCGCCAGAAGTCGCCTAACACAGCGGCGGACAAGCGCCGATAGAGTGTATAGTTTCGCTTTTTCTACCCGGCACAGACATTGCACACGCATTGAACAAATGCCGGAACGGTGTAAACTATCACCGCGAGGCGACTTCCGCGGCATGCGATGCGGAAATGATGCAACAATTGCATTATGTAACGGATACAGGCGATCGAGTTTCAATTACGTATACATGGGTTTCGATCTATGGCAGCTGGACTGGCTCATGAAAACGTAGCACTGGTAAAATTCAGCAACCGCGAACGTAACAGCGGGGTTCTACTCGAGGTTTGTTTTGCAGAAAAAAAAATCAATCCTTCCACTTTTCATTGTGAGGACTATAGAAGCGCCAGCTGCGGAACAACATATCGCGCGTACTTCCATCTCGTATCGATATCACCGTTTCGCTGTACCGCACGCAAGCACCACGATCAGTGCTTTTAGTGGCAAAACCTATTGTGCTCGACCTTTCCTCAAACACGTGCACACGGTGAACTCTCGTTGTTTCGTGCTCGCTTTCTTAGCTCAAACTTTTGGTCAAATTCTATTCGAACTGAGGGTGCCAAGAGTGGACACGTGTGTGCGGCACGGTGGTTTTGTAGCCGCGTGCTGCTCTCTTTGAGCAGTCTTATATTTATGTTTGTTGCGAGTAAACTTTTGAGATTTGCGCCAAGACTTTTGAAGATGAAGGCAAGGACCATCACGTTTAGAGCCAAATTGTGCGCGCGCCATGAAAATGTTATATATGGTTGCAACGCCAAGCGCAAATGGTCGGGCATAAACTGTTAAGGGTCTGAAAATTTGTTCAAATCATGCCGATTTGAAATTAAGGGTAAGGGGACCGAAAATAGTTCTCCACACAGAGTTCGGAATAAAGAAAGCCCGATCAGAGAGTTTAATTCATTCACCGGTCTTGTCATTCTTACGCGACCGCTCATCAGCACTGGCAGCATTAGCGTCGCCTCATAGATGCCATTCGATCGGCCTCGCACGTTCTAAAATAAACTGGTCCCACGTCGTGACAGGAGCGCAGGGAAAAAAAAAAGAACTGCAGTGAAGCAGCCGCAAAGACCACAACCCACACCAAGCAACGCGCGCATAGTGCATGTAATGGCCTTTCATAGACTATCGGTCCGGGGGCTGTCGAAAACACGATGGCCGCGTGCAGCACGCTGCACTGCCATGCTTCATCATCGGCCAGGACAGGTAAACTGGACGGCCGTTGAATAAGCGTGTACTGCCGGCAGTTTTGTCGCACTGAAATACGAGATTTTGACGGGACCGAAGTACCTTTTCGTAAATACCGCAGATTTGAATGAAGCGATTTCCGTGTGTGTACAGTACACACCCTACATACCTCTCGGGCAATAATGGCCCTTAGCAGCTAAGAAGGGTTAGAGCAAGAAAAAAAATAAATCTGACATTAACAAGTGATGCGAATTCAATCAGCCACTGTTCTGTTTGAGGAAAGATAGGTCAGAAACGGTAAGAGAAGACTGTAAATCGAATTTACCAAATATCATTTTAAACTTTTAGGGCCCTTTGTTAACAGGTAAATACCAACATTACCCAGTTTGTGCACCCAAAGCATCACCATGAAAACTGGGTGAAACCCAATTCCTGCTCAAAAATTGCCTTCAAGAGAAATGTAGTTTGCAACAGACTGAAGCTACCGTATAGAAATTGGCAGATGTCTTGAACCTGAAAACAATGGATGAACTAGCCACGTGATGTTTTCCATGTCATGTTGCATGGCATGAATTACCGTGGAAGAGTTTTCTTGATGCTCTTTCAGAGTGCAGTTTAGGGAGATACCAATTTCACTAACTGCCAGCAAGAGCCAAGCGCTACAGAATCTGCCTAGTTTGCAATGGGTTGGAACCCCAGTAGTGCTAGGATGGTTGCCTAGCCTTTTTGAAATACCTACAACGACCATTCAGTTAAAAGCACCCAGATTACAATATTCAGCAAGAGCTTTCCTAGCACTGTATGAGGTGGTGGTATAGGCAGAAGCATCCCACATCAAGGGATGGTCCCTCCTATACATCGAAAGTACACGTGCAGCACCCACGAACATTCATTACCTGATCTACATTTTCACGGGGCTTCAGTACTCTTCTAGCAGTAGTCTCAGAGCAGCTTGTCAGTGAAATTTCTTTTCCTCATTGATTTTGCGCAGCATTTTCTGCTGCAGGGGCATAAACAGAAAGGCAATATGTGGCTCTGCAGAGGAAACAATGTGGAGGCTGGGTATGGTCTCAACCGACTGTTTTGTAACATGATTTTTCTATAGGGCCAACCAAGTTGTTAGTAATCTATTCATATGCTTCATTAATCACCGACAAGGCACGTTGGTAGGAATACTTTATTTGGCACAGCAGTTCTGGCAGCAATGGGTATATTGTCACTCTGTTTGTAGGCCAAGGTGCAGACTTGTGAGCACGTTCTTGAGCGAGTAGCCTGGAACGATGAATAGGTGCCTTGGACCAGAGAATGCTGCGTCATGCAAGGCCAGTTGCTGCAGTCCCTCCCCTAGTGTCAGCCATATGCAGGGTTGGATGCCATGAAAAGAGAAAACAAAAGTGGGCAAGCTCAGAAAAGTAAAATGCAACTAATAAACCACCAGGAGAAACCCACAAACAAATGCACACACAAAAAAATGGAATGCATGCAAGAGAGAAAAAGATAAGAACATCTCCCAATTGTGTTCAGGAAAGTAAAAACAGTGCTAAATTCTACACAAACCACACAGAGACGGACAAGACAGGTGCTGCAGTCTTTGTGTGGTTTGTGTAGAATTTAGCGCTGTTTTTACTTTCGTGAACACAATGTCACACCAACTAGCCCAGGAAAAGGTACTGTTAAACATCGCCCAACAGACTACCGCAGCAGCCTACGCACTCCTGTAGTGGCCTTGTGCATGGACATTTGAAAGACCTTAAAAAAAAAAAAGGATAAAAGCAACATAGTTGAAGATGTGCTGGAAGAACCACACACAAAAAGAAGTGTGCACAGAGCTCAAGAGAGAATGAAAATAGTCAAGACAAACAACGGAAGGTTTTCACTGGGTCAGACCAGTACTAATTAAGAGAATGAAATTATCAGGTTTCAAGTCTTGGCAGTTAAGCTTGGCCAACCCACAACACTGCCGCATTTCCTTTTGCAGCTTCCGACGCTGGCACACAGGAGGTCAAAAGCTCCATATACTAAACCCAAAATCTTAAAATGGGGGACAACAAATTTTTGGTTGGCGTCTTTGTTTCAAATATTGCATTGCCCCAGGGCACATATACATGACACATGCTGCACGATTCATATATGCACTATAAATAATTTATTACCGTGTTACTTATACTGAGCGGTTTCGCTTTCTGAGTGCCGGGGTGTGTTATGACATCACTCCCAAGAGCATCAACCCTGGTCACGCGGGCTCCAAAAGTAGACAAAGGGACTGCTGCGTCGTCTGCTCTCGTACACATGCTGTGCATAGCAGGGCTTTTCGAATTGCCGGCCGGTACTACAATATGCTTAGCAAATCCAAGCGGGTGAGGGGCAACGTCGAGTTTTGAAACCAAGCAGCTCACTTGGGACGATCTCAGTCCGAATACGTGATTTCAGCATTGTATTTAGCTTTGGAACACTCTGGTTTGGTTTGGTTTATGCGGTTTAACGTCCCAAAGCGACTAAGGCTATGAGAGACGCCTAGTGGAGGGCTCCGGAAATTTCCACCACCTGGGGTTCTTTAACGTGCACTGACATCGCACAGTACACGGGCCTCGAATTTCTCCTTCAAAGAAATTCAGCCGCCGCGGCCGGGATCGAACCCGCGTCTTTCGGGACAGCAGCCGAGCACCATAGCCACTGAGCCACCGCGGCGGCCGCTTTGGAACACTCTGCCCATTCCAAAAGGATAAAAGGGTGCAACAATTTCTGGGAGTCTTTTTGGTGATCTTGCGAGTATATTGCGCATTCACAAGCAGATAAAATTTGTTTTGTACAATGCATTTTTAAAATAAATATTTGCTTTCCTTGCGCTTTGCTACGTATGAAATTAGACCTAGTTCTCAGCAATGCTCCTGTTCCCGTTGCATCTTGGATAAGCCCTTGTGATCTAGATGCCAACTGAAAGCAGCATCTGCTTGCATTGGATGAAATGCACGCAGTGCAGTGCATTGCTGCTATCCACATTGCACATAAAATAAGAATCTAATCCCACTCAAACAAATATCTTTCCGCATGGTTTACATAGTCGAGTTTCCTTGCGGTGTGCACAGAATAACAAAAATCTGCGGACAAAAAGACTAAAATGTAGCCGTTAAATGCATTCCTGAGTTAAATATGCTATCTAGGCGAGCTGAAGCATTCAACAAAGAAAATTAAAACTGGGTGTCCAGCAAGCTACTCATTTTGAATTCCCGACGGCCGAAGCGAGAAACATAGTGGCGATAATAATGGACAGTATACATGATCAATTCACAGAAAAAAATTAATGAAGCTGCAAAAGCTGCATTGAAAAGAGATTTGCTTCCCCTGTTTGAGAAAGCTCCTTTTACGAAGTCCATCTCTTTATTATAGGTGGCTACCCTTTTCTTTATTCTTCCCAGCATTTGATGTTCTCTACCAAGTGCGTGGCAACATCAATTTCTTCATTTTGAACCAGATAATAGCAATAAAATTCACAGCAAATGCAACTGAATATTCTAGAGTAGTTCAGATATCAATACAGATAGTTAAAATTACAATAAAAACATGTTTCCTCAAAATGCAGCAATGAAACGGAATATTCTACACCAATATTTTACTTCTCATAATTTATCACATCCTAATGCTTACTAAGCATCTCAGTGAATGAGGGGAAATCATGTAGAATGGTAAAATTTGCCTAAAGCATAACTGTGTGCAGGGAAAAACCTGACAGCTTCAATTTGTAAGGTGGCAAGTGGAGATGATGCTCTTGTCACAGTTCACACTCAAAAGGCGTATGATGTGATGTGGCACACTGCTGAGAAACAAAAGATTACACGAAAAATCAATGAACAGCAGCTCAAGCCACAACGCGATTGAGAGCTTTAACAAGACTACGTCTTCCATGATGCCTCGTGACACCTAGAGACAGATCCAACCGTGAAATGCTGTCCCAGATGCACCATTCTTGACGGGACATGGCCCGCTTAACTTTTGTGTATGGGTTTCACCACACTGGAATCCCTAGCCATAACGGGCCCACAGATGCTGGCAGATTTCAATTTGGAATCTGTGCAGCAATTTTGGCAGCTGTTTTCCTTCTCACCTGACGAAAAGTGCCTCAGTGATCTGGGCTCTTAGATTTGGAAGTTTCTTAAAATTATGCTCACAAGTTTCTGCTCTCTTTTAATGGTTCATAAGAGTGGTGGCCATATGTGCTTTTACAGAAGAAACAAAGAGCACCACTTTGAGAAAATGCTGGAAAATTATCTAAACGAAACACTCCGCATGCTTTCAGGGGATTCATAAACTTCTCATTGTACTGCCAGAGATTATTTCAGGCTTTCAAAGGTTGGTTTTTAAATCAGTGAAAAGTACTGCCGTTTCCTGCCTTTCCAATGAAGGCACCCTGTGCTCACACTGGCATCCCTTTCGACAGCAGCAATGCCATGGGACAAGCACCAAGAGATTTCCATAAAAAATATCAGCTTCCTATGACCTTATCACAGCTCGAACTGCAGAGAAACTAGCCTCTATTTGTTTCTGCAATGGCCCACAAGATTGATGAGGCCTGACAGCAAGATTTTCAGATTGATTTTGATGCCACGCTAGGGTGGCGTGGCTCCTTGCATGAGTACACTGAAAGTGCATGAACTCTGCACATTGCTACAACTACGGCTTATTCCACAGAAAATACTTTTGAATGCAGCTATGTCTATCCATATGCACCAGCCCAAATTTACTCTCGAGTCCAGGAACCTGTACAGAATGAACCAGTATATACAATGCTCACATCATGGATGACAAGAAAAAGGCACCCAAAACAGACAGGCTGCCATGCCTCATACATGTTAGAAGCAAAAATATGCCACGCCAATGTGAACAGACCGTGTGCTGGGCACTCACAGTACCGTTGAAACTTGCGGCAGACCACTGCGTTAATTTCAGTCAGTCCTTTTTTCCAACTTGGCCACTTTCTTGATCGTATTCCTCCCAATTCACTCATTTTTACAGGTAAAGAAAATTCCCCTGATGATTCAAGGTTGCTACACACCCTGTAAAGCCATCACAGCCCTTCACAGAAATATAGTAGAACCTTGCTATTCTGTTCTTGGTTTGTGTAATGTGCCGTATAACAAACCCAAAAATTATGCGTGTTACGCTATTTTTCTTCACAATATAAATCCTGGATAACTTTGTGGAACGATTCCCTGGTGTACATGTCCATAATTTTGTCAAATTCTGACGGCATGGTGCATTCAGAGACCAAGAGGAAGTGCCAGCCAAGCTAGTCATCATTTTTCGATACTTTGCCCAAATGCACCTGAGCACTACGGAGAAGGCTATGAAAAAAAGCAAGGAGACAAAGCATCTTAAGAGCAGCGGCGGCTCCTCCACACTACACAAGTGCAATGGGACAAAGTATCTGAAAACGCCAAGGAATGGTTGATGGACTGGATGTGCCATGAAGCTCCAGCCCCATGAAAAACGAAAATATGGAAAGAACTTGCAAGCGCTAGAAAAGGAGCTTTCCAAAATTTGTGCCAGCACACACACACAAAAAGTTTTAATGAAGTGAAAGTGCCAATAAATGCCAGGGATTAGGAAATAGTGCAAAACCTGGACATGGAGACAATCGTGTGCAGACCAGCAATCAAATTTTTCGAAGCTCCTAATTCAAGCTTCTTGCATAAAACAGCACTTGTAACATCCAAGAAAAAAATAATAAAAGAAGGAGACAAAAAAAAGGGGGGGAAGGTGGCAAAAAAATTTGCCGACACCACCGCGTCAGGATTTAGTGTTCTTTGAAAAGCAGAGTGCAATCACCTTGAAATCAGTGGGTGGCCAAGCGTCTGCCTAGGGAATTTCTCAGTGCCCTTAAGTTCTTACGCAAACAATGATACACCACCCAGCTTGCCATATCTGACAATGCCCATAGGAAAAATGAATATTACACACCACACAGCATGTGCAGAGGAGGGAATGGCCACGAGCATTTTGGAGCAGTCTTTGTAGCAAGTCAAAATTCTATTAGGAGCAGATTTCCAGTTTTGTAGCAGGTGACCAATACTGAGAGAAGGTAAAGATACATGTGCCAAAGTTTAAAAAACTACTGGCTGCACAGTTTCTTTAAAATGCATATTATTTAAAAGGAAAGTTCATGAGTGCTTTAATGCATACGCCACACTGACATAATAAGACATGTTGCTGACATGCCTAGCCTACTTGCAGCTGCTTGACGCATCTGGAAAGAGAACTCTTCCCTCCCATTGTAAGGAAAGGGGGGTGCCAGCCTGTCCTCACCACACCCGAGGCTCGTCACTAACCTGTTCGCAGGTGCTGGTGTACGAGCAGCCACAACCCTAGCCATGCAGACGTGCCACTGCTATAGCTGCTGCTTATCGCTGTCACATGACTTGGCCTCTCTGCAGCAGATTTCAGTTTTCCTCCATGCGCCACACCTACCACTGCTGCGTTGCCAGCTGATCTGCGCCACTGTGCAGCTGTGGTCCAGCCCCATCTCATTGCGTTCTCATATTACCAACGCTGTCATGGATAGCGTGCTTCCCAAATTAAATAAGCTGCAGTGTGTCACATCAGGGCGAAGCTCTCAGTATTGACAGCCACGCTGCCTGTGAAGGGCTCTTTGCAGATGTTCTGCAGCAGGATGGCAGTGTTATCATCATCATCAGCCTGACTACGCTCACTGCAGGGCAAAGGCCTCTCCCATGTCTCTCCAATTAACCCTGTCCTTCGCCAGCTGTCGCCCCCGTATCCTGGCAAACTGCTTAATCTTATCCGCCCACGTACCTTTCTGTCACCCCCTGCTATGCTTGTCCTCTTTAAGGACCCTTAAGGACCAGCGGTTATTTTGCCTTCGGATTACATACCCTGCTCAAGCCACATCCGAGGCTGAACGGTAGCTATGCAGTTAAAAGGTTTTGTGTGCACATTTTAAAAAATTGATCAGGAATCATTTTTCACCAGGTAAGTGGATACATTCAGGCCGCTTTGCATAGTTTTTCTCCAGTGCTACGAAGTACGCCTTAATGAGGTTTCACTGTACTTATGAGTAGTAAGGTATGCGTCTCAACGTGAAATCTGAACTGACTGATACACCTCCTGCAGTGAGGCCCATGACCCAAGTGTAAAAGTGAAGTTCTGATCTACTGCTATGTGATGCATTCAGAACAGGTCCTGCCCTTGATGGCCTCGCAGATACACAGACATCAAAGTTTGCTCTCCACCATTGGTGCCATGTTTGCTGCTGCTCTAATGTCATTTTCCACAGTGGCCCACTCACAACTCACCTCAATCCTGACTGCGGTGCCAAACCAGCAAACAACCTATAAGTGGTACTGTGCGGATGGATCTTATGGCCATGCCACTGCTCTAATTACATCACACCACTTTCTCTCACTCCCATGGCGACATTCCGAGCAAAGGTGGGGGAAGGAGGAAGCTGGAGCACCACAAAAGCCAAATGTACAACAGGGACACAGTACAGTGGCCTCGCTCAAAGCTCTTGCCCAGAGCTCAAACAGCACAGGCATGTCTGGCTGAGCTTACAACTTTTGTCACACCCAAGTTGACAGCTCACCAGTCACACACACCGCAACAATCACACACGCCAACAGTGCAAGATCTGGCGATACGATGTTAAGCCATCTGTGCTTTAACCAACCCGAAATTCTTACCCCTCAGTCCAGTAGATGACCTCGGTTCTCTCCGGCGATACACCCAGCCTGTTCACAGCTATGGTAAATTATCATTTCGACCTCTCAGATTCCCTCACCAAGAGGCATGAGGGCAATTGATTACTGTTTGGTTCTTCGGACCAAGAGGCATTAAGGAATAACTACAATTTCTGGGTAAACACTCCCTGAAGGGGCCACAGAAAATCCTCCACCAAAGCTGCAAATTATACTGTTTGAACAGAAACTACTTTTTGTTGTTTATTTATCAGTTTACCTGTACCTCAACGGCCCAAAGGCAGCATTACATAAGGGGTGGGCTGACATGTAACCTCCTGCCACAGAATTTTTCACAAAAAGCAAACTGAAGAGCTAAACTGCCCATCCCCATCCTTGAGGCTTTTTTTCCTCTCAATTCCTGCTGCACTGGAAGCCCTACGTTGGTGCTTGAACCTGAACGCCACACACCCACAGGTGTGCCGCACACATCCTTTATCAGCATAGCGCCACGTAACACGTAAGATAATGACAATGCCGCATTTGAGGTCAAGAGGTGCAAGTACACAAAACAGTAGGAACGAAACGAAAACACTAATGACGTGTGAGTCATCCCTGTGCTCTATCTTTTGGCTGCCTCACAAAGTGAAACTACAACAAATATCGACTTTTAACTTGTGGGGGAAAAAAAAGAGACAAACATAGAAGGAACAACACGAACAACGCCTCATCCTTGTCTTTCCATGTGTTCTTCAAATGTGGGAACTACTCCCTCGTTCAGCTACCTGTCCTACCTACATTCGTCTGTGGCTTCTCGCCTCTGCTTGTCTTTAGGGGCACAAACGTTCCCGGTTTCACAGCAGAAGGCCCACTTTCAAAATTATAATTTGCTAGATCCGTAACAGCCGAGTTGCTTTGTTCACTATACGGGCAGGCTTTGTTCACCTAGGGTCTGCAGGTGAAAGCCATATTAAGAGTTAATGTTCCCACGTTTTCTTTTTTTTTTCTTTCTACTTGACAGCCAGGGTGAAAAACTGCCACTCACCCGTGCAAAGCAAATGGCCACATAATCATCATTACCACAATAACCTGTCACACACTGCAACAGTGCCTTGTGAGCTTTATGCACCTCACAAGCTTCCAAAATATCAAAGGACATCAAGCACTTTGTCCACAATGTTCCCTTTCTTAAGGACTCTTTGCAGTATCACCTGTAATAAGCTCTTAAGCTTAGAGGCCTTAAAAGAAAGCTTGCTTTTCCAGTTGCCTCATGCACTCCATGCTAGTTAGCTACGTGGGTCCAAGCACCTTCCCCATGTAATACCGAAGCTCAGTGCAGGTGGCACAGCACTAGTTTTAAAATTCACAGGAGGTTGAGAGCTCACCTAGTGGCGCCTTAAAGCCTTTGCTGCTTCCGCATTCTATCGTCCCATTTTGTTCAGCCTCTGCGCCAGCAAGAGAACGCCGGACTCGATGCAGGAATCGGGAAGGTCCGTGCCTACAAGTAAACTGCATTTCGGTTTTTCAAGTGCCGTTTTCTGAAATGAAAATAAATTTAAAAGAACATGTTTACGCGCTGCAGACACCAAAACGTAATCGCTTATCTCGCCGCATTTAGTGCCAGTTTCGGAAAGCGGCTCGTACGGATAAGCAGCAACACAACTGTAAAATGAACCATTAAATCAGTAATCTATACACTTTCCTATTAGCGGGGGCACAAAAAATCGGACCGCGCACAAAACTCACCGCATAAACGGTTAGTTCAACTGGACTGTTGTCAAAAGTTTCCCGCCTTTTTTTTTTTTTTTCGGGCGCACGCTAACCATGCGTGTTTTACATGACCAAAAGTTACGTTGGGCCGGGCTGACAAAAAGTACAAAAACATACTCAGCGCATATTCTCTTCTGTCGAACTGCACTGAGCTTTTGAGCAGAACTCAGGATAAAACAGACGAGTCTCACCTTTAGGGCCTTTGTGTCCACTGCCGGGCAAGCGGGCTCAGTGCTGGTCCTGGGTGATCTGCAAACACAAAATATTCGGGCGCAAGGAAGTTCAAAATGAAATGCCGAATGCCATATAACGGGCAATCACTCAATACATACAGTACAAACATACCAAAAGACAGGAAGAACAGAGAAATTGCTGACGGGCAACACGAGCGCGCGTAGCTCCCACCGTCCGGCCATTCTCCTACTGCAAGCAATGCTCGGCTCGGCTGTAGCTCGGCTCAAACATGACAAAAACAAGAAAAAAAAATAACCGGACGTGACGTCGTTTTTTAAACCGGATGCGACGTCACGGGTGGAAATAACGCTTGCGTTATTTCGACCGGGTCGCAGGAGACACTTCCGCTCCAAGCACCAACTCGCTCCAAGAATACTAAAAATAGCAGAGAAAAGTTTGATCTTAAGAATGCACTGTTCATGTGTGCTAATATGTGTTTGCTTATTTTCTTTTGTTAAATGTCGATTTAGCATGACATACTCATTATTTCTGACTTTCAGCTGAGAGAGAGCGGCTTAGAAGCAATGGCTCGTAGCCAATATGGCTGAACACAAGGCGATTTTGCAGGTATGCTGTGACATACGTGTCAAATGCGATGCCATAGGTAGTTTTTAGCGTTTGCTGCCGTTGTTCAGCGATATTGATTGTTAGCTGTTGATTTTATACTCAGGTTTGTGCGCTGCGCTTGCTGATTGTACGGTATCTATTTAACTTTGTTAGGAGGCAGACCATACTCTATGTGTCAACGTCGCGCTTGGTTTCTGGATTTTCAAAATTTTTTTATTGATCTGGTCTGCCACTTGTTCATTTAATTTATTACTGCTATGTGCAGGCAACATAGCGTATCAGTCGACTAGGCAGTGCGTCAGCACTGCCTGCATGGCCGCTTGGATTGAACTTGCATGCGTTGGCAGCATTGACTGTTTGTTTCTAGAGGTCTTGGTTTTTACTACATGCGTTATGTTTATTGTCCACAGTCTGGCGCAAGTGGCTATCAGAGACCACCATACCAGGACTATGAAGCGCCTCTGGAAGGTGACATTGCTGCCACAGCTACCCCACAGGAAGAAAGGGAATTCAACACGCTGGACGAGCCAGTGCTTACAACCATCGTGAGTGGTTATTTGGAGCATCGTGCGAGGCGCGTCAGTTTCTAGGCAAGCTGTGCACTCCAGCATATGCAGGCATGATACCTGTAAATGGGCGCAGCCACACACACTCGGAGCCGGTGCGTCGTCCTCTAGTGCCGAGACAGTGCACCAGTTTTCCTTCCTTTCGGTTTCGTTTTTGAGTTCTCGTGCAGTCATTTTACTTTATGTCTGGGGAAACGAACGTGGGTGGTTCGACGTGTGTAAAATAAAGGGGAAAAAAAAATGGAGCTGTGGTCATGTCAGATCGCAACTCCGAATATTCGGCCTCAGAATGGCCTCAGATGCCTGCTCGCTGTTCCTTACGTCAACTAGAAGGCCTGTTCTGCACTGGGCCTTCATTCAGGGTGATGGTTCTGGTAGGTCATCTTGTCGAGGCACTCTGCCCTGCAGCTCTGGCTTGTTCTGCAGCCAGACACTCCTTAGACTCAAAGCCGGGAACTGTAAAAAAAAGAATACTTGTGGCTTTGTGCTGAATCCTGTGAAGGTATCGAATAACTGTCATTTTCTTTCGGTCCATTTGATCGGGCCTGCTAGCTGGTTTGTTCAGCAGGTTTTTGGCAGCAGATGCCAACAGGAATGGCTGGTAACCTGCGCTTGAACATTTCACAAAGTACTGTTGGTGACTCTTTGAACAAGCGACGGGCGTGTCATTTGCATTCGCTTTCCTGCATATTCTGGAGAGTTTTTCTAGTGCAGAAAAAACCACTTTGGTGCCAGCCCTCGCACCGATCTTCGTAAAGCTGTGCCAAATCCCGTGAAAGTACGGGATAACTGCCACTTTTTTTCCGTCCATTTGATTGGGGCCTGCTAGCTGGTCTGTTCAGCAGGTTTTTGGCAGCAGATGCCATTTGCCACTCGTCAGATGTATATACCTTATTACTTGCCTGTGGTAATTGGTATATTGGCCAGACTAGGAGGCGTCTTAATAAGAGGCTAAGGGAGTGCGCAAAAGACGCTGGAAATAAATCAAGCAGCAGAATGATTGAGCACATTCTGAAATGCCGCAATTGCACTCTTGATGCTTGAAAACACTGCAGCTTCGTGCAGGTGCAAGACGCTACTAGGAAGGGAAATAATTGAAGCTTATGAAATTAAAATATCTGGTAGCGCCCGTGTCAGCAATTGCTCAGTTGTGTTCTAAAAAAACAAAAAAAAAACTCAAATATCTTGTGCAGCAATAGAACCAGAATTATGCAATTCACCTCGTGGTATGACGGGATCTCAGCTTGTTTGATATGTCCACGCGTGATTTCTTTCCTTCATTTTGTTGATAAGAGCAGCTGCTGTATAAAACCAAGTGGTCTGTCAATAAAAACCTGAGTTGTTAGTTGGCGCTCTGTCCTATGCTGTCTTTCTAAGCTTAAAACCAATTCTGCGAGCCAGCTTGTCGTGACCCTTGCTGAATAGTTTAATCTGCTGGCAGCTTCAAAAAACATTTGCCCTCGTTTATTAAGCACTCAAATATTACATTACACAGCATCACTACATTCTTCTGGGACCCATCATTCTATGCCCTTCCTCTCTTTGTGTGTAATATGTGCAGTTAATGTCTATTTGTCTAATTTATTTATTTTCTCTATGTGTGGTTCCATGTGCTAGAAGTGCAATTGCTGTGAATGCATTCTCTGTTTCCTGAGGCATGGTCTGTTTCCATTATGGTTTGCTTTATATTTAAGGTTGTCCGCAGAGTGTGCAATTCCTGGGCGGTCATCTCAGTAGCAATTAGATCTTTCTGCAAACCTGTGCTTTCTTTTTTTTTTTTGTGGCTAAAGAACCTACAGCCAACCCCTCATGTTTAGTAATACGTGATGTTTCTTTTCTACAGGTAAGAGATCTGAAGGCAATTGGCGTCAAGTTCGCACATGTCCTATATCCAAAGCAGAAAAACACAATATTAAGGGACTGTAAGTGATGTGCTTGTCATGCGTTTTTTCTTGCTTTTGAAGCAAAGGGAGCATGTATTAATACAAATGTTTTGCTCATGCAGGGGACTTATGGGGACCTCTTATCCTCTGTGTCTTCCTTGCCATGTAAGCAAGCATATTTTTTTGATAGCTGCACTTGTAATATCTTTCTTGTACTGTGTGTGATGAGTATGCTGTGGTGTTTAATTTGATTTTATATAGGCTATTGTTTTCTTGTCTCCAAGGCTCTCTCTCTCTTCTCTTGGCTTCGTTAGCATGCTCGCAATCATTCTGCAAGATGTGCACTGCACCTGAAACTTTCTAAAAGGGCGCTGAGGGAAATTAGAAGTTAGTGTGCAATGCGGTACGTTGCCATGTTCCAACGACTAAGGCCTGACTTGCACTGAAAACGGAGCTTTTGTAAGCTGGAAAACATGAAAAAATGGAATATAGGTATTGGCACCGCTGGTCGTTTCTTGATAGCAAACTGTGATGTGTCAGGACAGTTTTTTTTTTTCATGTGGATTGCATTCACTTCAAAATGGAGGTCATGACCCCCTTTCTGTCGTGATGTTACAAGTTTGAATCAAGTGGCAGGAAAAAAAAATAAATCATTTAATTTTTTTAAGGATCAGTTGACTGCCTTTTATCTACAAAATTTTGTTTTTCAGCAGGCCAAAGCTCGTTACCGAAATAAACGCCCAGCTGTGGCGCTGAGAAACATAGCAGCACAATGCTTTCTCATAGTAGTCGACCCTGACATCGGGGACATGGAATATGTCAGTACAGTGACTCTATGCAATTCCGTGCACACGAGGACTGCTGGGTTGCCTAGACGGCATGCAGTGTCAGTAATGAGCATGGAATTAACTGGTGTTCATAGTCTTTATTAAACTCACAGTTGAGAGCACTGAGGTGGTTTTAAAAGCACTGTTAGTAAAATCATAGTGATGATATCTATCATATATGCCAGCAACGTCTGCCTTTCTGAAAACATTTGAAGCGATGATAAGAAAACTGAAATTAGTAGAGCTAGGCTTACCGGCCTAGCGCATGAATCAGCAAAAGCTGTTGTAACTTTGGTTTAGCCATATAGGTAGCCCTGCATTGTGCCATGGAAACACACTCTGGTCGCGCATTCCTCCACCGTCGTCGTAACCTCCTCCTTCCATGGCAATCACCCTTTGGGTTCTTTCTGTGGCTGTTTCCTCTGCTCCCACCATAACCTTCCATTCCGCTAGGCTACCTGTATTGTGGTGTCTGAGTGATTATGGTGCTTGACTGCTGACCCGAAAGACGCAGGTTCGATCCCATGTCAGTGCATGTTAAAGAATGTCACGTGGTCGAAATTATCTGGAGCCCTCCACTATGATGGTGTCCCTCATAGGCCGAGTCCCATTGGGACATTGAACCCCCATAAACCAAACCAGCCAATGCCTCCCACCCTCTCTGTCTTCCCTCATGCTCTTTCCCTCTCTGTCCTCTCCCCTAAATTTGGAGAAGTGATTTCCCTCTCTGTTTTGCCACTTGCCAGCTGTGGCGGCCAATTAAATAAGTTAAATTATTTCACCAAATAATTAAAGGGTTCATGGCTCAGGTCGTAGATCCCATGGTAAAATGCGGAGCTGTATGGCTAAACCAAAGCTATAACAGCTGTCACTGCAAAGATATGGTTAAACCATGCAAGAAGCGGTGCCTGCTTGCAAGCACAAATTAGGGCGTCTGAAATTTCTTGAGATATAAAAAACAGAATAATGCTATGTATTGCACTCAGTCCTATTCATATGTTTTGTATGACATGCTGCCAAACTACTGCCTACTTTTTGAAGAGCTGCTATGCTTTATCGTAGCATGTCATAACCATCGGCTCTGGCCTGAGTGCCAATTTAAAATAAATTCTTGCTGAAACTGTGAGTTCTACCCTTGTTATTGTCATCATCGGGAAAGCTCTTCAAGAACACGCCAATATCTTTGTGCTCGTCTCCGGTAGTAGACGGTGCCTTTCAGTCATATTTCCACTCTGCCGCGGTGGAACGGCGCTCGGCTGCTGGCCCGAAAGACGCGGGTTTGATCCCGGCCATGGCGGCTGAATTTCTATGGAGGCGGCATTCTGGAGGCCCGGGTACTGTGCAATGTCAGTGCACATTAAAGAACCCCAGGTGGTCGAAATTTCCAGAGTCCTTCACTACGGTGTCCCTGATCGCCTGAGTCACTTTGGGACGTTAAACCCCGACTAACCAAACCAAACCAGTCATATTTCCTAGGCACAAAGCGTGTATTTTCCTGTTGGACAACTATCACTGAAGCCAGAAAGAGCGATGAAATCGATTTTCAATAGCAACAAAAATTGAATATAGTTGTCCTCATCACCTTCTTGCAAATTGTGTCAATGTGCTGCGTCATTTTCCTTTACTCTTTTTGTTTTAACAGTGCACTTGCTAATGTGCTCTTTTCTTGTGCTGTGGCAGCCATTGCAATTTCCCGTTTTCTGTTTTGTTCAGGATGCTGCAGCAACCAGAGGATGAGAAAATTCACAGCGGTGCCCCTCAGTTTGCCCAAATTTTTGTCTTGGTGTGGTTGGGGGCTGGTGTGGTCACATTGAACTGTAGGCTGCTCGGTGGAACAATGTGAGTGCCGCATCATTCGATGAATGGCTTCATCTTTTTAGGTGGCGAATTTCTTTGCTGATGCTGTTAAGTAATCTGCATTGTAACTGATGCTGTAGCAGGAAGATGTGCTTTGCCAAGTAAAGTTGCATTGCTCTGAATGGAGGTATGTCATGTTGCATAACGTCATGGTACCACATATTTCCTGGACATCTTGTATGTGATCAGATTTTGCGTGTTATCAGTAAGTGGTTTTTAAATGCCATCTCTCGCTGGAGTGACTATTGCATCTACAACACATGAATCACGAGGCTTGTCAGCCTTGTCTTTTGTCATCTATTTAACTGCTAATGTGAGAGTGCATATAGTTTCCTTCTGCTCTAACAAGTAGATGTGAAACACTCCTGGTGCTCGTAGTCGCAGTGCATATGCTTTGTGCAAATACTTCAACATTATTTCTTAGCGAGCATCAAGCATTTTGTACTGAAGCAAGATATTGCAAATAGCACTTACGTTAAATGAGGCACTGAATATCTATCTATATACACTGTTAGTGAACATAGTTAGGGAACATAGAAATTAATTTTTCAATCTTAAAATCTATCTGCCTCTCATGTAATCATTGCCACTGATTTTGTTTAAATGTGACATGAAACGTTATCCATCCATGAAGCAACATCCATGTCAAGGGCCCTTGAGGTATGCCGAGGGCCCTTGAGGTATGTGTAATAAATAACCCTCATGTAAAGCCCTCACCCGAGGGCCCTTGAGGTATGTGTAATAAACACAACCCTCAGGAGGGGGCGGAGGGGGTGGGGAGTTTTTAAGGTAATAAAATGAAATGAAACTGCATAAGACTGCACACAGTAGATTTAACATGTCTGAGCCATGCACTGTGTACATTTTCTTTCAATTAATGTTCAGTGCACCCCAACCACTGTTTGAAATGGTTTCTTCAGAATGCAGAAGTGTTTTTTTATATCTCATGCTGCGGTGCTTGCTTTCTCCCATGTTTAGATCCTTCTTCCAGAGTGTCTGTGTACTTGGCTATTGCTTGCTGGCGCCCTGTGCTGCGTTGGTGATATGCCGACTCATTTTGCTTGCTGGAAACCAGACTGTTGCCCTCTTCATCCTCCGCTTCTTTGTGACCATGCTCGGCTTTGGCTGGGCTGTCTTTGGTGAGCCTTTTGTGCGGTTCTTTTCGGCACCATACTGGAACTCTGACATGATGTGTGCTCTGTCTGTGCGTTGTAAAGACAAAGTGAACGCCGCTAAAACACGATGGGCTTATCTTTTAATGGGGCCATGGATATACATCAGGCATTGTTGTTGTTCTCCTTTTTAACTAGTGAGGCACTTGAGCATGCCTCAAGCCCACAGTACAGAAGTACAGACAGTCCGCCGTGGTGGCTCAGTGGTTATGGTGCTCGGCTGCTGACCCAAAAGACGCGGGTTCAGTCCCGGCCGCGGCAGTGGAATTTCGATGGAGGTGAAACTCTTGAGGCCCGTGTTCTGTGCGATGTCAGTGCACATTAAAGAATCAGGTGATCGAAATTTCTGGAGCCCTTCACTATGGCGTGAGTCGCCTTCCGATAGTCTGAGTTGCTTTGGGACGTTAAATCCCATAAACCAAACCAGAAGTACAGACTGTACAGAAGTTGTAATATTTAATATTTTAATCCGCAGCAGGATGCTAATTTCAGGTCGTTGTTGTATTGTCTGCTGACCAGAAAAGGGTGGGTTTGATCCCGGCCGCAGTGGTTGCATTTCAGTGAAGGTGAAATGCCCCATGTACTCTGTGATGTTAGTGCATGTTAAAGAACCACAGGTGTTCAAAATTATCCGGAGCTCTCCACTACAGCGTCCCCCATAACTTGAGTCGATTTGGGATGTTAAACCCCATAAAACCAAGCCAAAATCAAACAATGCTCTTCTGAGTGAATTTGCACGCTGTAAGAAAGCTTTGTGTTCAGCTAGTCTTCCCTTTATTTTAGAGGTGTTTTGTGGACCTGCCTTTGGAAAAATGAAAAGCATTACAAGCCAAAGGTGCATTACTTGATTCACACATGAGATTGATGCATGTGCCATGAAGTTTGTGTTCTCTATAAAGCTGTAAAATGTTTTTGTGACTGGTGCAAGGTGTTTTATTCCTTGTAGGTAGTTTCTAACACTGACTGTTCATTGTTTTCCTTCCCATGCAAGCATCCACGGCATTCTTGGCGGACAGTCAGCCCTCATCAAAGAAAGCACTGGCTGTGTATCCAATCTGCCTCTTCTACTTTGTGATCAGCTGGTTGATATTGGCTCGGTCACCCTAGCACTGCAAAAAAATCCGAAGGCATATTTTCTTCTCTCTCCTTGTGGTGTGAAGTGAACTTTCCAAACTCTGTGGACGCACTGCAAGGTTTCTTTTGAGTGTATCTCTTGTTCAAAGGGGATGTTGGAGTGGGACCTAACTTATTTTTTCATGTATGGAGCAAAAGCAGTAAAAGGAACCAAGGGTGCTTCGAACTTTTTCTTATCTTGGCTTGAGAGGGTGGGAAGACATTTCAGCAGAATAGCAGTAGCATTTACCATGATGAAAATAGCTGGCCGAGAAGATGCCTCCTTCAGTAGCGTCTCATTTTTTTCTGCTGGTTTGAGGAGGCTGAACAATCAGATGTCTAGTCACATTCCCCAGTCTATGTACAGAAAAGCCGCAACATTTTTGTAATAAAAGTTGAATCTTCATGTTACTTGTTCTTCTGCATTTGCTTATCCTGCCTTGAACACTGCTTGACCATTGCCATCATATATAGACAAATTCTTCGTGCTGGCCTCATGTTGGATGGTTTCACATTTAGGCACTTTCAGCCAGTAGCATTGCCTAGCTATGCTGGTGGAAATTAGTTGCAACACGAAACAGATATGCTGTGAAGCCTTGAATTCCCAGTTCATATGCTTAAAATCACGTGAATTAAAAATGTGCCATAGAGTTACACTATGTATTTCTCCCAGTTAATACGTTCTCGGATTACACTATTTCCAGGCTACGACGTTCAAAGTTTCAGTAAATTCTGGCCACATACATTTAGTGACCAACCGCCCATGTGTAAACGTACAACTGGGCTGAATATGGAAACTCATGACACAAAAGCAGCAGTTCCCAACAGCCATGGTGGATCGTCTGCAGTACCTTACTGCAAAGGGGCAAAGCACTAAAAAAAAAAAGGTATTGTAACATACCGTGGGGGGAGGGGAGGTGTGGCTGGTTCTGCTTGATCGCGACCAGTGCTTAACGGTAGGGGGCGAAATGTGCAATAATGCACTTGCATGCAAGCGAAAAACTCTGCAGCAAGCACCCACTGCGATGGCTTCCCTGCAGTGCACAGTTTCAAGGGGGCAATGAAGCTTTCGAAAACGACAACGAAGAAATTTTGGCAACATTCGCCATTGCCGTCGACAGACCGGATATGTTACGAAGTTTCTTCTGGGCTTAAGACAACTGAAATGTGGACGGAATTCTGCGAGCACTAGAAAAGGAGCTGTTCCGGCCTTGTGCCAAGAAAGGCAAAATGAAATTTGTATGAAGTGAATTTGTCAACGAATGCCTTTGTACCTCATTCAACTGTTGCATTATTAAAAAGTAGGTGGTTTGAATCATACGTTTTCCCAGATAACACTTTTTTTTTGCTTTTTATTTTAAAAATTTATAAACAAGGTTTTACTACATTTTGCACGTAGAAGCAATTCAAAAGGAAACAACGCAGCATAACTGAAGCTATTGTCGTTTAGGCATTGAGTTTTAAAATGACGTGAGTAGCATTTGCCCTGAGAAAAACTTCAGAAAAGAAAAATTCTGGTTTTTATTGTGTGATCATTGTTTCAATGTTCATAATGTATCCCCTTCCACATTGCCATAACCTGGGCATAAGGCTGTAAACTGGTCAAGGTATTCTGGCAAACATTTGTTTCGGTTATAATTTAAACTGAAAATTTCAATAAGTGGTAACTGCATATGTCATTAGTTTTCTTTTTATATTCTCTGAGAATTCTTCACGTATAGTTGGGTGTTGAGCTGCCCTACTTAAGATTGAAACTTGGGCCTGGGTCGTGCAATAAAAGTTTTCTCTCTGTCTCGTGTGCTACAGATTAAAATTCGTTTATTTATTTATTTTTTTCAATACTCTCAAGGCCCGGAGGCATTACAGAGAGGAGGGGCATACAAAATCAGAAGCAATTGTCTTAAAATTTTCGACATCGGTGATGGCAGTGATGAAGGCAGAGAGGTGGTTCCAGTCATTTGTAGTTCGAAGAATATGTGAATTCAAGCAAAGGGTGGTTCTGCAGTGCGGGATTCTTACTTTAAAACTATGATCAGTGTGCAAGGACATACAGGATGAAATAAGCAGTAATTGATTTTTGAGAATAGGGTTAGTGGAATAAATCAGCTGGAAAAGACGTAAGCGAAAATATTTATGACGCAGAGAAAGAGCTGGAAGTCCAAGGGCTGACTTTATTGCAGATACGCTTGCTGTTCGTGAGTAATCTGAAACAAAAAAGCGGGCGGCACAGTTCTGCACAGACTCTAGATTAGGCTCCCAAATATAACATGCGTATTCCAGTTTTGGTCCTATTAACGTCCTGTACAAGTGAAGCTTAACGGAACTGTCTGCAGCTGTGAAATGGCGGTGTAAGAAACCGAGTGTGCGGTTAGCATGGTTAGATACATAGTTCACGTGCAATTTCCAGGAGAAATTGTGAGTTATGTGAACACCGAGGTATTTGTATGATGAAACAGGCGATAACGGAGTGTTATTAAGATGATAGAGAGTGGTGTCATCATAAGTTGTGAATTGTGGAAGTAATGTATGCAACTGACATATTTTAGTGTGTAATTTGCTACTCTATGAGAAATGCATGGTGTTCAACTGCATAACATAAAACATGGCATATGACATCATTGAGAGGTCGTGCTTTTGTATTTTGTAGACGAGAATACTTTGGCGATTGCAACTCGCAGATACTTTCCATTCAATGTGATGCATACTTGAAGGGAAACAGAAATGTTTTTTTGAGAATTCGAGGTCCTTCAAGAACTCGCAAGTATGAAGATTCTAGGTTAAGCGTGCCGCGTAGTTTTGCGCTAGCACTTAAAATGCTGATATAATCGCCGATTACAGCATTAACACTTTTCAGGCTTCTCCTCACGATGGTGGAAAATTGCGAGGAAACTCGTGATGTCGTGACTGTTGCCATAATTTCAGATGTCTGCTGCTTTGCCCACATGCTACCGTGCCTCATGCGATGCTACCAAATGATGCATGCAGGGCTTCACCTTAAGTGGCGTGGGATTTCTTCCTTGAAGCAGCTGCCGCTGGGCTGGAAACGTAGCCACGTAGCGCCGCCGTTCGTGACATCATCATTGCGGCCTTTGTCTGAGGCATTGCGCTGCGGAGAAGCCTGAACGCCGACGCGGCTTTATTCGGCGATTTCAAACGCTGGCATAAAAAGACTTCGCATGCTTTGCCTGTAAGTTTCAGACATTCGACCCCTTTTAAAGGGGCACTGCGCACCCTCAGTATATACTGACTGACTCTTTCTGGCTGTGTGGATGTTTTTTCGGCGTAACAAGACAACTGGGTTGTCACCGATGGAGGCGAAATGCAAAAGCCAACCGTGTGCTGTTACGTCAGTTAAAGATCCGCAGACGGTCGAATTGATTCCGAAGCCCTCCACTACAGATCTCGAGCCTTTTTTTCTCTCTTTCTTATTCTAGAAATTCCACCCCTCTATAATGACGTGGTTGATGTGTCCACCGTGATTGAAATTTACTGCGCATTTCCAGCCCACTCAACGCCACGCATGAAAAAATTAGCGGTCTAATCCGTGCTACGCCTGGATTACCCCACCGCAGGAATGCATGTGTGCTGGTTACAGTTTTGATTTCATGCATACACAAGGCACAACACATGGAAGGCTTTCATAAAAAAAAAAAAAAAAAAAAAACGTTATGTCACTTGTAAGGACCTAGCGGTGACGTAGCATGCACACATCTGCTTTGAATAATCGCCTGTTATCGGCGTCTCGGCGCAGGCATTTATTAATTTCATTTGATTAAGGCAAAAACTACCACATTGGGTTTCCCGAACACGACAAGCATGTGCAAGGAAGGCTACGGACGTGTGCTCGAACGCAACAGGGAAAGCGTCACGAAGAAAGGCACTGTGTGCGTTTGAAAAACAAACAGTTCAAACATTTTCTTTGGTAATTTTGTGAAGGTACTCTGCATTCATAAGAGAGTAAAATTTATCTCTCGTACGGTGGTGTCGCTTCACTGCGTACACAAATACAGTCTGTGCTTAGCAACACTGGAGTACATTGTTAGCGTCGCACTAATAGCACGCTAATTGCTATTACATGTTCAAGTGCCTTTGCATAAAACCTGCATACCAGTTGAAAGGGAGAGCTATTGGTGTACCTGTTGCTGCAACAACTGCTTCGGTAAATTGATTTTTGAGGAAAGGAAATGGCGCAGTATCTGTCTCACATATCTCGGCGGACACCTGAACCGCGCCATGAGGGAAGGGAGGAAGGTGGGAGTGAAATAAGAAAGAGAGAAAGAGGTGCCGTAGTGGAGGTCTCCGGAATAATTTCGACCACCTTGGGATCTTTAACGTGCACTGACATCGCACAGCAAGCGGGCGCCTCTTGCGTTTCGCCTCCATCGAAACGCGGCCGCCGCGGTGGGGTTCGGACCCGGGTACAATTGCTTCGGTGTACGTGGTTTCTGTGAGGTGCCCATTCATTCAGTCTTTTAATTTGTATCTATTTCTTTCAGCTCTCTTCTGTCAGCATGCGGCAGTGACAGTGGCCCCGTTGAAGTCGTTTTTTGGCCTTCTTTCGTGATGTCAATGACGAAAAAAAAAAAAAATCTGCGGACATAGCTGAAAATGTAGCCGTTAAATGCATTCTTGTGTTAAAAAAAATAATTGCCTTTGAGGAAAGGAAAAGCGCAGTCGCGCCATGAGAGAAGGGATGAAGGAGGGAGTGAAAGATAAGGAAAAGTGTGCAGTAGTTTTCAATTCAATTCACCTTTATTTTAAACATTTCACAATGTTGGCGGTCTTCCAGGCAAAAAGCCGCAGCTTGACGAAGCCTGGGAGCCGGCGGCAGGCAACAGCGACAGCAGTACAAAAACATTTTATACAAGATATATATATATGGTTGGTTGGTTTAACGTCCCAAAGCGACTAAGGCTATGAGAGACGCCGTAGTGAAGGGCTCCGGAAATTTCGACCACCTGGGGTTCTTTAACGTGCACTGACATCGCACATACACGGGCCTCTGGAATTTCTCCTCCAAAGAAATTCAACCGCCGCGGCCGGGATCGAACCCGCGTCTTTCGGGTCAGCAGCCGATCACCATAACCACTGAGCCACCGCGGCGGGCTACAAGATATATATTGCTATACCTAATATTCTCATAAATTTATGATAGAATGCGACTCTTTTTTAGGTATAACAAGATATATATTGCTATACCTAAAAAAGAGTCGCATTCTATCATGAATTTATGAGAATAAGAGGTGAAGTGACGTTATACAAAGACTAGAGTTAACATGTACACGATATTACGCGAGTTTCCATATATATTTCGACGACCTGGGATTTGCCATGCCCTGACACCGCAGAGTACATCGAAATGCGGTCGGGATTGAATCCACGTCCTTAAGTTGAACAGCCGAGAGCCCTAACCAGTGGTCCGGGCCGGGCATTACTCGCACGCCGTTCGAAGATCGACAATGCCGAGTACGACGCTCAAGTAGAATAGGCACATTGACAGGACAGTACGCGGACCATCTCGCACCGAGCTGCATGGTTACTACTTATGTTACAGAATTTTAGCACTAGTGATGAAAAAAAAATAAACGAACGAGACATCGATCAGAAAGAAAATTACTGAACACTGCTCTAGGACACGACTCTACGCACAGCTTGTGAGAAAATTCAAGTCCCGGCGAAATTCTAGCTCACACACTATTTTACAAACTGAATCGAATGCGAATAGTTTAGCTAAATATCGAATCGAATACGAATCGGTTATTTCCACGAATATTCGCTACTTGTGCGAATATTCCTACAAAACGAGCAATCGTACGAAACAGCGAAGCGCTAGCGGCGGCGCTATGGTACGTCCAACACGATCGAGGTCTGTATATTAACTCTACCATTAAATTATATGTACAGGAAAATTACCCGTTGCTTTTGATGATGCAAGAGAATAAACTAGGGCCACATCCTAGAGAAGTGAGGGCATCAGTGCGGGGTTTGTTGATCATATGAACGCCGCCACGCGAATGGATTACGTCAAGGCACTGACCCCTCCATCCTGTTCATACCGTTCGCTGTTTTTTTTGCAAAAGTCTTGGTTCGAACTTCGGGCCAATTATTCTGTTACTTGAGAACGTGCCCTATTTGATTCGTTCGATGAATCGAATGGATGGATATTCGATCCGCTATTCGAAATTTTCAGATGTTCACACACCCCTATCACGCATACATGCGTAGATAGTCATTGAGGAGACTGCTAAACTTACAGAGTGGTGGTGGTGGTGAAAACTTTTAATTACTGAAATAGAGTTTGGGAGCCACAGAGTGGCCCCGCTACATGGTCGGCGTCCCTAGTCCGGGACACCGCATGACAATGCCTCGTCTCTAGCCCGTTTCACCAGAGCCCTTTGGGACTCAAGCGAGGAGCAGTTGAGAAGGGCAGTCTCCCATGCCTCTCTGGAAGGGGTAGGGGAAGGGGGGAGGTGGGGATTTTGAGTACATGCCCACACCATGTGGAAGATATCACAGGTCTCCCCACAGTGTGGGCATCGCCCATCCGTGTTAGGATCGTAATACTTTAAGATTGCAGGACAGAGTAGAGTACCTGTCTGCAGGCGCCTTAAAGTTCGCTCCTCCGTCTTACTCAGCCCCTTTGCAGGGGCCGGGAAAAGGCGGTGGATGTCGCTATAATGCGTTATAATTTCCTTGAATCGCAGCAGCGGCTGGTTAGTCTCCGAGCCAGAAGAGCTGGGATGAGGAGCCCGGTGAGTAAGCGCTCGGGCAGCCGCGTCAGCGGCCTCATTACCTCGTAAGCCCTGGTGGCCAGGAGCCCAAATGATTCTTTTGGGTGTTGGATCAGTGGCAGTCCGTCTTAGAATACAAGCTTTCCACCGCTTAGTTCGGTTCTTTCGAGAAATAATTTTCGTCTGTTATGGCTTACGCATCTGAACTCGCAGTTTAACATGCATGCGACATTGTTTACTCTGTAAATGGACTCTTTTCGACTTACAGAGTAAACAATGTCGCATGCATGTTAAACTGCGAGTTCACATGCGTAAGCCATAACACAGGAAAATTATTTCTCGAAAAGAACCGAACTAAGCGGTGGAAAGCGAGGTGACACGTGTGAGCAAAGTAGATTGTAAACGATGAACGTAAATGCCCTCCTTTATCTGTTATGTAAAGCTGGACATTAAGTAGTTTTGAGCAGAGTGCTTTAAAAAACCACGTTTTCTAGTACCTATACTGTCAAGTCTCCTCCCAAATCGTTGCGTCGTCTACCTCTGACAGAAAAAAAAGAGCTACCAAGAAAAGGGTCACATTTTGAGGAGCCGCACGCCTGAGATTCAACATAAAAATTACACAAAAATTACAAGGTTGCCGAGAACAGCACTGCAAGGTAAAAAGGAAAGCTTCTTCCTCCTCATTAGAAACTAAGGCGCCAGATTCTTCAAGACACCGTGCGCCAGTGGTACAATTTCTTGTCGCTTATAAAAAGGATTAAAAAAACGATATAAAAGGAGTACGAAAGAAGGTATAGAATGGCAGGAGGTAAACGGGAATGGGAGCGGGCCTCCGCGCGCTGGAGTTGTAATTATCAGAAACTAAGGGTCCCGCGGCGACGGGCGGCGTAGCTCGTTAGATGGCGTTAGCTCCGCAAAGCCAGGAAAGCGCGAAGCCCTTGTTATTCCGAACGCATTGGAGAAACCGATGTCCCACGCCCGCTGCCGCCACCATAGCCCGAGGAATCGAACTCCCCCCACTATGGCCATCTCTCCACCACCGCCACCACGCGACGTCCCAGGGAAGAAGGCATAGCGTGCAGCGGTCCGCGCTCACGTTCTGGGTTAGCTAAGAGAGTCAAATTATGAGACGGTCGGAAAAAGAAGATAAGAAAAGAACAAATGCGTGACATTTTTGCTTTGCAGCTAATCATTTAACGCTTCTGGGCGCGTGCTTTACTCCCTGTACTTCCTTCGTTTCCTTTTTTCTTTCCCGGTCTCCCACAACCTCCTTTTTCTTCCACTGTGAATTTGTCCCTGGCTCTCCTTTCCCTATTTCTGGTTTTTCTTTCCTCTCGGACGGGACTTTCTCTGAGGGAGCCGTGGTGCACAGGCCCCTCTTTATTCAGCGAAAAACCTGGGGTGGTCGGTGCGCCGCTTCCTTCTTTTATCCTGCTTCCCAGCGAGTGTTGCTGTTATTCCTTCCTTCCTTCGTTGCGTTCCCTACGAGCGGTGTATTCCAGCAACGAACGGCGCTGGTTGTTGGTTTGGCTGCGCAGAGGAAGAGTGAACACACTTGCGCGGCTCGAGGCAGTCGACCGGCTGCAGGCTTTTGCTTAGTTGCTCCGGTCGCTCGCGTATACCTATGTAGTGCGGGGATGATGCACGCTAGTGGGGAGCGTATTGATTTGCATCGATCTTGGCGCGCTTTCTTCTAACAATGCGATTCGCATCCTGCTTTGCCCACTTGTAAATCGGCACGGAGACCTCCCGACCCGCGCGCGTGAGCACCGCGGGGCTGTAGCACAGCTGTGACGATTGTGCTGGGACACTCCGAGGCTGGGCTCGGACTGTGTTGCTTTTCGTTCACAGCTTGTGCCTGGGGAGTAGTTTTAGTTTTCTTTGCTTGAATAGAGAGATGAGAGAAGTGAACGGGATAAAGACCTAGCTTCTTCACCCGGCTGCAGACGACGCAAGGTGGCACACGATCACTCGTGTTAGCGTGTTCAGCAATAATGCTGTTTTCTTGAGACCCCTAAAGTGTGCAGCATACACTGCCGCCCGCTTGGCTGCCGTTTAGATTTCGTCAGTCAGCGAAAAGCTGACACAGACGCGAAGACAACGAGCTGACGACGCCCGTGGTTATCGGAGAACGTGCACCATAATCAACGCTGTGGTATCTGAGCGAGTGGATACATGCAGCCACTCTTGGAAAGTCGTTTATTTTTGCTGGTAGGTAAGCCACAAAGGCCAGCAGTACTACGAGGGAAAGATGAGGACAGAGCTGACGCCGAAGTTATTTGCATCTTGAGGAAGGAGGTCAGGCATAGTCATTGTACAGTATAGTTTAAGGCGGCGAAAATGGAACCGAAGCATGCGAAAGATGACGGAGCCAAACTTTACTGAACAAATCCGAACGAAACCAAGACAAACAAGACAAAAATACGATTTTTTTTTCGCCCGCGAGACTTACACGTTCGACGTCCAGGCACCATTGTTCCCTGCCCGATAACACAACTGTAGGTAGTGTACTTTAAAGGTTTAACGATTCGTTTTGTTATCGGATCAGGCATAATTATTCCCAAAGGCTGCACGCGTTAGCTCAGTGGTGTAGACAAGGGCTCTGTATGTTTTGTTGGCTGCGTGCTCACTGCACAAAACCTGCACGTATCTTTTCGAAGGACATAGGTCCGTTGGATGACGGTGCTATCTCCGTCTTTTTTATCGCCATTATCATAGTTTGCCCCTCGCGTTTTAGACTGACGACGACTGATGACGGATTGTTGATGACAACCACCACAGCGGTGGTCTGGCGGTTTGAGCATCCGCCTATAACGTGCGCGGGAGGTGCGGAGTTTGACCCCAGTGCCGCCGGCTTTTCGATGAGTCTACGCTTTTCGCAGGTGCTCAGTCTCTTCGGGGAGATATGCTTGAAAAAAACAAAAAAAAAAAATGTCTCTACGATTATGCTTTCGCACTAAGTTGCACGTGTTACGTCAACGTTGACACATGATGATGATGATGTCCTCAGGCTTAATATTTTCAGCTATTCTGACCTCCTCCTTTTTCTTCTTCGGGGCGCTTTCATTCTCCTCCCCTGGCCTTTTCTCCTGATCCTCTCAGAGTAGACGCCAAAACCGCTGAAGCTGAAGAGCAGCTGCTTAACAGCGCCTCTGTAAAATTGGCCTTTGGCACCATCTAGTGCAGACCAAAGTCACGTTATAACCGAGGCTAAGCCGCCCTTTCAGCATTACAATCATATCAAATCGTCATCATAATCATATTGACGACGACCGTAGCACGAGTACGGCCACAAGTGGGAGGGCGACGAAAAATTCGCAGCGCGTGCCGATTTACATACGATCGGTAAAATATGGTCGCATTTAGGCTGTGGCGTTCTATGCAAGGTTTGGGTGCCGTGTTAACCAGCTAACCAGCACGATCGAGATTTCCCTTGTAAGCTCAGCTTCGGAAGAGGCGACATTTCTCTTTCTGTGTAATAGATGCTGGGTGGGGTGAGTCGCAGCTCGTCTTTGCGGAATCACTTGATAACGAAGAGAGTGCGCGAGTAAGCGGCGCTTGGGATGACGTTGTTGCTTAGGATCGTTTTGCATGGAAGAAAAGTGTTAGCCGATGTGCTTAACTACACGCAGCCCAGCCTTCGCAAATTTCGGATAAACTAGTTCAGCCTACTTTGATTAGCTTCATAAAACACTTGGTAGCAGTCTTAACAGCTCCTCTAACATAAGCGCTGCAGAGGCGGCTAGTAGTGAATAGTTATTAAAAGAAACTGTTGGCACATAGTAACGCGCTGCCAAGCAAACGGGACATGCTATTAACTCCTTTGACGACAACTTAGCGCACTTATCTAGATTATTTGGGGTACGTCACGCAGGGGGTCTCCAATTTCCGCTCGCGAAATATCCTTTCTTTCCGCTTTTAAAGAGACTTACAGAAATGACTGAGCTCGGAGAGTTGAACAAACAACAACATCAACGGGACACGGCTGAATCTCCATGAAATTACTGTTGCGCAAGGACCGAGCACAGCTATGTATATTAAGGCAGCTTCAGCGAACGTGGCGTAAGCAGCAACGAGAATCTGCGGAATTTAGGCGACTTTCGTGAAGACTCTTCAGCTCAAGCGTTACCCCCCCCCCCCAAAAAAAAAAAAAAAAAAATCAGGAACAAATATTAAACAAAACAAACAAACTAATATACTCGGGCTGTGTTCCTTACAGCGCTTGTCGCTTGAAGGCTGTGCTGTTGTGCTTGCTTTATTTATCGAATCCGATGACCGGGTTTGCGAAGCAGTCATTGTCGGAAAAGCAAACTTACGTGTGCGTTACGCTGTAGCCGAGTGTCTGTTCGTGTAACTAAGTGGCATATTGAATTGCGCGTTCAGGTTTACTGTACAATCTGTCTAGAGCGGAACAAACATATATCTCAAAGCGGCCTCTTTTGAAAAGCTTGGCACGCAATTTCCGTCGCTGATAGGTGTACAGAAGCGTCGCCTTTGTGAGGAACCAAGTACAAACGCGATTATTCGGGCCGGATTCCAAGAAAGAACACGGCGGCGTGTTCTCGCATAGCAGTGCGCACCTGCGGGAAAGGCATTCCCTTTTATTTCTCCGCTCCTGCGCTGTCTGAAAAGCTTCGAGAAACGAGCGAAGGAAACTAGCAACACACGCTTTTTTGTTTTCCTCCCCGAAATCTCGTGGAACCTGATTTAGTTTTAACTCTAACGGCCCCAAGCGCACAGAAAACTCGTGGGGAAGAGAGGGGAGGCTACAAACAATCTAGTTTGGATCCCAGCAGATACGTGTGTTTATGTAGGTGCTGCGGCGAGATTCCCCCAAATTACGGAAGCAATCTAATAATTATTGCGGTCAGAGAAGCGCTAGTTATACTGCGAGTGGGATAGAATGTTCCTTAATAATAATAATAAAATGGCTTAACCAGCTATGGCTTACCAACTGTTCTGCCACCCTGAAACACTTACAGCAGGACCTGCGGTACTCGTTATCGATAGTCTACTTTGTTGCAATCGATCCTGTGCCATTTGTAGAGTCGAACGCCTGACACGGCACCTTGCACTGCAAAAAACAACGAAAAAAAAAACCAAGAAAACAAAAGACAAGTACACTGGGGATAAGTAGTGGAGGTCGTGTTATCGAATACATTTTTCCTGTTTAGTCTGGAACTCGGCGCACAACTCAGAAACACGTGCTAAAAAGGGCTCGCTACCCCGGCATTCCGATGAAGACGTCAAAATTCTTTCCTGTGGCAAAATTTTAAAGTGAATTAAACGAAAAAGAAGTAGTTTTGATCACCCAGCGTTAGCTTTTGTAATTGCTCTCATGTACCAGAAATTGCGTCCTAGAAAATTTTCAGCCTCCATACCTCTGGCAATGCTAATCATTACTTGGAGGAAACGGGAAATCCACGTTGTCACCTTGGAAGTGCATGCGAATTTGTTCGAGCACTATTTAACTTATCTTACAATGCCCACACATCAGACTGATTTCCTAAAGCAAATATAATACCAGTATTTATTAGAATGGAAAGTTGGGCGAGTTGGTATACGTTTATTTTGGGTGGAAAAAACAGCGCGAAAGGGACGGAAGACAAAGATGGAGGAAACCACACGGACGAGCGCTGTATTTAACCCGTAACCTTTATCATTACAAGTTGACTCAAGCTTTCAAGCAGGAGGTAAAAGAGAACTTAACATTTCTTCACGAATTATCTAATCTTACAAGGAACACCCATTCTTATGTCACAAGATGCATGGAACAGTGGGAGGTGGTCACACCACGAGCCATTCATTCTACACAAACTATCATACACTCTGCCAACACTTTTAAATTCGTTTCATAAACCAAGTCTTGATTTCTATACCCTTCATGTACGAGCCATACGTTAATTTTGGTTACTCATTCTTCCTTAAATAATTGAAGAGCCTTTTTCATTTTGATTTGCGTGCCTTTTTCCCCTTACGTTGTGCACACATTTCATTTGAAGTCAATTGTTATTTATGTCTATTTTCTTCTGTATCGTTGCTTGCCTTGTAAAGGAGGCTGCGGGCTTCAGTCAAGTTACTCCCTTTCTGAAGCGACTTTTACCCGCAGTCTCCTCCAGCATGCATAAAAATAAAGAGGCATTATCATTATTATTATAAGTCGATTGTTCTGTAATTTCTGGATGCAGCCGTCCGCTTGCTTATCTTTGGTTGCGACTTCCCAACAAGTACACCACAGACACACTCGGAAGCTCAGAATACGGTCGATTTCACACTTCCAACTTTGAACAGTGGTCGATTCCGTCGCCTGATTTGTCGACAATTTTATGGTTGGCCCATAGACACGGGTGCGGTGGGTGTGGTTCTGATTCCAGCTGCTCGTTCTACCACTGCCGGTGGCAAAAGCAAGCGAATGGAGCTTCGAAGGAAGAAAAGAAAAGCAGCTTATGGTAGAAAGCTTTCCCTGCTAAACTTTTCGCCTCTTTGGAAATCGATTATTGATTTTTTTAAATCAAATTTTGAACTTCGACAACGTTTTTGACAGAATTTTAGACCCGAACAAGTGATTAAACAAATGAGAAAAGAAATATACGTCACCGTCATTGTCATTACGTTTATACAATAGGTGCTGTGATTGAGCTGAGGTTTAGAGTTCTGCTGCTAATTATTTGCGATAGAAAGCAGAGTACTGAGGGACCAACAAAACTTGTCGCAGTTCGTTGAATGCTTCTGCTCATAGGTGTCTCTTTGTTCACATTTGTCATCGCCCTTGCCTCAAGATCTAGAAGCAGCGCCCTCTCACGGCCCCGTCGTCTGGGGAAATGCCCTATTTGAAGATGTCTCCTTCTACAGAGTCGCGCCGCGCACGCATGTATACGCCCCCTATAGCTATCCTCGCCGCGCGTAGGGGTGCCTCGATGCTCACCATCCCCGCCGGCGGGGAGGGTGTGATTAAAAGTATTGGCTAGTGAATGCACCAAAATAGAAGTTCAAAATAGCTTGGGAGCCAACCTACAAGTTTCATCTCCAGACGGAGTCGAAAAGTAGCCACCAACGTCATTCCTGGCTTGTATCAACGTAAAAGGCAAGTTATAAAACGTCATACTTGTGTTTCAGGTACCTATACCACCTCTGTTATTTATTCAAGTCGTTCTTGTTGAAAAACCGGGAAAGGGGAGGGGGCTGATCTGACGTCATTTGCAGCTTGGCAAGTTGAGCAGAACGATAGGAAAGAACTTTATAAACAGGCTGGTTTAAGACGAGCTACGCGGCTTAGTGGACAACACCGCCGTAAAGGTGTGACAAAAATACACGAGAGGTTCTGGCGAGGATTCTTTTTTTGTGGAATGAGGGGTAAGACAGTTCAACCTCTGACGTTACGTCGCGTCAGCTTGGCAGTTTAAACACTTGGACTTACGAGAACATCTGGCTTTTGTTGTTCTCGCTGTGCTGCGGTCGATTTGTGGTTTACGAATGTAAAAAGGGTGCAACTTGTATGAGAATTCCTAGCTGCTACAGACGAGGTCCGCCGCGCGTAGAAGCCGCGTTTTTCGCCTGCGTTGTTTCTCAGCATACCTTTCTTTTTCATCCTCTCGTTCACCTCTTTTTCTTTCCCTCGCACACACACACACGCACGAACAAGTACACGCAAACACGAGTTCGCAGGTACATGTGAGGCTAGTTTTGAGTCTGCGAATTTTTGGAACACGTAACACAAATTTTTGGAACACGGCTAGTTTTGGAACACGTACAAGGGGAGGCCGAAGCCTAGATAAACTTACAGCGTAGCGCGCTGTTTGCCCTCATCGTGAATGCTGACAGTGCGATTCTTGCTGCAAGCAGTCGACTCCCGGCGAGACGCTTCAGCTCCGTTTGAAATAACAAACGGAAAAGAAAAAGCCACATTGTTGAAACATGCAACTCATGTACTGTGGCAACTATTGTTTGCATACGTTTTCTGACGTGACTGGCCGTGCTTCGCAGCGAGGAATGTCGTGCTTCGCTATTCGTCTATTCGTGTTCCCTCTGGCCTGACTAACGTCGTTCAAAAACGGGCGCCAATCGTTACACTTCAGCGAAGCTGCTTCTCAGCATCATGCACACATGCTGGTGTTTGTGCGGTTTCAGAGCAAGCTTCGCCTTTACGACTTTTGCCGTCGCTGCTTCCGAAATGCGTTTGGAAAGGCCCTTTGCGTTCACCAAGGCACAGTGGTTTAATATTTTGATACGTTTTTCCTTAGTAAGAAACGACTGGAATATGCTTTCGGGGAAACGGTTGAATAAAACAATGCGTGCTCATTAAACTGCTGGGACGGGCGTATAGTTAGGCGGATTCGGCCCCAGTGAGAAATGAAAAAAAAGGGTTCGCTCAAGCCGGCATATGTTGCCGCAAAATTCACCCCGATCTCTTTTCCTTTTTTACTGCTGCCTTTAAACTTTTCTGCCATATCAGATGAGAAACGGAGACAGCGTTTCGTGGGGTAATTAAATCACGCATTTGGACGACTGAAGGACGCAGTTGCCAAGAAAACGTAGCGGTGATCCGGTGTAAAGATCGCAGTTAACACGGCCGTGCATGATATACAGGCGCACAAGGGGAAGGTACCTAAAACTCTCGCTAACGAGCGCCAGCGTCGAGTTTATGATCCCACCCGCGTAGCTATCTCATTACACGCCGAAGTAACTCATCAGCACTGCGAGCTTGTTTTCGCAGTTTTGTGCGAAGAAGTTTTCCACGAAAACCACGATCAAACCGGTCGCGGTATACATATATCTCCACTGAACGTCCGAGAAGAAACTATGACCATCCGTTATCTTTAATACCTGGAAACATCAAACTTGCGCGCTGCGCCGCTTGGTGTCCCAATCGAACCGCGACGCAAGTAGTTTAAAATATATATATATAAAAAAAGCCACAACGCAGACGAAGAGAAGAATAAGGCAAAAAGTACGTTCCGAGATATAAACAGCAAAAGTGATGAAGAGTGAGAGTTTCCAGCGACGTCCACCGGAGCAGGATTAGCTGGAAACGTTCTTTTCCCACCTTTTTCCCTCGCGCCGAGCGGAGGATAGATGGAGGAGTGGGCGGTGTTGGCGGCGCGACGGGTTTTCGGCATCTTTGGGGAAGGAAGAGAGCCGCTGGGGAAGGAGGAGGGTAAGTCTGGGAAGGGAAACGGGGAGTTGGGGAGCGAGAGTTCGGCCGATGGGGAGCTAGCTCTCCTCCGGGGCAATCGCCAGAAGTGAGGGTTCGGCGGCTGCCGGGGCGTCCCAGTGTTGGCTCCACGGGCGGAGCGTCAAAGTCGCGGCCGCCGAACTCCACTTAAGATGGACTTCTTTGAACCACCCTGAGAACGCCGCCACTGCCGTCGCCGCTTCTCCGAGTCGGACGCTCTTCGGGGAAGTTTTCTGCATGATCCGGTCCTTGTAAATTCTATATTCCGTTCGCTACTCTTATCTATCGCCTTGTCTGCAACTTTCTTTTTTTTTTTCACTTCGCGGATGACTTTCACTTAAATGTTACAACGAGCCGGCAAACTTGCGCAGTCGCTCGCGCATTGAGTGTAAGGGCAGAAAAGATTCACTGTTGGAGTGTACGTGAAACGCAGCCTTTTCTGATTTGCTTAGCATCGGTGTTACGCAACCAGCGCTGGACGATGGAACGTGTGGCGATCTGATCGAGTCGACAGAGGCTACAAAGAGGGACTGATAACCGTAAGTGCATTTTTGCTGTTCACGCTTCTTAGAAACGAGCAATTTGAGTAATTATTTTGTGTTATCTTTATGAATGTCATTCATGGTAAGTCACCCGATGCAGCATATAATTGAGTAGACTGCTATTTCGACGCCGTAAATGCTTTGTAACACCGGCAGTGTAAAAGCGTACACTCTTGATGTCTCATTCAACGCTCAATTTAAATGATGTTATTACGTGACAGACAGAGATGATTCAATAAGGATACTAAAATTGCGTAATCGAATGTTGCGGTTAAAAAAAAAGCGTGTCTTCTGGATGACGCGTCAGGGAAAATTCGAAGCTGTTAAATATTCGCAAGGAACGATCTAGACGGCGAAGCTTGATGGCATCAAATCTGCATAGAAAGGTGTTTGTGCATTAATATTAGCTGACGAACACACAGCACGAGCTTGGCGGCCCTAAGAGCCCTTTGTTGACTAACATATCATTCCGTACCATTCGTTCGTAAAGGTGAACCGACGGTGCACACTTCTTCTCGGAAAGTGTTACTAGCGAGAAGTGCGTTATGATCTCCAGAGGTATTCTAACATCAAATATTGGGGGCGCATTTGCTATGATTTGTTTCAGGAAAAAAGAAATTAGGCACGTCTATACTGAGTGATCAGTTTGTGTTCGAAATTATTCTTTTAATTGTTTTTTGTTGGTTCTGGGATGCAGTAATACGGTGTTGAATAAACTAGAAAAAAAAAACGGCATTTAACCTGCTGTGAGCACTACAAAAGTGAACCCGAGGCTAGAAAAAAAACATAACACATATGATGGTACTTTTGAGGCACTCTGCACCCGAGACGGATAAGTAGCAACATTAGGCTGAAAGAAGGCAAAAACTGGAAAATTCTAGGCTAGTAGAAAAAGTAAAGTAAGGTATCAAAAAAAAAAAAAAAGGAAGGGAGCTTTAAAAGATGCATGCTACGTTGTATTCCGTGAATAGTCCCTCTCGAGCGTGTAATGACCCCAAAGGGGGGGACAGTGCTACAGTTTAAGAGATTTTCATCTTTTTTTCCTGTTTTAATCTACGGGATGGGTTTTAACGCCATGCCTGCTGCATTATTATGATGCAAGGGGCGACGAGATGCGCATTCCGCGTCGCGCAGGTTCTCCCACTTGCCTACCGCTTTGAAGCATCTAATTAACATAGCATTTGCTCGCCAGTAGATTTGCATATTATAAAGCTGCAGTGAAAAGATTAATGATGTCCTCTTGCGTGCACACTCTTTACCCCCCATCGCTTTATTTTACCGTTGTGTTTTTCACCTTCTCAACTTTACGTTCGGCTTTCTTGCACGCTGGAAGGCTGTGCAAAGGTGCACGCTTTACAGGCGCTGAGGGGAGGCCGAGAGGAGGACAAACTGCGAGGACAGAATAAGAAACAGCGCGGTAGGAAACGGACACTGACTCCAATATTTTATCATATCACGAAAACGAGCAGTGCGCAGTAGGCTAATTTTATAGCACAAGCTAAGCTTCGGGATAAATTGGCTGTTTTCTCTCACAAAGATCGGTTCCGATTCCGAAAGTGGAGCTCGCGGGAGTGCAGCATTATTAATCAGCAACGCCTGTGTCCTCTAGTCACATGTGCCGCTTTATTTGAAGCATCGCGGCGTATTATGACGCGGGTGAGAAGGCGACCTTAAGATCTTAAAACATGGGCGACCTTAAAACCTGAACAGGAATTTCAAGAGATAAGGAAGCCAGTATGCCATTCCGCACTGGCTCATTTCCACAGTAATTTTTTTCCCAGGAACTAGCACAATACATTAAAAGACTCAGAAGGGAACCTGTTATTCTGTATTTAATTTTTTGTAGTGTTTTGAGTGGCTTTGTGAGGTCCTTTTATGAGCCAGCGTATTCAAGGATGTGTTCATTTTATTACTACTCGTATGCTTTGCGCACTATAAAACTAAACGCGGCTTATGAGGTATGACCTCAGTGGAGAGCTCTTGGCTAACGTGCTGAAAAATTTCTTGACAAGACCACTTTTTCATTTTTTCAATTTGCAGCTGCGGTCGCCATGGTCGGAAATAAACTCTGAGACTACCTATACCCACCAGCAGAACGTCACAGTTGCTAATAAGCCGTGGCGGCTTTTGGAAACGCAAGAAAAGTGTAGTGGGTGTAAGCAAAGGACTTCGTTTCGGTTCTCAAAAGCTACGAATGACAGAGCTGGGAGCCGCTAACTAGCGTCAAATTACATTTGGTATGTATATTTGTTTTCTGCCCGACGACCTAGACCCGCATCTGGGTTCGCAATAAACCGATAGAAGGTTAGGCAAATCCCAAGAATGGCTTTTGGAAAGTGGGCTCTTAACACGACTTTGAAGGATAGTGCAGGCGCTTATAAATATCTTGCATGCGCTATACAGATCACTCGCAGCCGAAGAAACTCCCTTTGAAGCTTCGTGGCATTCAAATTTTGTCCGAGAACTAATTAGCCTTTAGCTGGCTGTGATAAATTGGCACGAAAAGGAGCCTGTTCGTGTGGGTTTCTTCGAAATCCATGTCATTTCATGAAGAAACTTATGATTGGTCGTACCAGTGAGGAAACGTCCAGTGTTGCGAGCAGATGTTCGGCCTAATTAGCCGTCGATCAGTAATGACTTATCCGGGCGGCTCATTTTGTACAAGGACACCAGTCGTGTAATGTATTTCCATTAGTAGCTGTTGCTAATAATCTTCGCCCCTAATCCACGTCGACAGAGCGCCGCGAAAGTCTCCGGTTAAGTTTGAGCATGCGAACGCAAGTTTCGGCTTTGGAAGTTGTTACATCGACCTGGAAACCAAGTCTGATTAACGAGCGCACTTTACGGCTGGCTACATCCAGTTGACAACTTTTTTGCCCCGAGGAAACAATGCGAGCTGGAAAAGACAGTCGCAAACGTTGTGTGCAGGTTGCTTTGCGTCGACGAATTGAGCTTATTCTCTAAAGCTGGCATACTATTTAACGCTTAATAAAACGGACTCCGCGCTAAACTGGCTCTCCTCAGCGTTTACGACGTGGCTCGGCTTTGAAGGTGGCATTGTGAGAGCATCTGCATATTCGACGACAGGTAATGAAGGGATTATGACGTGAGTGAAGGCGAATACGAGAAGCTTTTGGCCCTTGCCCTGTCTTTTCCGTTTATATCCGCTCTTTCCTTCCGAGAGTGACCTTCCTCGCCTTTTTTTCTTCCTCGCTCACTCAGTGATTAGGCCGAATGCCGTGTGAGCGATTGCGCAGTTTAGCTTCCATGAAAGTGGGTGCTGCCAGCAAGTACGCGACATGTGGATATGTCGCATGACAGCCAGGGCAGTGTTGAGGCTGGGAATTGGGTTAGTAGCTTGTGGAGCCTCCGCATGCGTTTTCATTACCCTACGATGCGAATGGCGAGGGTAGACAACGTGCCATCGGCTGCCGTAACTGAAGGTGCCTTCCCGGATGGATTCGTGTCATAATGAGAGCGTATCATGTTTCAGTTTGCCTTTTAGACTGCGGTGCATTTAATAACGGGATTCCTAGGCTGGGCTGCTTAAATTTCTTCATTTTAAACCTACGAGCGTCTCCGATAAGTGAAAATACACCGCGCGCCACCCGGTGAGTTGCAGAACAATTTCAGAAGCGGGAGCTCTGTAATAAACTTTGAACCTACAGCTTCCCTCTGCCCTCCGGTTTAGAGAGCTCTACCAGCACATGGCCGAGTAGCACACTTTGCAAATGTGTTCGCTGATCCAGACTCCCGCCAAACAAGTGGTGCAATCCGTGATGAGCTCTCCGCATTCACGCAAGAGGTGAACCTCCAGTGGTCATTCACAATGGGGTCTGTGCTCTTTATAATCATATTAAGAATTGACAATATAGTGCGGTCGTACTATGAATTCTAAGAATGCAGTGCCGTTGTTCATCACGAAAAAACGCGCTGGAGCCCGACGATCTTTGCAGAATCGAAGATGGAATTAATTTGAATACGCGGGTGTCGATGAGGCATATTTATTGTACGCAAACTTCATGTTTCCAAGAACAATAATTAACTCTGCTGCAAATTGAGATACCTTGGAACAGTTGAAGCATTGCATTTAAAGCAAAAGGCTGGGACTGCTGACAAGTGGCGTACGCGTGCTTCATGAGAGCGTCCTGATCCATACCGCCCGCGCCACCACCTCGATTCTGGCAAGACTCGAGTAGAAGATTTTGCAGCATGTCCCGTATAACCAGTACCTGGCACCCAGTTCTTTTTAATCGTTTGTTCACCCGAAGAAACTTTGCGCATAGAAATGATTCGCCTGTATACAGTTGACAAGAAATGGCGCGAAGCTTCTATGACTACAGCATCCAAAAGCTGACGCGTTAAAAAAAAAAATGTAAAAGCATTAATTTGAGTTAAAGTTTCGTGGAGTAAAAAATTTCCGCAGCCGTGCTGGCCTTTGTATCTTTACTTTCCGGACACACCTCGTATTTAGGACACTTAGGTCCCCACAGTGGAGCCTTAATTGCAAGCGGTCGACTGAAATGAGTGTTGGAGCCTGTAGAGAACGTTGAAAAAAAAAAAAACTTAAACAGGCTCATAATTAGTTGCGACTTTTCTGCATATGCAAGCGTCTAGGCAAGAAGCGAGCAGTTTTTGGACGTGAAAAAAAAAAGGAACACCAATGAATACTGCTCATATTAATGCAACACAATAATCTTTTAGGAGAGCACTAACCGGGTGCGACCAATGGTTCGAAATTTCACACGTAGTATGAAGGCGGATAACGTTGTTTGCCCAGCAAGTCATGAGTACAACACATTCAAACGCTCCAGGGAAACGCATTTTTTTTTGGGGAAGCAAAGCGTGACATTGTTGTAATCGTAGGGTCGGATTAGTCAAATAAAATTAGCAGCTGGAATATGTACTATCAGCGTCAAATGAAATGCGAACAAAACACCTGAAACGCGAGCACAAAAAATCAAGCATATTAGAGGCTGGAGGTGAAATACAGGCGTGGGCTATTAACATTTCAGAAGAGCGGTCTTTTCGGCTTCGATGGGAAAATCAACTGGTCATGTATTTTGTCTCCCTAGTATAATATCTCCGAGTCGTGCTGTTCGCGTTTCAATTGGCTTGTTCGCGTTTCAATTGACGCTGATAGTACACTTATAAATACGGCCATTGAGACGACAAGTAAGGCGGCTTGTGTGACTTGTCAGTGCAGTGGCGAGTCGAACCTCCTTACGAGGTGATACCTAAGGCTGCGGTCAATCATGAAATGAACTTGCGCAAGAAGACATACGAAGAGCTTTGCGAATCTGACAGTGAAACTTGAGAAAACGTTTTTATTTTCTCGTATGAGCGTTTGTGATGAGCCAGAGTGCTGCTTGTTGACCATCGAGTCTGTTCAACGCTCTCATTACCTACCAATCGCATAGCGTAACCAAGTTATCGATGCTTCTTGGATACAGCTTCTGCTAGGAGGCATTTACATATATTTAGCCCATTCAAAATGTTCGCACTGGGCATGCAGGGCTCCCCCGAATTTCCTACTGTTGAAAGTATTTATTTATCACTTATTTCGTATACTTTCAGTACATTAGAGACGGGAGCGTTTGCAGGCACGCATAAAACACAAAACAGAGCTGACCTACTGATATCACAAGTAACGTAATGTACACAGTAAAATCAACTCAATAAAGAAAGCGTTATTTCTGCTGAGTGGGGTGTCGATCTTGAAAGAGTGATATGTTTGAGATAAAATGTGATGCAAGCAGGGCTAATTTCACTTCGCAAGTGTGGCTGATGAAGATATTTATGAAACAGACCGATACGAAACACTCAGAGGTAGTTGAAGGCTCGACTGCATTTAAGATAAAATTGTGGATTGTTGACAGGGGGCCTCAAAACGCTCTGAGCCGACTCAGGCTATCAGGGGGAGTAGTGGAGGTCTCCAGATTTTTTTTGACCACCTGGGGTTCTTTAACGTGCGCTGACGTAGCACAGCGCACGAGCGTTTTTGTATTTCGCTTGCATCGAAATACGCCTGCCGCAGCCGGAATTCAACCCGCGAACTTGGGATCAGCATCCGAACGCCATAGCCACTGAGCCCCCGCGGCGAGTATTGAAGATACACTGGTTATTTTTCTACAACTGGAAGAAATGACGCGGACTGATTTATTTTGAATGAATTTGGTTTATTGGGGTTTAACGTCCCAAAACGACTCAGGCTATGAGAGACGACGTAGTGAAGGGCTCCAGAAATTTCGACCACCTGGGGTTCTTTAACATGCACTGCCATCGCACTGTACACGGACCTCTAGAATGTCGCCTCCATCTCGAAATTCGGCCGCCGCGGCCGGGATCGAACCCGTGTCTTTCGGGTCAGCAGCCGAGCGCCGTAACCACTGAGCCACCGCGGCGGGGTATTTTGAATGAATGAATTATGTTGTCTTAATGAGGATCTCATACAAATGCGGAGCATTCAAATTATTGGTGTGGTGTACCTTGGTGCTTCGTGCCGATACCTTAACGAATGCAAGGCCACCGAGGTCACATCCTCGGTTTTTTGGTTTTAAGACGCCAGTACCGGTCTTAGCAACTCTGATGGCACGTCGTGAATACCAGGAGCCAGGTGTATGAAGCGACTTTTCTGTTTCGAACTGAACCGCGTGTGTTGTTGCGGTAACAAGAGGCCGCCTTTCAGCGCACGCAGCTCAATAACATCGACGAACCGGGGCGAGTCGAGAGAGAAATCCTCTCTACGCGCTTCGGGCGATCCTCTGATTTTCTTCGTGGCCGCTGCGGTAGCGAACAAGGAAATACTCTCCAGACCCGTAATGGACTGGGATACAACCTGGGACGAGCACTGAGTGGGTTGGGGACAGAGACTTGGATGCCCTGGGAAGAAGTAAAGCCCGGGGCGATTTCCTCAAATAAGAAAGCGCGGGTTGCGCGCAACTGAGAATAGAGGTTGCCTCCGGCGATGCATTAAATGAGATGTCAAGAAGCTTTGGCTTGCTGGGGGCTGCGGGGCCGAAGGAAGGGTTTTGTAAATATTGAACCACTGACAGCTAAATAAGGGCGCCCATCAGCGAAAGCGAACGAAGAGCGCGCATTGGCGGAACCTCGCCGAATACAGTTTAGCCTCGCCACACGAATTCAGCTTGTGGCAGCGTGTGCTAATGTTGGAAGTGTATACATAATTCTTTTCTGTGCAGACGTCTAAGGAGAGATATGCCAAAGCGAATAGAAAAGCTTGCTTTTCTGTGTGGGTTGTGTTTCTGCAGACAAATTTGCATAAAGAGTTGGCTTAAAGCTCAGCGACTATCCTTTCAGTTACACTTTATTCTAGCTCTGCTCGAAAACTGCCAGGCGAGTCCCTCAGCCATCCACGCCGCCTATGTGCCTGTAATTATTGTGGTGAAACGTAACTTATAGAACTGGACGCGTCGATTTTTTTCACGTGACTTATCGTTCATCTGATCTTGCAGCGTCTCTGCCGGTGTCAAACTTTCCCATCAACTTGGGCCTTTCTCCGCGGATGTGCCAGTGGTCGTGTTCAAGATCCAGCTTCGATGCCGCGAACGAATTTGCATCATTTGCTACTCTGCTCGCTTTTGTTCCAAGCAACAGGGCGAAGCACGTTTTTCAGTACGCACCAACTAGCGCCATCTTTTCCCATCCTTAGGCGTTACGACCTCGCTTTACTGTAATGCTAGTAATTCGAAAAGTTCGACGGTGCAAGACCAACCACTGCCAGCACTCGCGAGCTTTCCTGGCGGAACACATGTGCGGTTGATGCATGCATAATTCTCCTCTCGAGTAACGCTAGGCCGCCATCCTGAGATATTACGTTCGGTGATTCTCTCTGATGCGTGCTAGTAGGCTCCGGTGGCGCTATTTTTAAACTTGGTACAATGAGGGGCTAGTAGCTAGACACGCCTCAAAAAATGCTGTTGCGATAATGCGGGTAACGGCAGGTGAGTTGCATACGCGTATGGATTCCGAACGCTCCGGAAAGCATAAAAGTTGTTTCGAACGCAACAAATCCATTAATTTTGTTACGCTTTCGGAACAATCGTCGGTACATCAGTGCAGGGACCAGCAGAAAGGGGGGGGGGGGGATTTAAGGCCTAGACGTAATGTTATGCGAATAAAGGCGAATATGCTTCAAGTGCGTCGGCATGTCGCGGGCCCAAAACTATAATTCCTGTTTTGATAATAGCCGCAAGCTTTTTCGCCAGCTCAAAACTTTAAGCAGCCGCCGCGGTAGCTCAGCGGTTATGGTACTCGGCTGCTGTACCCGAAGGACGCGGGTTCGGTCCCGGCTGCACTTCGATGGAGGCGAAATACTAGGGGTCCGTGTACTATGCGATGTCAGTGCGCGGTGAAGAACCCCAGGTGGTCGGAATTATCCGGAGCCCTCCACTACGGTGACCCTCATTGCTTGAGTCGCTTTGGGACGTTAAAGCCAATTCACCAAACCAACCAACCAAAACTTGAAACACCGTTACTCTTAACTTCAAGAAGCATCGGAAGTCGGGATTTCTTTCGCCGACCCCAGTAGCAAACACCGCCAGAACGGAACAGCCGCCTTGCTTAAAATTTTAACTTCTAACGAATAACAAGAACCTCTTAGCATCTGCAGAAAAATATAGATAGTCAGACCTCGCGCATACGCGTGTCTTCTAAGCAAGCATGCGAAAACATAAATGCGGAGCTGGCGTGAAATAAACCATCAACAAAGATGCGTGGCAGCGTAATGCGCACGCGGCAAGGACGCGTCTTTTTCGATCACCACTAGTGCAGTGGAGGCAAGAGGCCGGCCTAATGTGGGACCGTGTACCAATTCGCACGAATATATCGGCGCACCCGCCCTTCCTATTTGACGCTGTTTTTTCAATTTCGATCGCGATCAATTCACCCTGCCGGTGGGACGAGATTGAAGTCGTCCTAAGCTAAGATAAATACTAAGAAAACTCTAATAAACAAACGTGAACAGAGGTAGATGGATAGAAGTAAGGGGTGCAATCTCTTTCTCCTAGCCAGTCTCTCCCTCCCCTCCTTCTCAACGTGGATTTCTTCATCGTTCGGGTTTTCAGATCCTTTTGCAGCCTAACAGGTTGCCGCTTAAATTCTTGCATAACGTATCATTGCGCAGTTTATTATATTTTTTTTATGCTGGACAAATGAGTCTGAAACAAGCTTAGGTAAACAAATTTTCGAAACTAGACTCGCGTTAAAGAACAGCAGAAGAAAACTAAGCGAGTCATGGCGCGTACAAATGCGGTGGAATGGGCCATTGAAACATTGGTGAAGTTAAAATTGCTTTCTTACAAAGGCATCCGCCATTACATCGACGGTACGCCTTTGATTCGGCTAACTCGCACCCCTAGAGAGGCCACTTGTGATAGAAAATTTGATGATGATGATGATGATGATGATGATGATGTCCTCATTGTTAATATGTCCGGTGAAATGCGTCCTTCTGCTTCAGGGCGCATGGCTAGCGATGCAGCTCGATTAATTAAACTTGGTAATAATGACGAGGCTGGGTAAGTGGTTAATTCGTAGCCGTGCATGCCGGCGGACGCGTTTACACGGCATACGTAAGTAATGTGTGACGAATTCCATGAGCGAAATTGATAGACTTAATGTGTTTTTTAAAAAGAACGCGTTATTTGGGGGCGCATTGGTCGAAGGCTATTCGCCCGTGGCTACTGCACTCCATTCGAAGGACTGTGCGGAGTGAAGGGACCAAGGAAATTTATGAACCGCTACCCCATTTCTCGAGTCAGCTGTGCAGCAGGTTGAAGGCAAGAAGGAACAAAAAAAAAAACAGACCATGGATCAAAAACTGCGACACCGACGACGATATGAATCCGAATCATTTCTTCGCATTGCCTTCAAGGGCATGCTATTAAAGCAAAGATCACGGACGATAAATAGAGCGCTGCGGCAACTCTGGCGTGGCTGATACGTGAGCGCTTTCGGCCAGTAGAGATGAGAGGGTTGATGGATTGGCGCAGGAATCACTGGCGCATCGCAATTTCAAGCTGGAATCCAAGAATGCGGTCTCAATTCTCCCCTTTTTTTGGTCTTCGTTGAAGGGCACATCGTATCCACTTTGCGTCTGGAAAAGATTGTGCAGACAGTCTTCTTGAATGCGGAGCGTCTATCGGGACAACCTTTCACAGTCTGCTGTTTGGTATCTGGCGTCGATAGAACATAACGTTATAATAAGGGAGTAATTACTCGCTGACATCCACCCAAGCGCAACCATACGGCTACAAAGGAAAGCTATACAGCTTTCTCAGAAACTTCGCAGTTAAAAAAAAAAAATTCGTCCTGGTCCGAGATTCGAACCCGGGACCACCGCTTCACCGGAGCAGTCGCTCTACCAACATAACGTTATCTCGCTCTACCACGTCGCTCTACCAACATAACGTTATCGAGACTGGAGTAGAAGAAAAAAGTAACCACAAAAAGAGGAAGGTAGAATAGAGGGTTACCGATGTGGCCGTGGAGCAGTAGCAATATCATCATCATCATCATCATCATCATCATCATAATCAACAGCAACAACAAGGTTAAGGTACCATTGATGGAATACATGGAGTTTCATGGGAGATCCCGTTATCAGGGCTCTGCCCTCACCCTGGCGATTGTACTTGAACCCTGGTGTCACGCAGCCTCGGCGTTAAGTGTAACGAAAGTCCGGTTAAAATGACACAGTGACACGGCTGTTGACGCATGCTGCGGTATCTGTGTGTGCTTTTGTGCGGCGCGAGCGTTTCGTCCGAATGTGTGTTTCACTTCGTCTTCATCGCGCTCATCTGGAGTTATCCTGGCGGGTAGATTACCGGGCTGCAATCTCTAATGATCACAACAGAGTGTCTCCTCCTACGTTAAGAAACTTCGTGATATGTGCTCAGGATGCATCTCTTATACTCCCATCCTGCAGCTTCACTTAAAAGTGGCTTTGATGGAAACGTGGAAGCGTGCGGCTCGCCGAGTTTTTTTTTGTACCGGGTAGGGAATAACAGGCGGCATGTGTCGCTCGTGGTGTCCGACATATTTGAAATTGATTCTGAGACTAGCGACAAGGAAGCTAAAACTATATTGAGTAAGAAACAGACCAATGCAGCGAATCGTGGCCGCTGTGCTAGGAAAAACCGGTGTATACTTGACGACACGGTAGTGATGTGCACATGTGAATAAGAAAAAGGACCGGCTAAGCTACTCTTACGGCTCAGCTTGGCTCCAGTTCAGCGAGAGTATACACCCAACCAGCCAGTCGGCTGCGTGACACCCAAATGGCCCTTTGAGGCGGCACTGCCAAGCGATGTGCTTGGCGTAACTATAGAGGTTGTTGATGTTGCGACTGAAGGAAGGATGAAAAGTGCCCCGGCCTGTCCACTGGCTGGCGCTGAGCGTCAGTCCCTGCCACGTACAGACAGGTGAGAGTTGAAAGAGGTGTGAGAGGAAAGGTCGAAAGAAAAGGCGCGCTTCGCAACAACCGTGTCCGCCGAAGCGACGGCGCTGGCTTTAGCAGCAGATGCCCCAGTGGCGAAGAGCCCTGGTCGCAACTGGAGAGAGCCCCTAGATCCCAGCCCCAGGTCGAGGAGGCTCTACTTTACCCCATGTCACTCAAAAGAACGCGCAAACAAGTCCTTCGTGTAACTCACGTTTAAACATTGAGTCAAATTCAACTAGAACAGCGGCAATACAGGCTCTAGTAAGTTAAGTAAGTTAACTCCACAATTAGTGCAAGTCTTTTACTCACATTTTTATGATTAAACAACGTAAACGCAACACCGGATGATGGCTGGCGCATCGCGCCAGAATAGTCGCCGGGTTACGCTGAAGCTTGGCTCGGGCTCCATAAAACGGCTATCGCCGTAAACGTCATAAAAAATTACGTGTGGACTTCCCTGAAAAAGCTTGGGCACGAAATATAATAACACACACGTCGAGGGCCCACGCAAGAAATCTGGGTATTTAGTTCAGCATCTCTGCGCTAACGCTGTGGCCTTAGAGGCCATAAGAAAAGTGTCATCGCACATCTGTGGCCTCGAAGTGTCTGGGTATGCTTTGATCAGAAAGCGTTTCATGCGTTTTCATATTCTCGATGAAAAATTAAGACAGGTAATACAAACATTTTTCTTCGTTCTCTTTTCGCTGTAGAAAGCAGACTTGCGACTTTGGCCAAGAAGAGTCAATAACAGTATTCTTCTCCAGGTGGCTGTGTCTTTAACGGTATCGTTTGTGAATTTTTTGAGGCACACAAATGAGTTTCAAGCTAAACCATACGTTTGTGGTATATCAAATCTGATGGATGCCTTTCACGCACCTCGTATAGCAGTATTATATAGTACGTCTTAGCATTAGCAAAGTCTTATACTACTCGTAAAAACGTACTTTTCTTGTTTTTTTTTTGCTGCTCAAGAATATTTCGGGAGTGTACACAGCCTTTGTTATAAGTAATGCTCTCTGTTCTGCAGCAAATGTCACATTGCTGTTCTACATAAATATATGCCATGATTCTCATCCCAGATATCGGTTTCTCTGGACGCCATTACCACTACCACCCGCGTCCTCCTTTCTCACCAAACTCTCCCCCCCCCCCCCCCCCCTTTTTTTTTCTCTCAGGTTCACGATTTGTTTTCTTACATCTGTATGTACCTTTCTACAGAAGCATCGGAAAGCGCTATTTATGTTTGCCACGGGCATGTCTCCACTTCTAACTTTAAAGCCCGCGGGCCACATTATTCAACCTGGAAGCAACGTTCATTCGAGCACGAAATCGAGTCCCTAAGTCTGCTATCGACAGCGCACCGCTGTGCGCGACGTTTGTCGATTGAAAACGTTCGAAGGAGGACCAAAAGTGAGATATTGCATTTCGCCTCCGTTTTTTTTTTTTTTTTTTTTTTGCGTACCAGCGCATTTTCTGTATACCGGTATCAACACAACTCGCCTACCCCGCACGCGTTGCCGAACAAATCTCCATCGCGAGGGCGAACCGAATTTCTGTCGCGCTTCCTATATTCCCTTCACTCTCTCATTCCGACTTTGAGAGTGTTAGCTTTGCGTTTACGACCGACGCACTTGGTGGCCGGCTACCGAGGTGAGCTAGAGTTCTATTCAAGGCTGCAGCTATTGAGCTAGTTTTTTTTTTGATCACTTTATATACGTTCTGCTTACTAGTACTTTGCATAAGGTAAAATGACATAGGTATCTATGTAACCAGAGGAATTAACGGTAGTTTAGAGCGTAGAAAAAATCTGCATCGCACTGTGTGTCACGATAGATTTATGCCAGGAAGACTGAAGCGCAGAATTTTATTGTTCGCACATGCCGACGTGTTGAATAGTTTGCGGCGCTTAGGGGAGCTCGCGCGTGGGCTAAGAAATACGAATAACATGTAAGAAACGTAATTCGACACCAGATGGACATAAAAGAGCACTGATCATATTTGCGCAACTCCGCACGGGGACGCAGTATTCCGAACGATAAAGTAAATTCCAACACGTGGGAAACCATCCATTACAATGTTGCGTATCTGATCGTTTCCACCATTCATGCGGCCTAGTGACAGATAGCCGTGTAGGCAATGAATCAAATGAAAACTTTAGGTATGGTGTAGAATATGTGAATTAGTGGTTCACTCTGTAGTACCATACTTGTGTGCAGCTAGCGGAAGGTATTAAAAAGGTTTTAGTTGGTTTTAGAAATGTTTTTATGCCGCTGCGGTGCCCTGGTGGCTGAAGCACCAACCTCGCTCGTGGTACTTGCGGGGTTCGATTCCCAGTGGCGTCACGTACCCAGTGTTTTTCCAGTGGGTAGAAGCTTTCCCCCTGCGGTATTGCTTGGCTTTCTACGGAGAAAATGCTTGGAAAAATAAAAAAAGCAATCTTTGACTTCACCCTGTGCTGACTGAACATGTCAGCCACGAGGCTGGTTGGCCAACATGCCCTTGCGCCAATAAACGTGAAATTATCATCATCGTCAACCTAATCCGCGCTACTGCGTTGCCATAGGAAGCAAACTGCAGCTGCATTTAAGTTTCAGTTTACAATTCGGGACCATGGTATTCCCACGCGTGGTTCAGGGCGTCTGAACGGAGAGAGCCGCAGGGAGTTGACGGCGGACGTCGGTGACAAAAACGCGACAGCAAATGTTGGACAGTCGCTTTGTCTTTCTCGCCTCGCGAGCCCCGCGCTCCCGAGTGTCCAGCAGAATGACCAAGATGAGCGCACCGTGTAAGTATGTGGCATTTAAATCTCCTCAAAATCTCTAAAAATTCGTTATTCGTTTTCCAAAATTCCTCGGCTCTTATTTATGAGGCATTTGAGATAAGTCTGGATGAATTTTTCTCCTGTTTGGCTCTGCACCAATCCCTGGCCAATCCCTTATCGTGGGTAAGTGCCATCGCTTCAGAGGCAACAACAACAACAATATTTAAATTAGCACAGTTCATTTGCAGCTGGTGCTCCGAGTTAAAACTTGGATGCTCAAAAACCGGCGGCATGTGGCAGCGGATACCCGAACTGACGGCTTACCAAAAACTGCTGCGCTAGACAAGGATTGCCATGAAAGTAGGCGAACACGCGAGAGGAATCCTGCATCCAAAAGCGACGCTTCCTCGAACTTCGGCCTCTACCGGTAGGACATGTGCGGGCCCAACTCCTCTCGGGTCACGAAAAAATGCGGTCGGTGAAAGCAAACAAGCGAAGCGAAGGGGGTGACGACTCTTCGGAAAGGACTGCGGATCGAACGCTGGCTGCTACGCCCCGCTAGCGGCAGAGCGCTCCGGCGAACGAAGCTTCGCTTTGCTTTCGCTCAAGTGGAGATGAGAAGAGAAGTGGAAGCAGCCTACTCCCTGCTCTGCAACAAAGGCGTCCCATTAGACTGGCAAACACCGGGGAGCCTGGAGCGCTGCCTGCAAGCGTCCAGCCAGGTACGCTTGCAGGCGCTCTGGAGGCAACGCCTTCCTTCCTTCGCCGTCGCTGGGACAATAGGGGCTACAAAGAGCCCGGGGTCACTTTCATTCCACCGCAATCCATCTGCAGGCGCGCAGAGAAGCCGGACAGCTGTAGCCTCCTTGTTGATTGCACCGGACCACTTGTCTCTCGCATGACAGGACGCTTCTTCTGGGAGAAGCAGAGTAAGAGGAGTCCGACGTCGTCCCATGTGCCATATGTTTAGCTTGCACCACGCAGCGTCCTCCCAATCAGATATGCGAGACTTTTACTTAAAAGTAAGTCGTGGTTGGCCCGTGCTCGTCGCAAATTGTTCTCGCGTGCGTATGCTGCTCCGCGTGTCAGGCTCCGATTAGATGGAACCGTTCGCAAGGCTTCAGAATTTCTGTGAGATGCCACAAAACGCAGAAATGAAAACCACGAGAAGAACGATATAAAGGGTATACAAATGAGATTCCATAGCGTAAAGGCAGCGAAGATGGACGACACAAGCACTAACTTCCACTAAACGCTTTATTTGGCGCTTACAGGGCTAATATACGTAAAAGCCAAGTGCTAGAGGGGAAACACACGAAAGGTTATCAGGATGACAGTGTGAAATTTGACAACAGACGTCTAAGGATTAAAAACAAAACTAAACCAATTGGAACCCAAGCAAAGCTAACCTTTATAAACCCTGCGAGCGTCAAATATAGCGTTTAGTGCAAGTTAGCGCTTGTGTCTTGTCCCTCCGTTGTTTTTGCGCTATGGAACCTCATCTGAATTATCCTCGAGCCCGCAACATCGCCCTTCTAGGGAGTATACACGTATGAAAATTTTTAGAATAAATTTATTGAACCAAAATGCTGAATGGACCATGGCCCTTGCATATCTTACCTTTGTGTTGGGGTGACGGAGCCTAATTCAGCTCTGTAGCTGCGCCTTGCGGCGGAGTCTAGAACAGTGTCCAGCGTGATCTTGCTTTCCGGTGGTCTTCCCGTCGGATGCGTCCGTTCACAGAAAGAACGTCATCGCTTTTCCTTCGAAGTGTCACGGACGACTGACAGCACTGAAGCACGGGCATTCCCCCGGCAGGTGTGCCAGAAGTAGTCATTTCTGCCAGCGGCGCATGCCTTCTGTGGATCAACGCACATTCGTGTGCGGCGTGGAGCTGTGCTGGGACGTGCTCTGTGGTTCTCATGCGCAGCTTGTTGAACGGTGAAAATTTTCGTGTTCCTTTCGCTGATTGTGCACTAACGAAAGAGCGCTGCTTTTGCAGGATTGATTGCCGTACACGTCCGAATCAGTTGTAGGTGAATTGTTTAGCTAAGTGACGGTGTCCATGGGGCAAAGGGCCGTCTTTCACAGGGAACATGGTACTGAGCAGGGTTTTCGTGCTGTCCTGAGTTGCAGTGGATTTTCTCCTCTGTATTTGCGTCTCGTTGCTAAGCACACCTACTACGTAGGCTCCTTGGAGCGAAAACAACGATGTGAAGTTATTGAATGCAGTCGCAGACTGAAACAGCTCCTAATTGCGCTCGCATCCGTATACATCGGCGACGAAAACGCGAGAGTGTGCTTTTGGTGCATTGTATGCTGTGTAAGCTTCGAGAAGTCTTCAAAAGCATGCGATGAGCAATCGCAATCTAAGGTCTTTCAGTCGACACCACACAGGAGGGAATAACTGCGCGTGCGTTTGTCATCAAATGGCACGTCGTACTCTCGGATTATCACCTGTTTGTCTACCGCGCAGTATGACTGCAGATAATCGACCCTGCATGGTAACTGACTTTGCAGTGGCCGTGTCGATTTCTACGTACGTGAACTGTTTCTTGTAGGCTGTAAGTGGAAAAGAATTGGTGCACGCACCGCTAAGCTGTAGTCTGTCGCTCGCCGGCTATTGCTGCCGGCAAAGAATTCCGCATAATCTCGACAAAAGCGCAACTAGTCGAACGTCCATCTAGAGCAAGTGGATGTACAGGGTTGGTCAAAAGTTCCCAGGCCACAGGGTCTGCTTTTGAGTGACATATCCTGCTGCTTATGATTGCAACAAAGATATCAAGGTCTCAGAGGTGAGAATGGTACTTCTCCTATCCTCTATAGCGATTTTTGGCTTTAGGCGTGTCGTAACTGCCTGACTATATCGCTCTAAAGCAGACCCTGTGGCCTTGGAACTTCTAACTTACTCTTTACACACTGCAGAAACTTAACTGCGCGTGACATCTGTATGTTACAGCTTTACGTATCGAGCTAGCGCTCGACTGAAAGGCGCTACAATCTGGCCTTGCGCGTCGGCGCCTTACGTACCGCGTGTGCTTGCGCGATGATCTTTTTCTCTTTAACGAGTCCAACGCGAGGCTTCGTATGCGTACAGCACGTCCCAGATATTTTAAGCGTTTGTGACAGAAGGCCCGAGCATCTAGCTTTACGGCACTCAGCGACGGCAGAATCAGCACTCGCCTCGGACGCCATGACAACTGTGTGGCCACATATGCCCGCACAGACGCCTCGAGCAATGTGCTCGTGAGGGCTTTTCAGTAAACAACACGTTTCAATCAATCAAGCATTTGTCAAAGCATACCGACCCTTCCACTGTGCATAAAGCAAGGAAGGTCCCGCTCTCGTATCACGCTGAACTAACACCTCTCGAAACACGTTCAGCACATGCATGTATGCGCGCGTCTGAGCGCGTACTCGAAGCTGAAAACTGCCGCCGCTCTTGTGAAAGACCTCGAACACCATCGCAATATCAGATGGAAGCTCGAAATTAACAGCCGAAATATTTTGGGAATCTGAACTCGTCATCATCATCATCAGCATGACTACGCCCACTGCAGGGCAAAGGCCTCTCTCCCATGTCTCTCCAATTAACCCTGCCCTTGGCCAGTTGTGGCCATCTTATCCTCGCAAACTTCTTAATCTCATCCGCCCACCTAACTTTCTGCCACCCCCTGCTACGCTTGCCTTCTCTTGGAATCCACTCCTCTACCCTTAAGGACCAGCGGTTATCTTGCCTTTGCATTACATGCCCTGCCCAAGCCCATTTCTTCCTTTTGCTTTCGACTAGATGTCATTAACTCGCGTCTGTTCACCCACCCACCCTGCCCGCCTCCGGTCCCTTGACTTACTAAGCACGTAATTGGGATGACATTACTTTGGTTTTCTGCATGTTAATTTTAAGAGGGTCTCTTAACGTTACACCTATAAATTTTTTTTCCATAGCTAGCTGCGTTGTCTTTAACTTAAGCTGGACCCTTTTCGTTAGCCTTCACGTTTCTGCCCCATAGACGAGTACCGGCAAGATACAGCAAAGCAATGTCATCAGCGAATTACAAATTACTTATTTTCTTCATTAACTCATATCCCTAACTGTTCTCAATGCAGGCCTGGAACACCTCCTGTAAAGAGGCAGTGAATTGCGTTGGCGAGGTCTTGTCTCCCTGACTGACACACTTCCTTATTGAATTTTTATTACCAACTTTATGGAGGACTATGGTAGCTTTGCAGTCATTACAAATATCTTCCACTATTTTCGCATAAGACTGTTCTACGCCCTGTTCTGCAAAGTGTAGAATGAAAAGTAATGGCCCCATATAGGTAAAAGATTTACATCGCAACACGGTTGAACAATCTCATGCGTTTCAAGCAGGGTTACGCTTCACATGCATTGTCCAGTTGATGGGTAACAGGGCCGATAACAGTCTGCTTCATCTCAAGGTTGCGTAGGTCACGTAGGTCAGGCTAGAAACAACTCAGCCATACAGTAGGGCGGAGAGACGTGGGAAGGGCTTACTCAGCTGCAACGCGAACAGCGTTCTTTTTCATGCATTGAAAATAAGCTGCTGGTTGGGCATAGTTTTCAACTCAGAACAGTGACAGGCTCCCTAGCCTCTCGTATACCTCATGACGGAAACAACACAAGAAAATAAGGCTGGGGATGGAAGCAGGGAGATGATGGTCTTACTCCGCGGTATAGTGAACACGATTACCGCGCGCCCCTAATTGGCAGCTGGGCCTATATCGTGTCAGAGTCCGCAGTAATGATGTTAGGTCCACGCGTAAGGAACAGAAGAAGAATCCGAGGTAGATCGCTGCGGTGTTTTCTATTTCGGGCACATGGCGGACTAAGGAAGCATACGTTGCGTGAAGAATTGGCAGCGGTAGAGCTCGTGTAGGGAGACTGAACGCTTGTGATGGGCGGCACACATATCTCAGGAGGGGTGGCCTTTTGTCAGGGTACGCATGAAAGAGGAGGAAAAAATTTGAATCGCATAAATGATTAGTTAATGACCTTCTTTTACATCTTCATGGCCGCCTTGCATACTCAATGGAGATGTGCTAATCCAGCGCCAATGTGGTCTGTCTTTAAATGGCGCAGCGGAAAGCAAGCTTTATTTATTCCTCAAGATATGTTGGGATGAAGAGGAATGGCCTGCGAGAGAACTTAGCAAGAAACAGTGATCGAAAGCTGGAAACCTAGTATTCTGGCAAACATATACATAGGCTCTACTGCCATTTTTCTTTTAATAGGAGAGCAGTACATTAATTTTACAGTCTTTATAAACTTTAATCAAGGATATAGGAAAAAAAAACATGACAATTGCCAAAGACAAACTAATTGCTCAAACAAAACATCATATCTGAGTTTACAATGACGTTCACAGATTAAAGGGCGGCAGAAAATATCCCATTGCAATTTAAAGCAAAAAACTGGTGGCAGTCAGGATAAAGCAGAATTTGCATAAAGTTAATTAATGCTCATGGCTTTATGTGAGGCACCGAATGGATTACTTGCTTAACAGAATGAGCCGGCGCACTTTGTTGCCTGGTTTAGAGTATTTTATTAATTACTTAATGAAAGGAACAACAAACGAGAAAAGAAGTCATTAAAAGGTGGCTTTGTGGACTAGAGGAGGGATGTACTGAAGGTAAGTCCGACTCACGAGTAAATTTTTCAAAGATACAATGAATGCGCTTTTGACTAATTGGACCGGTTAAAGTCACCCATAGATTTACACTAAAAGCACGAGCTGGACTTCAAAGTGCGTTTTTCAGGAAGCACCGACTTCACCAAATAAGCTCCGGTGGTTCAGTGTCAGTGTGCCAAATCCGTAAGGTCAGAAATTTACGTCCTGTATATATCGCTGCATTAAGTTGGCGCAAACACACTGGCTGCTGGTCGCTGCAAGCTCTTCATGCCATGCGTAATTGTTGGTCGTGATTGCCGTCCCAGCTTGCCTTCCCGGTTAGCTCATTTGGTTGAGTGAGTGCTCCGGTGATGCGGTGGTCCCTGGCTCGAACCCCGGACCAGGACGAATTTTTCTTTAACTACGAAGTTTCTGAAGAAGCTGTATGGCTTTCCTCTGAAACCGTATGGCTGCGCTTGGGTGGGTGCCAGTGAGTAAATACTCCCCTATTACAAACCTACCCTACCTTGGGGGATTCCCCTAATCATTTGACCAACGCTGTTGCCACTTCGAGTTATTGATCACTTCGCTCCCGCCCTACCATAAGCTTGCCGTCCAGGTTAACTCAGTTTATAGAGCACCTGCTCAGGTGAAGCGGTCGTCCCGGGTTCGAACCCCGGACCAAGACGAATTTGTCTTTAACTACGAAGTTTCTGAAGAAGCTGCATGGCTTTCCTTTGTAGCCATATGGCTGCGCTTGGGTGGATGTCAATGAATAATTACTCCCTTATTATGCGTAACTGTTATTCACATTCAAGCCCTGGAAGGAATAAAAGTGGTCATATTTCGCTCAACTATTGTCAATTTAAACCGAAGCAAATGTGCACGAGGTTTATTCATCCTATTTTTAGTGGAACGTTACGCATATCTTTAATTTTCTTATGGAGATATAATCTCACAGCTCTGCATCATATCAGTGCATGCATCGAAGACCAGACGTAAGTGCATAGGATGTATGTGCTCACGAAAACCTGATATTGAGCGGACGCTTTAGCCATTCGTCTCCTCACGCATTTTCTCTGGAAGCTGTGTCAACACTGTAATACGTTTCACTCACTGGCTTGCAAGCTATCGAAGTGATTGAAACCTCATTGTACTGAAGCTGTCTTTAACGGAATGACGATTATAATGGAAATTATAATGGAAGGATAGTTGGAACGGAGCCATTCAACGTTCCAGAAACTTCATTATTAAGTAGGTTTAAGTTCTGTCGGTTACAGGCTAAGTTAAATATTTTGCTAAACTCATACTTACGGATGATTCACACAGTTGAGCGAAATGACATGGAATTACTTCACGCATGATTTATGCGCCTCGCAGATATTCTAGGGAGTATAAAGTCGTCTGTAAAATTTAAAAGAAAACATAAGCAAAGCAGAGACAGAAACGACCAAAGGGGCCATGACCTTTTCCGTATGGAGCATTTAAACAGCGCTAAAGGGTCTCTGGCGTAGTGAACCGCCAATCAAAAACATCTGAATACCTCTGCGACGTGAATCAGAGCCGTTGAACCGTGAGACCCGCATCCCGATCGTGAGAGCAGTCCTCGCACCGTCCTAGCAGCGCTGAATATTCCTCTTCGCAATGCCACTTTCACAGAGTCACTCACCGAGTTTAAAAAGCGTGGGCATTTGCTACCAAAATCCGTGTATTGCTCCGCCGCGTGCGTCAAGGCTTGCCAGAGCTCGCACGTAATAACTTTCCCCGCGTCTCACTGTTGCGCAGACTTCAATAAAGTGAGCGCCGCGAGCGGCATTTTAATCCGCGCAGCCAGGTGCGGTAGGGGTGGTAGAGGGCACGTGGGCGACAGACACTTCACTGAATTACCCTCGTCGGTCGGGATTAGCGGGATGTTCGCTGGCCCATCAGATTGGCCTAGGAACGGATCCTACGCTGCGGGCGCTGCCGTTCGGGAAAAAATAAACGCCGCAGCAGAGAAAGCCGTTCAATCGACAGCACTCGCAGCTGGTTGTTGCGAGATAACAAAAGAGGCGCGAACTTCACTGTTCCGAGGCGACGATAACAAGGTGGGAAGGCCGTGAGTTATTGGCTGCGATAAGATAGGATATGGCTGACAGGTTTAGTCTTTTTCTTTCCATGGGGAGGCGTGGCTCGTGCCCGGTAAGTGGGAGTGGGAGGGGTGTGGTGTGCGGGGCATTGTTTTGATAAACCAAGCTCGTGGTCACATTTATTAGCCCCAACGTATTGCACGTTGGTTACTGTATTGAAACGTGCGGCACCGTTAACGTAACACACGCATCACATGGCTAAATCTCACGGTTCCTTTGACGTGTTATTCACATTTATTTGCATTTTCTTGTTTTCCATCTTTCACAAGCTCTTCTACACTATATGTTATTATTTCCGTAGGGTCAGCGTCCAATCGTTTATAAAACGTGGTGTCATCAAGCTGTCTTTCTGCCTCAGCAATATAATTGGTCTTGTCCATGATTACCACTGCGCCACCTTTGTCTGCGGGCTTGATAACTATTTCAATGCGGTTCTGCAGTGACTCAAATGCTTTCGTTTTATCTATGGACAAGTTATGCCTGAAAGACAAACGTTTTTCATATATTTTTAGAATATCCTGTTGCGCAGTGGATATGTATAGATCGAGGTATTTGTCCCGTTTACAGAGAGGGGTACATTGATGACGTAATGGCATATGAGTAGACGCGGGCCGTCCATGAAAAAAAAAAACTCGCGTAGCCTCATCGTGCGCGCAAAGTTTTCTAAATATTTTACTAGCTGGAATTCGCTATAACCACCCGTTGCTGGACAGAAGCTCAAGCCGCGCGAGATGACAGCAGGTTCTGCTTCAGATAAAACGCATTTTTGATAAGTTGACGATGTCTGTTTCGAACGGTGCATTGACACTTACATCACGCTGTGGAGGTAACGAGGAGATGTCATCACGTAGTAGTTTCTTACATTTTATAGATTCAACCTCTTTACTTTTCTGCGAATCATATTCGTCTAGCAAAATATGCTGTACAGGTGTTAGGGTGAATGTGCCGCGCAGTTGCTGTTCTCTGTTATCCGACGACCGGTAATGATAAATAACAATGCGGAGAATTAAGGATGCTTTTTCTACAGTCTCATTCCACCTCTTTGTGTTTCGGGTAGACATTTCAGAGGTAGCTGTTTTCAAAGTGAGCTTAAAGCCGTTGGGAACAGATGAAGCAGCGACGTAAGTGCGTAGAGTGGACGCGTGAAGTTTATATCAGACGCGTTTGTCAATCAACTTTATCAGCCTAAAAAATCCACCTGATGCCTCCGTACCGTTCGAAGCGGTGCCTAGTCAGCCCTGCAGAGCCGTCGCTGCGTTCGCCGGCTTGCTTCTCAGAGGATAGCTGTGCTGTGGCGTAGTGCTGCCTGATATTTTGGGGGGTCGTTTCTTGCTTCTGCCCGTTACCGCAGGGGGCAGATTATTTGTTGAGGGCTCTGTTGAGGGCAGACTTGTGGTCCCTTGGTGGGCGATGGGTCGGCCACTAGAGAGCTCTGGTTCGGTGGGTCTCGTGGGCAAGTGGTCACTCCAGGATGTACACGATATGTCTGGTCGATTACGGAAATACAACTGCGACGGAGACACATCTGCGATTATAACGTTTCGATGGGGGCCAGTATAAAAGAAGACGCTTTACAAAAAAAAAAAAAGCAACCACCCGCTTGCCGCGTGATGAATCACAGTCGAGAAAGGTGTCCGGCGGTCGTACTTGGGGCGTAGAACAAAACGCTGGAACACGCACATGCACAGCAAAACACGACCGGGAGTCCTCTGCTGCGCACATCCGCCCCGCCATAGACTGAGTGAATCCTTGAGGCCCAAGAGTGAACATGCGATACAACGTTTGCTAGAACTGCATAAACAGCAGACTATTATGCAGTTAATAGAAATGCACGGTGTTGCGTGAAAATATTTTTGAAATAATATCTACTGTGGAGCTGCAACGTATCTAACTGTCCGCTCTATTCGTAGCACTGAATGCACTGGTTGACAGGATGTAACGTTGTGAGCTTATTATTGATGACCTTCTAATGCGCGCTTTTTTTTTTTTTCTCGGGTAGCGTGGGATTCAGAATGCAACTTCGTCGATAGCATTTTAGCCGTTATCTTGTAGTCTCGCGAACGAAGTTTTCTCATTTGTGTCTATTTACGAACCCTTCTTGTGCAGTATTATCGATAGCAAATGCAAAGTGAGCTTGCAATTCACAAGTATCGCGTAGCACTATGATACGCAAGCCTGAGATGCGGTGCACTTCCCAATGTCCTCAACTTCCCCAATGTTTCCTTATTCCTATTTCACGTGAAAATGTGTTCGCGTAAAGGTGACGGTTAAAGGTACAGCGCTAAAAATAGCACAACTTACGTTACAAATCTGGGAAAAGGTCGCTGAAAAAGCTAAGCAAGACTGCGTGAGCACAGTGGGCAGCCGATTCTGCGGCTGGGGTACTGGAATATGTCTGGAGACATACAGCTGCTCAGTATGATGCTGTGGAGTCTGCGCAGGTAATGCAGCAGGTGAAAACACGGGAACTGTTAATTTTAGCAACTGTATGATGGCGTGCTGTTCCCTCGCACGGGCGCTAAAAAGACGTGTGCTGCGTGTCAGCCAAGCAGCATTGATACGACACTCCAAAGAAAGTGGGCAGAAGACCGTGGCGAGAACGGCGAGGAAAAAAAAATGTAAAAGAAAAGAACCAGATGAAACGAAAATCAAGTTCATCGACTTGTAGCGTGTTCAAGCGCGATGGGATGCAAGGTTACCGACTCTGACCATATGACCCAGATCCTCAACTTCGTACGTTCTGTCGGTCCGAGTAAACGGACGGAGCTGCTCCGTATCGGCTCCGCGACAGCACGTTGCATGACCGGGAGCGCTTTGTCATCGAGAACCGGTTGGTCGGCAGACAAACGAGAAGAAAGTTGCCCACCCTTCATCGCGGGGACAAGGCAGGAACAGGCACGCGATTTTTCGGAGGAGTGCATGCGGTAAAGGCCGGGTCGACGGTGCCCCTAAAATGCCACGCTGAGGCGACGCACGCTTCGCGGCATCGCGCATAAAAACCGCGCCCTGTGGCGTGCAATGCGCGCGCCCTGCTCTGACCCGCACGAGGGCGTTGAAGCAATTAATAGAAGATCCCCGCGCGTCACCTCAAAAGCGCGCGAGCAATCGATCGACGCACCGCAATGTGAGCTCGAAAAGAAAGCCAAGGCGTGCAAATAAAGTGGAAACTCGTGTTTCGCACCCTCCTCATCGATCTCTCGCATTCGACAATCTGAAGTGGCTGCTGGGTGGCACCGCTTTACTTTTCACGCTTGCTTTTTTTTCTTCTAAATTCCCAAGCAGCGACTGCGCTGAAAGGCTATTTTGCTTGCTGCAATATAGGCGGCCAGCTCTGGCTAGTGTAAGAAAAGGAGGCTATAAACCAGGCGTTAAGCCACATGTGCTTTGGAAGAGAAACATGAAAGGAGTCTCTGCATTGAGCACTGTTTGCTTTTTCTTGTAGGAAGTGCTGTGTTTGAGCGAAGACGATATATTGTACTCTCCTGAAATCTATGAGCTCTGCGTACGTCCTTGAATGGCCTAACAAGAATGAATTGTTGAACTTGCGATAATTTAAAATTTCCGCCTGTCTGCAGCCTAATGCGATCTAGAAGCCGTGACTTGAATGAATGACATGACAGATCAGTTGTTTCGATCTGAAAAGCCACAGCTGTCACTCTAGCGTGATGATCCAGCTGTTCCGGAAAGGTTCACGCGGGAAATAGCAACAAACAATTTTTCCTTCAACTGTTCACTGAAATGTTATAAAGGAGAACTTTTCTAGAAATGAAGAATTAGCAACGAGGGTCTAGAAACGAGAAATACTTGAAGTGATCTCTGGTTATCACATTCTATATTAGAGTAAAAACTGCTTACCTTCAGTATGGCAAATCTGCACACGAAAAAGGAAGACGGTCTTCTATTTAGTTTTTATTTTATTCTCACACTGCAGGCCCAGTTAAGGGCCCTGGCAGGAGGGGCACAATTTTTAACTGTACACGACAAAAAAGGAGAGAAAGATAAAGAGAAACCCATTATTGAAAAGCAGTAATTTTAGCCGGCACGTAAAATTGGCCTGCATGCTAGCTTGCGGGGTGAAGGGAATTGAGGATAGCAAGGCGAAATGAGTAAAGAAGTAAAAGCAAATAAAATAAAAATTGTAATGAAAGCGTAAAAATAAATTGGCGTTAAATTTGTACGAGGTAGTCATGGACAAAACTGTGTGGGATGTGGATTCGCGGAAAAAAATTATTTGTGCGTTGCATCGCTTTCCAGTCAGAGGGTACTTTTCTAGCAGACGCAGCACGCATGTGTCCTCGCGTTTCTATGCATTTCAATCACCTTTATTCCTAACCACGCCGCAATAAATTTTTTCCGCGAATCTGCATCCCAAAAACTTTTGCCCTCATCAACGAGTAATGCTACCAGATTTTAAGCGGTGAAACGCAATGTTCCATAAAGGGGATGATAAAGTTCACTGCATGTAGAGTGTGTGATGGTGAGATTTACGGAGATATCAGAGTTTGTAGAGTATACCTACGTAATCAAAGTGGTAAATAGGAAGTTGATCGCAGGTTTACGCAGGCTAAGGGACCTAACGCATAGTCCACTGTTAGACGCACTTGGGTGAGTGGCTCCATACATACGCAGGCTCGACGGCATATGCTTGTCAGTCAAACTATGTTGCACCGTTTCTACTGAGCGTCAATTGTCTCGATGTGGCCTGGTTCACTAGTACTGAACGGCACCGCAAGCTGTTTGTAAGTGCGGCATTCAGACTGAGACGATGACGAACAGTTTCCAGATGGCGTGGAAGATTGGGTGGTATTCTAGATTTGAGATGTGGGTCGATTGAGCGGAGAAATGAGTAATAGTGTGACGGCATGCTCCAGAGCCGACTCTTTTCTTCACAGACATATCTTATGGCCAAATGGGACACTTGTCATTTTGTAAAAAAATCCTATTGCACTTCTGATGCTATATACCTTTTCGGGCCGCTTGGTCTGCTTTTTCGTTGGCTAGAATGTTATAATGGGGCCTGCAGCAGTAGTCAAGTGATGTAGGTACGCAATGTCGGGAGAAACTGGCTGGTGATTGGTTTTCTTCAACAGGTTGGACAGAGTATTGTAGCGCTGGTTTGGAGTCGGTGAAAATCACCCATTGACAGGAGACGGGTTCTTCAACACCGTGAAGCTCGGCTGTCGTGGATGATATCTTCCGCTGCAGGCGATAAGAATGCGTTTGTTCTGATGAGGGCACGTAAAGGCCACAGGAGGAAGTCTGCTGAGTAGTTGAGCCATCGATGAAGATGTGAGCATCCTGCAAATATTTCTCGGTTGAGTAGGTTAGAGCTGTTTGTAGTCGCACAACCTGTGGTATGCGACTAATCGCATTCGGATCTGGTAAGAACTGTTTGATTTTTAGAGGCGACAGTGTCCTGTGAGGAAATTCCGGAGTCAGAAATTTCCGTGGCTGAGTAATAGTAGGCAAGTATAGGAGTTGCACAGCTTGGCTGAAACCAGAGTTACTGCGGGTTGTGTGGACACGGTGTAGGAAGTGCTTCTTCTCAAGCAGTACATGCCGGAGATGGATACGCATAGTTTGCTGGGAGGCGATGACATCCAGCGGGAGACATTGCTTCTGCTACTGTTCCCGAGGCAGAGGATCCCTTGGGAAGACGGATCCGAAGGCACTTACTTGTTCCGCACGGCTTCCAGGGTATTCTCACTTTCTGTATATAATCTGATGATTATGATTAATTTTTATGGCGCAAGGGCATCTGTGGCCAAAGAGTGCCATGGCACAGGGTTCTTTCTTCTGCTCAAGGTAGGGTCAAAGACCCATTCCCCAAGCATTTCACCCTAAAGAAGCCGAGCATCAGGCAGGAGAAAGCTTGTACCCATTGTATCACCGGTGGGTATCGGCGGCACTGGGGATCGAACCCCTCACCTCCCGCATGCCACGTGGGTGTTCAAACGACTAGGCCACCGCTGCGGTCCTGTAGATTATCTGGAACCGGTAAACAATGTAGAAATGTTCCCTCAAATTGCTACCCCAACGTCTTCTCGCGATGAACCTGACAATTTTTGATGCTTTGGCAATCCTCTTACGGATTTTTCTTTATCTGAGGTCTCCAAGAGAGATTTCTGTCTAACACAATCCCAAGGTATTTGTGGGTCCGTACGTAATATAGAACCCGACCACCTAGGAGGAGCGGATATCTGATCATTGTTTTCATGCGAAAACCATGGTCACGTTACTTAGGTCAGCCATCTGCTACGTAGGCTGCTCATCTGGCGATTTTTCGTATATATTTATTTCGCTACGGTCAAAGACGCCGACGTCGACAACGGACACCGACGACAACGCCGACCTTTCTGCGACGTGGGCTCCTTGACGCTATTGCGTTAATAAGCGTTACCTATAAAACACCTGCGCACAAACCTTAGAAAAGTGGTATAGGGCCTGAATATACAGGGCCTGTTCTGAAAGTAGTTGGACTAACTTTTTTGAATAAAATTTATTCATGACAGTAGTAAAAACGATTAAAATTTTTCAAAGTAGCACCCTTCCGCACCTACACGCTGCTGCTAATTAGTTTTCCAGTTTTCGTACGCCTCCAGGAACGCCTGGACCGGAATGCTGTTTAGCTCCCTCGTCACGGCCTGTTGAGCCGCCTATACCAATCCGTGATGTTTCCCCTTAAGCGTCGATTTTATTTTCGGGAATAGAAAAAAGTTTGGCGGGGCCAAGTCGGGGCTGTAGGGGGGCCGTGGCAGCGTTGCCGCCTTGTGCTGGGCAAAAAATCAGGGCCTTCATTCACATGATTAAGATCCTGGCAGATCGCTTTCCGGTTGGCCTTTTTCTCTGACAACACTCCCGGCACCAACTTCGCGCACACTTTCCTCATTGCTAAGTTTTCTGTCATGAGCTCAAAAACTTTGGTTTGAGGAATACTCAAGTCATCAGCAATCATTCTGATACTCATCCTACAATCACTGTTCAGTGAATGTTTCACTCGCTACACATTTTCGTTGGTCTTGCTGGTCGAAGGGAGTCTGGAGCGGTCGTCGTCTTCCACTCTTTCCTTACCTTCTCAGAGCAGCTTGCGCCGCTCAAAAAATACCTGGTCTACCCATGGCAGCGTCACCGTAAGCCTCCTTAATCATGTCGTGAGTCTCTTTGCCCGTTTTACCAAGATTTACACAAAATTTGATCGCGTATTGCTGATCCGGTAAACGCTCCATGATCTTGCGTGACGAGACGTTTCGATAGGGGTTCACAGTACAAGCGACCTGCTCTCTTGAACGGCCTAGAGCCGACTGCCGATTTTCCCCAGCATTCCCAATATCCCCCTTCAGCGATCCTGCAAGCGCAGACCGCCTCTTGTCCGCCCGTTCGCCCCCCAAAAAACCAGTCCTACTACTTTCAGAACAGACCCTGTAGGCCTCCTAGGCACATTAACTAGTACTGAAGTCGAAGGTTCTCTTTTTCTTGATGTTGGCAATAAGTATACTTATAAAATTCTCTCTTCCTTCGTTCTTGGCGCAGTTTACAGTAGTTTGTTTCCCAAAGTCTACAGCGCATGATCTCATTGAACTATATAAGCAATAAAGAAGACTCTTCAAACGACCGGACACACACACATCGAGAGCTTGTAAAATTTGTGAGCCATGAAGCACGCCTTACTTTTCAAAGCCTTGGAGAGATGGGGAGGGAGGTGCTTCGTAAACATTCCAGAGATACGCCGAGTTGTGGATGCCATGCTAGCCGAACTGTAGGGCCCCGAAACAAACACTGCAGAACTTCTGAAAAAAAAAAAAAGGTGCACCAGTATACATACCCACGCTTCGTATTATCTGGTTTTCTTTTGCACCCGCCAAAAGTTTGTTGATTCCTCTTGAGTGGAGTCCGTGAAAGAGAGGATGCACTTCAATATATTGACGAGGTACGGAAGATAACTGCAAACAACCGAACGCGTCTCAGAAGATTTCGTCGTCACAGATTTTTGCTTTCGTTTTTGTTTTTTCGAGCTTCACTTCGGTACATGAATCGGACACGTGTCGGTTACACTTACAGCCGCGTCAGGGCTGACAAATTCCGAATAATGGACAAAATAGAGGAGGGTGGGGAAACAAAAGGTAAACTTTGGTCACGAAGCTGCGAAACAAGATTCCTCCTCTCTCGTCGTTGGTGCAAGGAATCTCTGCAAAAGGAAAGGGGAGATAAGAAGGAGAAAGGGAAACGCTCGTCCGCGTTTTCCCTGCCTAGGCAACGCCTCCTCAGCTGTCGCAAGACGGCGCTACGCTTGTGGTTGCAGACTTTGTCTCGACGTTACACGCCGGCGGTGACGACACTCGGGGCGCGTTGCCAATTGGGTTATGTTGGCCCAGCGTCGCCTTAATGCTTGCACAGTTCCCGCGCCGGTGACGAGGAGGGTGAAGGCGAAGAAGCGGATGAGAGGGGACTCGGGTATTTGCGCTCTGCTGGTCGGCGGCGGCGCGCGGGGCAAACTTGGCCATCGCAGCGCCGATGGATGCCGCCCGCACGAACGATGAATGTCCCGTGTTGGTTCGGCAAACGCGTCGAGCCTGATTGCACCACAGTGCTGTCACTATGTCTCACACGCACGCACGCATAAAGCCTGTTCGCGTGAAGTGCGTGGACGTAAAGCCGTTCGCATCTCGCTCCATTTCCCGGCACCTATAAGAAACGCCTGGCCGTTGGCAAGTATCTAGGGGTACGTGGTGGAAATCGGGAGAAGACCAAGCTAACGCACGAGGGAAAAAGCACCAAAGCGAAGGCGAACACTGGGACACATGTTCGCTTCGTGTGCGGGGAAAATATTTTCCGAGCTTAACGCCGAAGCCCATGTCTTTCCCGGCTTTTCACGGTCCAGTTCTTAAGAAAAGGGAGCGCGATTTTATTGCAGGGGAGCGCTGGTTCCCAATTTCAATGAATTTCGGTTGCAGACAAGCTCGCTCGTCTGACGTTCGGTCGATCGCCAGTGGTGGGACCGCGGAATAGAGTGAGGATTAGGACCGATGCTTACCACGCAAATAATTTGTTCTTTTTTTTTACTTAAGCCGATTTCGGAGAAAAATTGCGTATGAAACAGATGGCTGGCGGTTTAGCATTTATAAGCGCGAAATATTGTGCGAAAGCGCAGTTTCTTGGAGGTGGACACTACGTACTTGAAAGCACGATGGAGGTGGCCACTCACCCAGAGAGTCAGTTATGCGTGTCTGCAAATTTTTCATTGTCAATACCAATTCACCCACTGTATGCCGGCGGCCTATTCTCCAGTGCCATGGTTCTACAGCAATGTTGTCAACACCAAAGCGTATTGCTTTAGTTCCGTGTTTATCCCACAACGAAGTCCGGGCCAACGCATGCAGCGCACACTCTCTGTCACTACCAGCACGTATCTCGAAGGGCGAATATTAATTTGTTAGTGGGATTAGTTAATGAAGAAGATGATGTGCCATGCACAGCGCGAGAATCACTGAACCCTGGCTAATCCCCCGTCGTGGGTATGTGCCATGCCACCAAGGCAACAACAACAACAACAACAACCTGAGGCGTGGTCGGCTATAGCCTAGCGCTCTCACGAAGTGGCCTTCATTTATCTTTGTTCATTTATTTCACTCGGCTCAAGCCCACAAACCTCGCAAACCGACAAACACTGCAAGATCTTGCTCGGGGTTTACCCTTCGAAATAGTGCTTTCGCACT